>NC_091392.1:157436104-157758604 GCF_032191515.1 Phaenicophaeus curvirostris | reverse complement strand
AATATAAAGCTACTGGAGAGCGTCCAGAGGAGAGACATGAAGTCAGTGAAGGGTTTAGAGGGGAAGCCATGTGAGGAGCAGCTAAAGTCACCTGGTCCGTTAAAGCCTAAAGAACACTGAAGGGAGACCTCGTTGCAGCCTACAGCTCCCTCACAAGGGGAGGAGGAGGAGGTGCTGATCTCTTCACTGGCCACCAGTGACAAGAACTAGACAATGGCGGGAAGATGTGCCGGGGAGGACTAGATTGAATATTAGGAAAAGGTTCTTCACCCATAGGGTGGTGGAGGACTGGAACGGCTCCCCAGAGAAGCTGCAGTGGTGCCAAGCCTGGTAATATTCAAGAAGCATTTGGGCAACGCCCTCAGACACATGGTGTCTATGTTGGGGTTGTCCTGCTCAGGGACAGGAGTTGGACTGGATGGTCCTTGTGGGTCCCTTCCAACTCAGGACATTCTATGATTTGCAGTTCAATGCAAAACTCATCTTTTTTTCCAAGCTGTTTCCCAGAAATGCATAACAGGTGAGAACAGTCTAGTGATGCATTCTCCTTGGCATTCCAGTTGATGCAAATACTGTTTTGGGGCATTGCACACAAAAGCCAGGGAAATTCTGGGGATGACATTGCTTGAACAACAGAAAACTCTCAAGTTTGCATGCAGAGATACATGAACACAGAAAAGTAGAAGAGGCTACAAATGCTACACTGAGGCTCATTCATTCTGAAATAAGCCTCCATTTTTTGAAAAAGCATGACAAGTAAGAAAAAGATGTTGGTATTTTTATAACATAATTAAAAGTATTTACTTAAGGCAACACTGTCTCAAAAATTATTGTCTAGCATTACATGTGCACTAAAGAGACTGCTTGCCCCCAGGGCCAAGAGTTTCAAAGCTAGACAATGTGGAAGGGCTGAAGATTCTCCAGTAAAAAATCTTACTTTCCTTTAATATGCTTTGCTCTAGCACCAAGGGTTGAATTAAAAAAAATAGCGCACCAAGAAATGAGGAAATGCACAACTGCTTAAGCTCTGAACACTGTGATAAATATTACATTTTTACTGCCCCTGTTATAATAGATGTTTGGAATTGCCTACAACCATCCAAATCCATAGTAAGATAAACCTAATAAAATCAGTGAAAAGGTAATAAATATCATTGCCTCTTCCCACTTTAAAGGCTGCTATTTTCTATGGTATTATGATGTTTACATTTGACAGGTTTTGGTGAGAGAAGTAGTTTCATATGGAGAAAAGCAGATTCACAGCAGCTTCTAATGAACAGGTTTCTAAAGCACACCTGATGCTTTAAATTGTATCAGAACTTGATCACAACTCTGCTACTTACCCTTCCTGGGATCACCAGATTGTCTATGCCTATCAAGTCTTTCTTGAGTTCATGCAGCTTCTGGAAGTTCTCCATCTTTATCATATCGCTATGGAGCTGAGCCACCATTTCAGAAATCTCAGCCAAAGCAGCTAGATGGACAAAGCCATAAAATGCTTATTAAAAATTTACAGGAACATTCAAAAAGATAGATGGCTTCTGTCTGCAGTACCCAGCTCACGAACATCACCCCTCTTGTGTTACTCTTCTCCTTCACACTGTAAAGCTACTCAGGCAGACTAAAAAACCCACACAAACTCCACACATCATCTTATGGAACGGAGGGGAGAGGGTGGAGTGTTGCAATGAACAGACAAATAGAGGTTTGCTCTATTAATTTTGTAGGGATAATTGAGTCAATTCAGAGCACAAATGAATAGGTTGTCCAGAGGACTTAATTTCTTACATCCCAAATTAATCTAGAGATCTAGAGCTCTAGGAGGAAGCAGACACTACGAGGTCCCACTCTGTGGCAGCAGAAGCCAAATCAAGTGCAGGCTGCTGCCAAGCTGCCTCCCATATCTTGTCTTTTTGCTGTGCCAACAATGCAGTAAGTCAACTCAGGGAACTAAGGTGAAAATCAATCCACCCTTTGATGTTTTCTGGGGGACCAGTGCACAGACTGGCTCCCAGTGTCATCATGTACGTGATCACCAACCAATCCTGATACATGACATATGGGCAGTCTCTGAGTGGGCTGAACACACAATCGACTGACTTCAGAAGTCATCGAGTGCTCCCTTAGCAAGTTTGCAGACGACACTAAGCTGGGTGGAAGTGTGGATCTGCTGGAGGGTAGGGAGGCTCTGCAAAGGGATCTGAACAGGCTGGACCGCTGGGAGGTTTAACAAGGCCAGATGCCGAGTCCTGCACTTGGGGCACAACAACCCTATACAGAGCTACAGACTAGGAGAAGTCTGGCTGGAAAGCTGCCTGGAGGAGAGGGACCTGGGGGTGTTGGTTGACAGCGACTAAACATGAGCCAGCAGGGCGCCCAGGTGGCCAAGAAGGCCAATGGCATCTTGGCTTCTATCAGAAACGGCGTGACCAGCAGGTCCAGGGAGGTTATTCTCCCTCTGTACTCGGCACTGCTGAGACCGCTCCTCGAATCCTGTGTTCAGTTCTGGGCCCCTCACCACAAGAAGGATGTTGAGGCTCTGGAACGAGTCCAGAGAAGAGCAACAAAGCTGGTGAAGGGGCTGGAGAACAGGCCTTATGAGGAGCGGCTGAGAGAGCTGGGGTTGTTTAGCCTGGAGAAGAGGAGGCTGAGGGGAGACCTCATTGCTCTCTATAACTACCTGAAAGGAGGTTGTGGAGAGGAGGGTGCTGGCCTCTTCTCCCAAGTGACAGGGAACAGGACAAGGGGGAATGGCCTCAAGCTCTGCCAGGGGAGATTTAGGCTTGACATTAGGAAAAAATTTTTCACGGAAAGGGTCATTGTGCACTGGCAGAGGCTGCCCAGGGAGGTGGTTGAGTAACCTTCCCCGGAGGTGTTTAACAGACAGGTGGGCGAGGTGCGGAGGAGCATGGTTTAGTGTGTTTGATAGGAATGGTTGGACTCGGTGATCTGGTGGGTCTTTTCCAACCTGGTGATTCTATGATTTGTTCTATGATTTAGTACTAGAAGATCAGTTACAACCACTTGTGTTAAGAAAACATATAGCCAAGGGAACAGTAACAGTGGTTCTTCCTTCTTATATCATTGCGTAGTGGACAGATCATCCATCTGCTAGTGGCGGGAATGTGCTCTCTGCTGGATTCACATCCACATTTTCCTTTTTCTTTTGCTTCCCTTACACTCTGCAGACCCTTTAGTGAGAGACCAATCCCAGAATGACGGTGCCCCCCAGTCACACTGTCCTTCTCATGCTCTCTTATTTTCATCCCTGAATCCTGTGTTTGTATCCATTTCAAAAGTGGAGCAGGGATCAAACCCTGATGGCTGCTGCACGCTCTGGGGAGGAGGGAATGGACACACCACACCCATCATCTAGCCTTGGCTAGGAGAAAGGAAGCCACTACCCTCTGCATTTCTTCAGACCCTTCAGGCAGTAGCTACATTTAGGCAAATATCTGTGTCATGCAGCACTTGAGTGCCACAGATCTCTGTGGCATTTCCTGTTGCTACAGGTCAAGTTACCTCCCCATTTTGTGCGTTGTCTGCTGTGGACATCCTTGCATGGCACAGAAAGGAATTTAGCCAGCTAACTCAGCTAACATCCCATGGCTGGGAGCAGTCATGCTGAGCATTGCTCCCAGCCCAAGCGCTTCTGTGCTGACTAACTCTATAGATGGTAACAGCATAAATAACCTGTATGTCTGGAAAAGTAACAAATGAAGTTAAATAAGGCTTGAAGAGGTAATTAATAGCAGACACTTTGGGTCAGACCAAGGGTTCACTTAGGAATTGGCCCAACGCATTCTGTGTTCCTAGCAGATCTCTAGGGAAAGCTAGGAACAAGACAAGCACACATGGCATGTTCCCTGTGCTCTCTCCCAACCTCTCAACTGTTTTCAGTTCAAGCGACTTCCTAAACTGCACGTCATTTCTATGTGTTAAAGAACCCTCCACAGATTTCTCTTCCGAGTACTTGTCCAAACTGTGGCATGTGTATACAAGAGCAACCTCAATCCTGCCATTTCTAGTCTTCTGAGTGTTGGATTTTGCAAATCAATCCTCTTTCGATGTCGGCTTAAAAAAAAAGATTTACTTGTTTTGTCCAGCCATGCATCTCTAATGAATTTGGATGCCATTCCTCAGCTCCAGGATCTGGTGTCTTTTCTCTCACTTACCTCTTGAATCCCTGAAGTCTATGTGGCTTGGTGGATAGTGTTTGCAAAGCCTCTCCATTATCTGCTTGTAGTGCATAAGCCTGTGTAAAGGTCTGAGAAGGAAGGTATTGAGAGGCAGGTAGCAGACTTTCTGTAGCTCAAAATCCCTGCAAAAGTTCTCCAGCTTGCGAGAGTTCTTGATCCCATTCTCCAACTCCATTAAAATCTCATTGTGCTTCCACAGGTGAATTGTCAGTTGCTTTATATGCACAAAGAAAAGAGCATGTGGTAGAGCTATTAGCAGTCATTGTGAGACATGAGTCAGCCCAAACCTATTCCAATAAAAAAATTCCATCTAACACAGCAGTTGGGATTTTGCAAACCAAATCACTGCACAACACAATGGTCCTGATATTCACTTGAAAAGGAGAAATGTCATTGCTCGTTTGAAGTACAAACCCCCGCCCCCTCTGCATTCCCTGTAAAACAAGAATTCATGAGTAAACAAAGCTAAGTCTCATGTCAGTGAGAAATCCAAAGGCAAAGACATGACACAAACACAGCTTCTGCAAGTGTAGGTGCAACAGGGAGAGAGTTAGACAATGCAAATGCAGAGCTAGGAAAGAAAATGTGATTTTTTTCCTATGAGAATGAAGGGATTTAGTTGCTTTAGTTCCCTTAGGTGCTTTTGGGGAACAGAGATGCAGGCAAATGCACTTCTAGCTTCTGCTCCCCTATTATCAATGAGAAGTTGCATCTCCTGGGAATGCACACAAACACAAAACAGAGGAGTTGCCTGACAGAAATGGGTATGTTCTTCATCTTTGGATGAACTCCTCCTTAGTTCAGTCTCTAAGATGAAACCACTGGCAGCAGAGGAGTTGTGCACCAGCAGTGAATGAAGTTTGCATGGAATATGTAACCTCATCAAGGTTTTGGTATCACAGACATTGACAAGTCCCATTTATAACAATTCATCAGCATTTTTTTTTAATAACTAATACACGGGCTTCGTGTTTTGCAAAAGGTAAACTGGTTCTTCAGGACATGCAGAGCTTCTCCAAGCAGCAAAAAGAGTCTCCGAGTACCTGGTGGAATATTAGCCAGCAACAAAAAGAAATGGAATGCGTATGTTGAATGGACTTAAGGGGACAGTTTGGCTTATTCTACAGCTTGTGCTTTTTGACATGTTTCCAATCAACTCCCCCTTTCCCGTATTTTGTGACATCCTTACCAGAAATATAATTTCCCTACAGCCAAGCTGCTTCCTCCATACACTGCATGTTCATTTTACAAGCCTGTAACTCAAGCAAAGACACAGCAGACCCTCTGGACTACTGAGAGGCTGCCCATTAATTACTTGTTTTTAACTTCTTTCATATGTTAATTAAACAAGGAGTGTCAGTTTTTGGGTCTTTTAATAGATCCCATGATAAATATGTGGAGTTTTAAATAACTTCATAATATGCTGTCCAGTTCTTGAAGTCAAATTGGTGTTTAACTCTATCCTCCACATATCTGTGCTTATCAGCAGTGCTGGTTCTCAAAGCAAAGGGAACAAAATCCTCTAAAGGGGAAAAGAATGGCAAAGGTGGAAGCACACTGACAGGTCTAAGTTACGGTCAGGACTCTACGCTGCCATTAACCTCATGCCACAGAAGGATCTACAGACAGTGAAGGACAGACAATTTCACATTGCAAGGTACCAAGAGCAGAAGCAGAGTCTGTCAGAAGCTGAGATACAAAAAACTGATTGTGAAAAGGTGTGTACTGATGAGAGCAGGGATGGAAGTAGAAAAATGCCCCCTGCGTTTCTTCCAATGACTCTGAACTGTGTCTTAAGGGGAAAAAGCAGTTCCTGCTAAGTACACTGAAGAAAGGGAAAGGTCACCTTATTGGTGATAGAGCTGTCTGTGTTGGGGACTATAAATCAAGATTTCCACATTCTCTTTTTCTGATTTGCTGTATAATCACTTGCACATCACTTAACCTCTCTTCATTTCTTCTGTCCTTCTGAAAGATAACCCTAGTACTAACTAACGTCTCAGGAGAGCTGTAAAGATTAAACTGTCCTTTCCTCCAGCCAAGGACTCAGGCTGCACCATTTACTAACTGCAAAATGTCGAAGTGGCAAACGCCAAGGAAAGATTTATTGGAGAGTTTTGAAAGCACTTTGAGAGCCACATGCCAAAGGTGCAGTATCATGTTTTGCCACACACTGACCTGGATGCACAGTTGCATTAATAAGGTGAGCTGTGTGTTATCCATCTATACTGTAAAAGCCCATAGGGTTTTCACAGGCTCCCGTGCCTGCCTTCCACACTGTCTGTTCAGTAACACGGAGCATAAAAAATGCTGCTCTGGCAAAACTAAGAACAGACGCGAAGTCTGCTAAATGTTATACCTAGATTTACACTTCATACACGCATTTTTGCTTTTAGCTTTACAGAGATCAAAGTCAATTATTTGTATTTACTCAAAACCCTTTCATCTAACTTGGCACTGTTAGTGCACAAATATAAGTTTCCTAAATCAAATCAATATCTAGGTTACATTCACTACTCCTGCAATATCTTAACACTTCCATTTGCATGCACAAGCATATTCTGCGTTTGAATAGTCTATTCAGCCACACAAATTCTGATGTTTTGCCTTCTTATTTGAAAGGAAAAAGAGCTGGATATGAAATGGTCATGAACTTCTGTGTCTGTGTTCTATATTCAGAGAGCAGTTTGAGGAAAGAGGCTGGACAATTCAAAATCAGCTAGCAATTCTGAAATGTCAGTGCTCACCAAGCACCTGATACTTCATCAAAGGAAATTTTTACAGTATAAGCTCTGATTACAATTGGAAAAAACCAGCCTAAGAGGTAATATATGAAAATTAAAAGCTCAATAATTCTATTCCATGTCAAAGCTTAATAGTTACAGGATCATTCCTACCTTCATACTCTGAATGTTCTTTAGCATAACATCTCCGATTCTTTGGTAATCTCCTTTAATGTGAGCATTAGAGCGGCCTTCCCTGTCAGCAACAGAAATATCACACACTTCAGTCATGCAATAAAACCACATAATCACTTATAATCACAGAAAGGAACTCAATAGCTCATTTCTTTTAAATTCCTGACCCCCGTGCTCCCTCACTCAGAAGCGTGTGAGGAATCTTCCTAATGGATATGTAATTCTCAGGTATGGTATACCCTTCACCCAGCCTGGCTTGTGCTGCTAACAACAGGGAGGGCAGGCACTTAACACAAGGGTTAGACCTTTAAAGAAAATTGCTAGCTTTTTAAATACACCAAAGAAGGCTGGAAATGGCTTGAGAAAAAGACAGACATCAAAATTCCATCACAATAAGTAGCTTAGAGCAGAAGCATAATTCTGTTCAGGAACAAGGACTGCACCCTGACACAGGACCCACAGGCGTTCCTCCTCTGAAAAGCTTTCTGCCTATGGAAGGGACGGTGGGACAAAAAAGAAATTAATCCATTCAGCGTCTGAGTTTGACTCGTAAGTGTAATGCACTGGCAGGGAACTTGCTTTCAACATGTCACTTTTGGTATTAAAAATGCAAACTGCTCCCTCCCACCCACTCAGCAGCACTGGGGTGGGTGCTCCATTTGGAAGAAACCCAGCTCCTGATGAAAAAGATATTCCTGCTTCTAAATCCATGTGTGAGACAGACAGGGATGCCACACTCTGACTGGATCCAAAGACATCTTTTTGAAAACACAGGAGGAAAAATAATTAATATAAGAACCTAGCTGCTACAGAGCTGTTCCAACCAAGTTTGGTTTTCAAAAGAAAATTGCTACGGCGGTGTAGGGCAAAGCCCTGTCCTCCTCCCGTTTCCAACTTCTAATACTGCATCCAAGTTTCCCGCAGCATGGCTTTTTATATGCTGTCCTCAATTTTTTTAAATTCAGTTCAACTCCTGCATCTAACAGTTGGGAGACAGACCCAGTCCTGGTGTGAGCAACAGCAAATTAGCCAAAGAAATGCGCTACCTTGGAAGAGGACAGAAATATAACTACGCTGTAAATGAACCCAATGATAACCGGCCCTCGGTTTTGTGTTACTGCTAAATGGATATGTTGTTTTTCACCCACTGGCAGAAGTTCAGAATTCTAAGAAAATTCTGTGTGCAGTGAAGGAATAAGCAGACAACCAGATGGTAAATCTCTGCATTCCTTAGTAGTAGCAATTTAGCCAGAGAGGTCCCACACTTACCAAATCATAGAGGATGCAGCTGTTGGTAGGAATATAAGGAATACACTTTCAGTGGTAAGACATGCAGAATTTTTTTTTTAAGTCCACATTATTGCACGAACAGATGCATATTCAGCTGTATTCTTTGTTTTGTAAAGTTAAATATGGTTATGTTCACGCTGGATAATCTCTCTGCATGACTTTCTAATTGGGAAAGGTGGAGGGCACAGCTTACGAATACTGCACATCTCCTAAATCACCCATCAACAAAGACACTCAGACAATAAACAAGGGATTGCTCTGTGTTCATTTGAACAATAACCTATTTAATAGGCTGTCTACAATTATTTCCTATTGTGTTAATTCTCCCAGGTACTCACATGAGTATTTAAGCAAGAAAAATAGTTTTCAACAAGATTTGCTGTTTTTTCTGAACTTAAAGGTTACACTGGGGTAGGAAGTTGGGTTGTGTCAATGGTAACTTTAATCAGCATTGCCAGTTTTGCAAAAGCATCACATTATGGACTGAATGACCTTCATGGTCCCTTCCAATCCAAACCATTTGATGATTCTATGATTATATAGATACTGCCATAGTCAAAACATGACCAAGAAATGGTCTATATTGCAAGGAACAGCAGAGGTTTGCATGGACATTACAAGACTACAGTCTCCATATTTACCTGAGGACAGAAGTCCAATGTCCAATTTCTCCCTCCAGGAAGCCTCTGTCTGTCAAGTCATCTCCCCTCTATGTTCTTCCCTGCCTTTCCCTTCCCCCGTGTCTTATCCACCCAGCAGCCCTCCCCATTGAGATGTCTTCTGAGAGGTTGCAAATAAAACTTTCCAGCCACTAAAGCTCTGCTCAAAGTGGTGCATATCAAAGTGCCCCCAACTGAAAAGCACAACTATTTGAAGTCCAAGGCAGTAGCACCGCACTGGCAGGAAGCGAGGGAAAGCCGCCTTCCACCCGTGCAGCCAGCATGCAGCATCCCATCCCAAATGGTTCCCACTGTGCCTCTGCACACAATCCCAGAAATGATGAAGCCAGATGAATTTGTGCTGCTGCCAGTAACGATGTGGTATTTGGTAATTATCTCTAGAAGAATTCTTGCTTTATGTGTTATTCTTTCACTCTCTGGCATTCCCTGGATTCTGTTTTACGTCTCTACACTTGAGTTAATCTAATGGACTTCAGCAGTTTGGTACCTTTCTGATTTACTGCCAAGATAAACATTAAGCAGATCATTCCAGACTGCTATATCTAAATAGAAGTTGCTTTTATGACCTCAAGGCTACATAAAGGTTGGCTGGAATACTTGTTGCGCATTTCTTGCCTAGCAGCTAGCTACTCGAAGCCTGACCTCAAGCCAACCAAAGTCAGAGTGACTGCTTCCAGTAACTTTGTGAACTTCAGTTAATATTTAGTGTTGTTGTTCATTGAACAGTCAGGTCCTTATTTCCTAAAAGCTGGCCCTCTGGCCCCTACTCAGCACAGCCAACACCAACTGCTTGCACAGCATCTCATTGCATCAGTCACATGCAAGCATCAGGAACATTCCCCTTGATTGGCTTTGGCTACAAACTGGTCCAAGGCTTTTTTTTTAAAACATTCTGAGAGCTTTCAAATCCTATCCTGCATCTTGGCAGAGTGACAAGGAGGGAGAGAAGAGTGTTCCCCCAAAATCCAGCTTCTTGCTGAACAGTGTAGAGTTGAATCATACCAGAGCCAACAGAGGTAACCTGTGCTGCAGGCAGATGCATACTGCTGGAAGAAATAAAACCCTAAGAAAATCCAGAAATGTGATGGCTGTGTACTGCTCCTTGTTCCAGCTGTTCTTCCTGCTTTGGTTATTTGTTTCTACACAAATGCTGCATCTTGCAAAAGGCATGATTTTCCCAATGGGGATGGTGGATACGCACGTAGGCTGTGATGTGGAGCAAAGGGGCAGGGAAAGGTGAAGCCAGGCATGGGAGAACGTGAGGGCTTCACATCTGCCTCCATCCTCCACTCCACTCAGCTCTCTGACTGGACTCCACAGAATAACCCCTACTGTGCTCTTCCCCAGTGCTACAATGTGCAAATCCTAAGTAAACAAGGAGAAAAGAAACCCCAAGAAAATAGCATCCAAATACATAGAATATGAAAATAAGAACCAAACGCCCGACCCATCAAATGGTGTCTTACTGCTTCAACAGTCCAAGCACAGCAGCAGTGAAGAGAGCTCTCCCTGCGGTGTAAATTTTGAATAACAACACTCAGCTCGCTGGGGGGAAAGAAGCTGCTCATTCGTTGTGCATCGATGGCTAAATTGTTCTTTTTACTCCTTGTTTTCACGGGTCATTGTTTGGACACAGTATCTATCTGCCAGTGACAAGGGACTGAGCTCAGGGACTAGGTTCTTACAAATTTCCATGATTTATGACCCTCAGCTCCACAGACTATGTAGGAGCTTTTTTCCCCACACATAATGTGCCCTCACTCCACTGATATTGTCTGGGGAGGTCTAAAGCCACTGAAAACTATGTAGAACCAAGTTTTCTTCAAATAGGCCCTTCCTTTTATACAGCAATGCAAGAGAACAATTGCAAGCAAAGAGAAAGAGACCAACTTTTATATTTGATTAGAAACTCGAGTATCACCTTATAAATATTACTAAAATTGCCACAAGCTTTACTTACACGGACCGTGCAAGCAGCTATGCTGGATTTTCAAATTACATAAGCTTCTCAGCACACATCATTGAAACATGAATGGGAAAAAAATCACAAGATGGCCTATTCTATCCTCAGTTATCTAGGAATGCTAGAAGAAGGAACAGAAATTCAATGGGGGTGGTAGGAAGGCAAAGAAGGGCCAAGGGAGGTGGTTGAGTCACCATCCCTGGAGATATTTAAAAGGTGGGTAGATGTAGCGCTCAGGGATATGGTTTAGTAGCAGACAAGCACGGTTGGACTCAATGATCTTCAAGGTCTTTTCCAACCAAGAAATACTATGACTCTATGATTGATTCTGTGATTGAAGGAGAGATATCTCAACAGATTTTATTTTTTCCCAGGTGAACACAAAAAACTTTGATTGCAGCCCTTCAATTGCAGAAAAAAAACCCAACAAACCCTCATAATTGCAGTAAATTACATTTATAGCGCATGACCTTCCGTTACTTACTCAGAAACAGCATCTTCCCGCTCCTGGGTACTATAGCTTGTCTTTGGGCACTTACACACTCCTGACTGTAATGAGTCTTATTAACTAAAGTTCTAAAACTATGAAATAATTTTAACATTCTCCATCATAGCTGCCTTTTAAATAAGAGAAGCATTTTGTAACTGGAAAAGAAGAGTCAATGAAAGCAAAGCATTCTCTTCCTTGCTCACACTCTGCTATTACACAGTGTCTCTTATTTCCTTGCCCTTTCCAGCTGATGTTGCAGCTGTCCTTTCAGTAGTAAGCGGTGCATGAAACTGCTCGGAGCCTAAGAAATGCACTGATGAAGCCACCAGAGCTTCCTAGAGTCCCAACAAGCCTTCGGAGAGTGCACGCATATTTAAAGACTTAGGGCTGGCTATCCCTATTGTGGGAGAAACCCAACTGACAGCAAGTACGCATCATTAATGCTTGTAAACGGTACAAAATCAAAGCAAGTCAAACCATCACAGAGAAATACACTGAAAACACGACAACATTTCATACCTTGTTGTGGTGCCCTGTCAGAGATGATCCTGGCTGTATCCTGCCAGGGAGAGCTGCAGAGATGAATGCGATGTGGCTCTGAGTGTGACTAATGGATCGCAGACAAGCTATTTCTCTCCCACCATTTCAAATGCATTTGGGTGCAGCATGGCTGGAATCCCCAGAAGTACTCAAAACAAACATCAACCATGCAAGCTGCACTCTTGAAAGTGATTGCAATTCATTGGCAACAAGCCCCTCTTAATGTCTTTGTCTCAGGAATCTGCACTGCGTGACTCTGAGATTTATACTACAAATACATACTTCACGTCTGTACATTGGACAAAGACACTTTTGAAACTGTCCTCTTCATCCCTCCTCACCAGGCACGCAGAACCCGCTGAACAGTCAGCACTTGTGCATTTGAGAAGGTAGATAAGGACTGCTGTCTTGTTTATATAAACTGTTTAACAGGCTGTTCTTTGCAAGTACTACTTCCCAAATAAAAAAATGGTTAATAAATCAACATTTAGCTCATCTTCTTACACCTCCTCAAGTGCTTTTTATTACAGGTTTTCAAACTGGCTTCCATGAATCCTGATGGAGCCTCCTCCTTTCATATGCTAAGATCTAAGAGCTTTTTTTTTTTTTCAAATTACCACCAGCCACACATTTTTCAGTCACATCTGGTAGCACCGAGTAGCAGCTTTCCTCAGAAGTGCCTGTGAGCTGGGAGTCAAATTACTGCCTTCCCTGGCAGAAGGTAAGTCTGCCTGCATTTCCGGAAAGTACTAACACTTTTTATTCCTAGCACATGGATAATGCCCAAAATGCAGATTCACACTACCTGATAGGCCTTCCTAGGGCAGAAAAGGCTATCCTGGCATGTCCTAGCATTGCTCTCTGCAGTGCTTAGCCGTCGACCAAGGAGGAAATTTATGATCTTCCATTTGCCACCTTCCCTCAGAATTTAAAGAAACATTTGGAAACTTGTAATAAAAACATTAAAAAGGGTGTGGGAAGATGAGCTCATTTTTTTTGGCTGGAAAATGATGTTTGTGGCCCAAATGAATAGCCTGTTAAACAGCTTAGATAAATGAAGGAGCAAGACCTAACTGACTTCTCAGTTTCAACTGGCCAGGTGTTAACGGAGCACGTCATGCTCTGCCTGCACTGCCCACATCTCTTCCTCCTTGCCATAAAATCTCTCAGGCCCTGGGAAATGGGAGCCAGCTTTAAGTCACTGAGATACTTCTCCTGTATTTCCTCCCAGCAAAAAAGCATTGGGAACTCCTGGCCTTGCACCTAAAGCCTTGCTGAGGCTGTAAGAGTCTTGGTAGCCAGAACTTGGGTGCCCAGGTGCTCGATGCACCTCTCCTGGCCCTCACAGCACTGTTCCTTCTCCCACCTCTTGCAGCTTCCACCTTTTCTTTCCTCCTCCTCCCTTGCTGCGCCAGGGGGCAGAGCTCCATGCCTGCCTGCTGCCAGCTTGCATCCACCAAAGGTCATCCTTCCTCTCCCCAAACCACAGAGCCTCTAGTGCGATATTTTCACTTGGTCCCAGGAACATCGTCAGTCTCGTGAAGACAGGGCTCAGCACAGTTGGGGCAACTGCTGGGATTCATGGGCTACTTCACCGATCCAGCAACAGCACAGGCAGGGCAGAAACACTGACCAGAACATGGTATGACTGATCTTAGGATGCTGTGCAACAAAACCACCAGGAATCTGCTCAGTTTCATGGCCAGCAACAAACTCGGGCAGTGAAAAATGCAGTAACTTCCTATTTTCTGCAGTTGGCTATCGGTGTCAGCATCAATTCATGTCTTGTTATAAACTTTCTCACTGTGCGCTAGATAGGAAATCTGCTGGTCTTAGGAAATGCAATACTAGAGTGAAAAAGGGGTGGATTGTGTTAAGTAACAAATCAGACCTGACAGAATCTATAACTGAGTCAAAAGAATACCAGCCCCTAAGATGTTCAGTAGGAAACAGTCTGCCTTTGACAGCAGATTCAAATGGTTCAGAAGCCTTTGAGCAAGCCAGTGATACTTTTAATAATGCACACAACCTGAACTTTGAGTCAAATACTGAAAGTCTACAGATATTTTAACAAACTAAAAGCCCAGAACCATCTAACAATCGTTAGGTGCGGTCCTCCCCTAGCCTTGCTCTCCTCACAGCTCTTTTGTAGAGCATTAGCTTCAACGTGATCCCGGTCCTAAGAGATCAGGGAATGGCTTCCTATAAGAGCTTTCAAAACACAGCACAAAGGTTTGAAACAAGTCTTAGGCAAGCACATTAATGATGTCTAGGCAGAGCAAGCAGGCTGAACTGCATATTAAGCTGATAAAACCCAGCATTCTGCTCACCAGGGGATCACAGATGACTGCTTGTGGAAGGTTCTTCCTCTCAGACAAGCTCCCACAACACACGCCTCGGTAGCTAAGGGCTTCCAGTAGTTTGAAAAAGTCCTAAACACCTTCATTCAAAGGCCCACCCTCTGACAAATGCAGAGCATGCTTATGTCTCAGGACAAGGTCCCATCTTCCTCCGTTCTCCACCTGCCTGGAAATTTATAAAGAGCTGACACAGAAGAGTCAGATTTAAATGAGTTGGCTTGAATCCTGCCTCCACTTGCTTGCAGCAGTGCCACCAGCTCAGCCAGGCCTGTGAGGAGCTACATAGGTGATGCAGAGGCTCTGGCAGTGGTGGTGAATAGAGACCTGCTGGTTAAAAACCACCTGGGGTCTACGATAGAGGTACAATCGTGACAGTATGGGCATTGAGATAAGTGACTTCGAGCACGCTGCTGGAAATTCCCTACCACGTTGCCACCAGCTCCTTCTACAAGTTGAGGGGATGTTTATTTTTGTCACTCACTGCTTAATTAAACAGTAGTCTCTATAGGATAGTTTATTGCTTGCAGCTTATCTCAGCATCTGCAGTATAATATAAAAACACCAACACCTCCAAAATAACACCTGCTAGCAAATCTGCCTTTCTTACTGAGGCACATATTCAAATCTTCCAGAACTTGGAAAGCAAACAGTGTCTACAACAGTGGCATTACTTAGGTAAACCCATGCTGTCGGTTGCAAACCGGACGCAGAGCAGGGGCAAGAAGGTGACTGCATTTCTGCCAAATGAGTCAGAGCAGCTGACAGAGAATTCCCAAAGGCTTTACGCTAACTGGAAGGCCACGCAATAGCTGAACTGGCAAAAATCAGAAGAAGGTGCCCAGCTGGGACATAGTTACCTCAGCAGAATATTTTTAACAAATTTGGATTGCAGAGTAACTTTATAGCAGGTCAGCAATTCATATCATAAAGTAGTTGCAGTTTAAATATAAGATCAGAAACCTTAAGCTGATGTTTACAGCTCTATGAAACCATAGCACTGCATGCTGGTTTTGGCTGGGACAGCTAATTCACTTCATTACAATTTGTATGGGGCTGTGTTTTGTGTTTGTGCTGAAAGCAGTGCTAAGTCAGGGATGTATTATCAGTAATCTAGATGAGGAGATCGAGTGCTCCCTCAGTAAGTTTGCCAACACCACCAAGTTTGGTGGGAGTGTTGAACTGCTGGAGGGAGGCAGGCTCTACAGAGGGACCTGGACAGGCTGGATGGATGGGCTGAGGCCAATTGTATGGGGCTCAACAAGGCCAAGTGCCAGGTCCTGCACTGGGATAACAACAATCCCATGCAGGTCTACAGGCTTGGGAAGAGTTGCTGGAAAGCTGCCTGGTGGAAAAGGACCTGGCAGTGCTGGTCAACAGCCGGCTGAGTATGAGACAACAGTGTGCCCAGGTGGCCAAGAGGGCCAATGGCATCTTGGCTTGTCTCAAGAATGGTGTGGCCAGCAGGACCAGTGAAGTGATTGTGGCCCTGTACTCGGCACTGGTGAGGCTGAACCTCAGATACTGGGTTCAGTTCTGGGCCCCTCGCTACAATTAGTACATTGAGGTGCTGGAGTGAGTCCAGAGAAGGACAAGGAAGCTGGTGAAGGGTCTGAAGCCCAAGTCTTACATGGAGTGACTAAGGGAACTGGGGCTGTTTAATCTGGAGAACAGGAGGCTGAGGGGAGACCTTGTCACCCTCTACAACTACCTGAAAGGAGTCTGTGTTGAGGCAGGTGTTGGTCTCTTCTCCCAAGTAACAAGTGACAAGATGAGATGAAATAGCCTAAAGCTGCATCAGGGGAGGTTTAGGTTAGATGTTAGGAAATATTACTACAATGAAAGGGTTGTCAAGCATTGGAATAGGTTGTCCAGGGAAATGGTGGAGTCACCATCCCTGGAGGTATTTAAAAGATGTATGGACACGGCACTTCGGGACTTGGTTTAGTGGTAGACTTGACAGTATTGGATTTATGGGTGGACTTGATGATCTTAAAGGTCTTTTCCAACTCAACCAAGTCAGTGATTCTATGTTTTAGTCACTGCTGAGCAGTGTTTAGATGGAGTTAAGGCCTTTTCTGCCCCTCAAACCACCCCACCAGTGAGCAGGCTGGAGGTGCACAAGAAGTTGGGGGGCACACAGCTAGGACAGCTGACTCCAGCTGACCAAAAGGTATTCTATAGCATATGGCATCATCCTCAACAATAAAAGGCTGGGAGAAGAAAAAGGAAGGGGTGGGGCATTTAGAGTGATGGCCTTTGTCTTGTCGATTAACTGTTAGCTGTGATGGAGCCCGGCTTTCCTGGAGATGGCTAAACACCTACCAGACGATGGGGAGCTGTGAATGAATTTCTTGTTTGGCTTTGCTTTTGAGATGGGTTTTGCTTTATCTATTGAACTGTCTTTATCTCAACCCATGAGTTTTCTCACTTCAACCCTTCCAATTCTCTCCCTCAACCCATGGAGAAGGAGTGAGCAAGTGGCTGTGTTGCTGGCTTGTGTTCCCAGGCGACACAACGAAAAGCTGGTAAACAAAAGGTTTACCTAGCTCTACGAAAAGTAACTTGGACAAACAAAATAAAATCATGGAAAGCCTAAAAGCCTAAGCATTCTTTTTTTCTTTTAACATACATTCCCCCCACTTACTACAATGCCACCTTTCCACAGCAGGCTGTTATTGCAGCATCAAGTGAGTTTTGAAAAACATCACACCTGAACAGGAGTTTGGCATCTACTGGTAGGTAATGTCCCCAACGACCAGGAGGATCTAGGGGGAATCTCTTTCAACATGTGCCCTAGGAATCAGCATCCCTCAAACTCACTAGATAAGACTAGCCTGATAAGTCTAACCATATAAATTTTCCTTTTCTCACCATGTAACCTTAACTTCAACTAGTCAGGGATTAACCACAACTATTGATAAACCTACACCATGGTTGGAGAAACAATCACTATTTTATAACATTTGCAAGAGCCTTCTTGAAGTACCTGCAATAAATGTTCCTTACTGGAAAGTAACCAACACCAGTAAGAATCCTGACTGGATTAAAATCACGGGCAGAGTTGCAGTGCAGCACATGCTTTAGGAGTAACCTTATTGCAAACTTCAACCACAGAGTCCTGGTTGAGGACGTCAGCTCCATGAGGCAGTGTCACATTCCTCTCTTCCCAGAAAATTCCTGCTAATTCTGGGGCAGTGCAGAGTGGGTTTGGATAGCACTAGTGTGCAATGTGTTGTGCTTTCAACCAATGGCATTGCTTATCACGTCAGAAGATCTAAAGTTACAAACTCTAAGACTGCATTTCGCTTTTGCTTGGATTAATAAGTTAGGATTTAGACTGATTAGCACTTATCAGGCCTGATCTGCTTTCACACAATTTCTCATTGTCACTTTTCTAATTCAGAAAAAAAAGTTGCACTCCCAGCACCAAAAATAAACTACCAAAAAATGCCTACACAGAGTAAGACAATCTAGTCTGGTCAGGTGTAATAGCAGCAAGCAGAGGGCTTCTGTGTGCTGCCTCTGCTCAGATATCAGTGGTCAAATGAGGTGTGTTAAAAGAGTCTTGCCAGTGAACAATCACTCACTTCATAGCTATTTCACAAAAATGCCATGGTTTACAGCCACTATGATGCTAAGGATAAATAAGTTTTACATCCAGTGTCCTCTTCTAACACTCTGTCCATGTGTAAAGTGCACTGTAGACCCTGAGAGTGTCAAAGCTGTGGTACTGCAGAATAGGAAGCTGGTGCCTGAAATCCCCACAGCCCATACCTATTTGACAGACACAGAACTTGATCCTTCGTCACTCTCTCTGCAAGCCTTGCTGGCAACATGTTTTTCAGAAAAGCCATCACAGAGAAACACTGACATTTGGCAAGAGAAAGCTTCATCTAGAATTATCATCTCATTTACATACCTGACTGAGGTATCCGAACAACTGAGTTTGTCAAGTAAACACAAACAAAGCATGATTCAACATACCCGGTCTGTTAATAACCAACATCTGTGACCTTCACAAATGAATCACTACAGTAGATCACAAAGAGTTAGCAAAAGGGAATGCAGAAATGCTACACAGCATGAAATAACAAAGCCAAATAACAACATCTTACCACAGAGCAAGTCTCTGCTCAATTTCCTTAAGAAAACCCGTGTGAAATTTGTGCAAAGGTTCGAAGTTGGAGAAAATAAGATTTTTCAATGTTTCAGGCATGCAATCTTCTTTACTCACTGCACTCTGAAACCACTACGAAGAAAAAAGAAGCAAAATTATCAGGGGGGATGGAATGCAGCAGGCAGGATCATTCATAGGCCTTTATACACCTAACCCAGTAAGGACCTTATTTAGCTGGCACTAGGAATACAACCCAGGCTACTCCTGACACTCCTACAGCCTGAACTGGTGCTCTTATCAGTAGCCAGGCACTGCACAGTTAAAAAAAACCTCCCTTCTCCTTTGCCATCACTGATCAAATCTTGACAATTCTCTTCAAGTCCAAAATGGTTGGTCAATACAAACTAAATTTGCAAATGCTGCAAAAGAAAGAGTATTGAAACAATCGGAACACTTGGAAACATTCCAGTAAAAATGAAAAATATGCTCTGCATTTCCTTTTTCTGTGTGGAATCCCTTTGACAGGGAGTTGGTACAGTGAGCACTCAAGCCCACTTTGTTGGGTGTGGACAGAGAACATCATGCACTTTGCAAAGTGAACAAGTTGGACAGTAATTTGCTCTTCCAAGACTGGATGCTAGTAGCAGAAAATAGGAGAGTCAGCACCAAGCACTGTTTAGACTGCAACAGGCTTCTGCTCAGTTTTGTTCCCTATTCTTTTTATTTCACTCTAGTAGACACAAGGGTGATGTAAAGCCATAGGACTTGGGGGCTTGCCAAAGTGGCACAGACTATTATATTCCTCATGGTAACACTACTACCCCTCCTCACTGCCTGGGGGGGGTTCCAGCTGTGCCTAGAATGCTGTTGGGACCATTGAAGGCTATTACAGAAGTCTTGATTGACACTGCATCAGCTGGAGCTGACCCAGACCTAGGATAAAGAAAGAACTCTCCCAAGCCTCCCTCTCCCCAGCTTTATCTCAGCAGTGAGCAAAGCTAAGGCTGAAGAACTGTACACCTACTAAGTCTCAAAATTCATGCATGACACTTGTTCCTTCTGTCTTTCTGAATGATACAAGCTTCTTGTTTACTCCTAGTGGCCTCCTGGGCCAGACGCCTGTGGGGCACAGCTGATGGGCCTGATGAGTAAGCAGCTCAGAGCCAGTTGTATGCCTCCAGGTGACACAGTAAATTCAAATTTGCCTAACACAAGAATAAAGGCCAGGGTGGGAACTGGGGTTTAGCTCTGAAGAGACGAAACTTCCTGTTTGTGCAGTCACTGGGTGAAATAAAAGATGAAAACAGCGTACCTGCTGCTGAGACTGCAGGTGATGACCACCATTCCATGGAATCTGACCTCTGCCCTCACTGGCCTGGCTTCCCTCGAGCGCCTGGGTGAGCAGGCAGCGGGGCCACAGCTATCTTGCTGCTTGTAACAACCAAACTGCTCCAGCCTACGTTGGTTACGTCTAAGCTGGCGTCAGATCAACTGTGTCTGCCACGTGGGCTCCTGGGACAGATGAGAAGCTGAGGAGAAGGTGTCTCTCCCTGTTTCCCAGCTGGACCAGCAGAATCTCCCCTGCAGCATGTCCTCATTACCACAACACTCAATGCAGGAGGTGGCAACGCACCTCACAGTTTCACACAATGAGTGACCGAAGAGCTGGGAGTTCTGGAGCTGACAGCCCTGCTGAGATACCATGAGAGGTTTTGGATCCAGTGCCCTTTTATAGGCAACTGTTTTTTAAGGCCAAATCTTGTGCACACTACTCTTGGAAGTTAAACAAGACTATCACACTCCTCTAATAAATCAATGACTCATTTAACAGACAGTTTCACTTACTGAAAAATCAGAATAATTCAAACAGGTACTCTACAATATTTCATATTCAATGGAGGGCATTTGATCCAGGAGACAACATTTGTATGTCTCCCTAGGGAGCTACTTCAGTTCAAAGAGAAGTCACTGAAAACCCACAGGCGTTTTTAGTAATTACAACCACAAAGTATGAGAGCAAGAAAAAATAACTGAACTGTGTCCCAAGTTCCACAACCTGATATGGTTTCATAGTGTATGTTACTAACCACAGTGCAAACCTCTACTTTCTGCTTTTTTTGTGTTATTTCCTCCCTAGAGCTGCACTCTTGTGCACTACAGAGAACACCTACAGTGCAGAATATAAAAGTAGCATGGAACAGCTAAGATGTTAAATGGAGCAGATGAAATACTAGTGCTGACTAGAGCTTCACATGCTTCATGAGTAATGCTCAAGTAAACATACCGTTGTGATGACTTCAAGGTCCTTCAGGTATGTTCGTTCCGTGGTCGCTACTTCTTTAGCAATGTAGTAAGCTTTCTCAGTTGGGAATCTCTGCAAATTGCAAACACATTAGGTTTTCATCTGCTTTTATGGAGTTGCTTTCCGTAGGAAAAAACTGCAGACAACAGTCACCAAGAGAGTTACAAACCAGTGACCCTTGCTCATGGTTACTGTGACTCATGCTTGAATGTTCCTAAGCCCTGAAGCCCTGTAAACAATCCTTCCTTGCAAACACAAGAGAACAAGCACTTTCTGTCGATTCTTAAGAGATGTCCGCTAAGGTATTTTCTACAGCTCTGGGCTGCTGATGTTCCTTTCATCTTATCCCACACATCTAGAGAAGGACGTATTCTGAAGTTCACAAAGAAATCCTTTGCAGGCTAGATAACCATTTGAACTAAATTTGACAAATGTTAGACTTGACAAAATGACAAAGTAGAGCCCGATTGTTATGTTTCATTATCAGTGCAAAAATCCACAGTAAAAATACTCTCAAGAAAAAAATTAAATCCTTAAGAGCTAGACAACCTAACAGTGGGTGATGGGAAAAATTTTAGGGTAAGCTACAGATTTCAAATTTTAGGAAAAAGTTCCCAAATCCTCCTGTGTTATCTGAGAGCCAAAAGTGGTTTTGATCTTTTAATTCTGCAGAGCTGATGCATTCCAATTGATCTTGCTCTGTGTTGCTCAGGAAACAAAAAGGAAGCGCAAAACATCCATAGATCTCTTGCTTCTGCGTATCCTCCCTGAACATGAAACAAGCAGAGACTGCACTAGAAAAGGGTGTGAGGGGAGACCGCATGGACATTTGCTAGTCAGTCTACAACTCCATAGGAACCATCATACCCTGGTATAACTTACAGCTGTCACTGGCTGCTGGAACATGGACTGACACAGAGAATCATGAGTCTTTTAACTGATTCTTGGTTTCTCAAATTTCTCTCACGTATCTTGCTAAGTATGCACAGTAGGAAAAGAGATCTTCCTTACGCATATTCCCAGTTTTCAGCAAAGCCATCTGAGTTCCTGCCTTCTTCCTCTGGAGATGCTCCAAGCTCGGGAGAAAAAGCAGGTGACAGAGGGATAAGAGCAATCCCCTCTCACCAAACAGCACAGGAGGTAGGAGTCAGCAGACACTCAGAACACCCTGGCTGTGACAGTCATTTCTGTCTTCCAAAAGCAGTTTTGGATGTGATGCTCCCTTATGGCTGTGCTGCAATGATGGGGCTGAGCCAACACTCCCAGATGAATGCTGAAGGCTGTGGCCCAAAGACAGCATTTTCTACTCCCAAAACCAAATGCTCCCAGTGGTGCTCCCAGGAGAGATTGACTGGACAGCTAGTCACAGGCTCCTGCACAGGCTCAACGCTGTTCCTTTTCCTTTTGTCACCTGGAAATTTTCCCTCCAATAATACACTGGAGTGGACTGTTTTGTTACAACAAACCACCAAACTCCACTCGTTAAGAACAAGCTAGATTTAGCGAAGACCCTGTCGAAACCAGCTCTTAAGGTTGCAACAAGCAGGAGCGGCCCATATTTATCCCACATTAACCTTAGGGACACAGAGCTACCTATCTTCTCTGTGCTACTTAGAGGAGCTGGGGCCCCTAACTCCTGCACATCTGTTGAGGAGGATGAATCCAGGGCACTGAGCCCTCAGCTACAGCAGTTCTGTGTTTCTGGCCTGATCCATTCCAAATTGTGAGTTGGGCCTCAAGAGCACAGGGATGCTCTTGGACACACTACGACTGAGGACAGCAGATACCAAGTAACCCAACTCAAGTTATCCGTGTGGACCTATGATAAGGAGTCTGCAGGGGGTCTAGATATTAGTCACTTAAACAAACAGCAGTAGAGACAAGCCAGAGAAAAAAGCCGAGGCCAACTGCTTCCGCCTTACCTTTTTCTTGACCTCTTCCTCATCATCAGTCCTGATGCATGATGGGTCATTCAGCAAAGGGCTGATCAAGGGAGATGACTGCTTGGCATCAGGGCTCAAGTTGGGAGATAAAGACATATTTGCCACTGATGGTCCTCCTTGGGAATTGATGGAAAGCTCTGAAAGGTGAGGGCTGCCAGTCAGAGAACCTGCTAAAAGAAATGGTAGAAGAAAAATCAGTTAGGATAAGCTCTCCCTAGAAAGTACAGAAAAAGAGTATTTAAATTGCAGCATGTGAAATTACAAGACACAGCCTTCAGGGTCCTCAAACTAGTCTAAATGGACCTGCATCCACTTGCACTAACCAAGGGACTGGAGCATTCTTTTAGCTGATGACACTGGCTCAAATTAGTGTCTCTGTAGGGAAGGGATCCAGGCATACATGACTGAGCTGCAATATTTACTGCTAAACATAAAATTAATACTAAATTTTTCACCATTGCAATCTACTGTATGAAAGAGAATAAATACGACAACAAGGGAATCACCCTAGGAGTGACGTTCTTTCTAGAGAAGTAGAAATTGAAAGACTCAAATCAGTACTTTATAGGGAGCTACAGGACACCAGTTAGAAGAAATTTGTCTAGTGGAAGTCTAGAGAAAAAGAAACAATGACTTTCTACAGCAGTGTTGCTGCTAAGATCAATTGGATCTAACATGAAGGGAGAAAACTACCAGTCCCCCAATTTCTACACACAACACAAGTATGTATATTATACCTTGTAGGTCTTCCCATGCTCCTCTGATTGTTTGGGATGGAAATGCTAGCATTACATTTACATAAGAAAAGCAATACTTTTAGTGCACAAAGCATGACAACTTCAGGTAATCACAGATATAAAGTCCCATTTAATTTTGGATTAAAAATATTAAAGAATTAGACAATTAATCACACTTTTGTGGATTCATATTCACTACATCAAATATTACTGAAATCAGCATTTTGTCTTCTGGGAGGCAGCCAGACTACTGACTGCACAAAGGAAAGAGTTTGCCAAAAATGCCCAGTGTTCTCGCAGTTATCCCCTCCTCCAAACCTCTGAAAATCTAAACCTGTTTTAGAGGATGGATCTGTCATGTGGAAGAACACCTGCAGTCTGTACTGTTTTGGCATCATACATTAAAAACCAACCAAAAGAATGTGACAAGCTCCCAATTACCAGAGCTAATAGGCTGTCTAGGATTACATGTAAGACACATACATCACCATATATAATTAAAGTCAAATACATTTTACTATCATCTATTTATGTCCTCCCTAGATTATGATAGGTAAGTGTTCCTACTGCTACAACACAGCTGAGATATTCCAGTAAACAAAGGCACCAATAAAGATAATTAGGCTAGTAGTGAAACCTATTTATTTCCTGGAAGATTTATTGCTAAGACATGAATGTTTCCCAATTCCAAACCAGTTCACGTTTATATGTCATTCCTTTGAAAAGAGAAGGAAAAAAACAATACAGTTATCAGTTTATGTGATCATGACAGTTATGTAGCCTATTATAAATCAAAGTTAAAGCAGTATTTGTCTGAAATAAAGGACTGCATTATTAGAGCTAGCACGAAAGGATTTATCAAGTTTCACACTAAATCAATGTTCAGTGAAAATGCAGAAAATGCCACAGCTTGTTACACAAATGTCAATTTTATTGACACTAGCACACAACTGTATACAGTGTTTTCAAAAGAAATGGAATTCATCATTAGGAAATAGTGAAACAGATTAATAGCAAGGTTGTAAGGTTAAAAGTATTTAACTCTACATTACAAAAGACATAAGAAAAGTGGTCACCTCAAACATGGAAACAATGAAATTCTGGCACTATGCCTGTCATACGACAGCAAATAAATGATTTGCACCTCTGTGAGAAGTTCACAGGCATTATAGTCTAGAAGTTAAATAGCACCTATCTGCAATAGATAGATATAGATATATTGACATATCTACCTACCTATTTATAATCCTAGATCTAACATTTGATGTACTGGAATTTTTACCAGTACAACTCAAGTATTTAGAACTATAAAATATCAAATGCACAAGTAATTAAAAAGACTTCCTAACCTACCCTTGGAAGACACGACTTGGGAAAAGTATTATGTAAAGTATCACCACAAAATGTGCCTGGTGGCTCACAGCATTGAGTATACACTCCACTGATTAAAGACTTGCACATCAATACATCACTGACATTCTCTAAGTTTCTTTGCAGCAAGGTGAAATGCTACATCCTCATTTTTGGTATTAATGTGGAAATAAGCAGTGACCAAATCCAACCACTACCACGACCTACAAGCAAAAGCTCAGTTAGACCCCATCCACCAATATGCTGAACAAGTGAAAAGTAAAGCTAGGTCTAAGAAAGTGACTACATTACAAAAGGGCCTCAAAATGCTGTTACATTTGTACATTCTGGGGCCTTATTATAATCAATACAGCGATAAAGATCAACACCTTGGACGTTGCTCCGGTAAAGGGAGGAAACAAACTCATTCTGTTGCAAGAGAGTCAGTAAGTCGTGAAGAAATGAAAATGGAAGGTCTTTTCTCCCCTATCACCAATCCATCAGGACACAAGTCATGCTGTTGGGTCATGGCAGTGTTGTAACTTTCTTTTTTTCATGGAGGTGAGGAATAAATAACCTGCATTAACCAAATGGTCTTTTCTCAGTATTTCATCTGACCTCCTGCCTGTTCAGACAGGCTCTACTCATGAACTACATACTGTATAATATAAACAGAAGCAGAAGGGAGAAGAACAATCTTATTTACACGTTTTACCCTAAAGGATTCGTTGACTGACAGGCAATTATTAACATGTCAGTTGCCAGATATCAAGTGGTCCCGCACAGCACATCAGAGACCTAAAAGCTTTACGACTAATAACATGGAATTGTCGTTACTTGTACTTCAAATGATTTACTTAGATTCAAACTTGGGCCATCTTTCAAATATAATGGAGCCAACTATATACACACAAACGAAGAGGCAAATACAAAAGTATATATATATATAAGGATTGCTTGAGCGTATATTAAAATTATATCCTTGGTGGAGTGGGCAGGAACTAAGTATGTGCTTTAATTCTTTTCTGAGTCTGGTGTTCAGAGAAACAAACACCAGTTGATGACAGTGGCAAATAATGAGAATGCACTGTATGCCAGATTATCCCAATGATGCCAAAATACCTGGAGTGGTTCTTAATTTAGTTTAGCTAGTTTGCTCTCCAGATATTGAAGACTGGTGCTGAGGTCAGTGACTACGGAGACTTGGGCTGGCTGAGCTATGCTGCTTTAAAACATGTCCACTACCAAGGATAAAACAGTTCAAATCAGTACTTTTCAGCTGATGAAGAAACTCCCTCCCAGAGGTCAATTCAAATCATATAGAACTGAACTGCCTGCTGCCTTTCTTTGCTGACTACATAGACAGCAGAAGACTGAACTTCCTAGAGACTTCAACACAACACAGGAGGGCTCCCTTCTTTGTGAGGAAGATAAATGGGACTCAATGTATCCTCCTCTACTCCTTTTCTACTGAAACTGTTGAGTAACAAACTCATACCACTTAGTGTTCTGCATCTGCTTCAAAAGAAAAAAATCCCATCCCTGTATACTATGTTTTAACAGTAAGGAAGAGTACAGCAATGTTCAGATGCTCCTGGGTATGTTAGTCCTCTGTGGAGTACAAAGAAGTGATGACTTAATTATGGAAACAGAGAGGAAACATCAACCATTACCGAGGGTGACTGAAATTCTGGAAAATTTCATGTAAAGCTACAGTGCTCACTCTAACTCAGCTGTTATGTGAAACATTGTTCTCAAGGTTTAAAGGTTTATGATTAGAAATCATAACCACAAGAAGGATGTTGAGGCTCTGGAGAGAGTACAGAGAAGAGCAACAAAGCTGGTGAAAGGGCTGGAGAACAGGCCTTATGAGGAGCGGCTGAGAGAGCTGGGGTTGTTTAGCCTGGAGAAGAGGAGGCTGAGGGGTGACCTCATTGCTCTCTACAACTACCTGAAAGGAGGTTGTGGAGAGGAGGGTGCTGGCCTCTTCTCCCAAGTGACAGGGGACAGGACAAGAGGGAATGGCCTCAAGCTCCGACAAGGGAGGTTTAGGCTAGACGTTAGGAAAAAATTCTTTACAGAAAGGGTCATTGGGCACTGGAACAGGCTGCCCAGGGAGGTGGTTGAGTCACCTTCCCTGGAGGTGTTTAAGGCACGGGTGGACGAGGTGCTGAGGGATATGGTTTAGTGTTTGGTAGGAACGGTTGGACTCGGTGATCCGGTGGGTCTCTTCCAACCTGGTTATTCTGTGATTCTGTGATTCTGTGAAATTAAAATGTCTTAAGAGCCAGAAAAAAAATCCATCTTTTTCAATATTTGGAACATTGTAGGGATTATTCTCTCTTAGGCCTGCTCCACAGACTGCTCTGCCATCAAGAGAAGCTTTTGACATCCAGAACCCAGTTACACTGCTTAGAGGGCAGATGATTTTTTTCTGAACTCTAGACTGGTAGATGAAACCCAAGCTGTTACCCCTTTGCCCTTTGCATTACTGAGTGTACTACTTATGAAAGCTCCTTAATAATAAAGTATCTGACAGAGCTGTCATTGCTGTGACCACACAGATAAGGCAAGCTTAATTTTCCATAGTCACGGTGGTTGTATACTTCTGACTGCTACCTAAAAGTTCTGGTCAGAGAAAAACTCAATACAAAATGATATGCGGCGCGGACAGATAGCATCAGATGAAGTGGTAGAAGTTTTCTTATTCGCTTCACTGATGACTCAAGTACCTTAGACTGGAGAAAAGTTTAATAAGAGTATCCATCCCTTCCTCCCCAGCTCTGAACCAGGCACACTCATGCTTCTGAGCTAAAAGAGATAGGATGGAGATTTTGCTCTGCTCTCCCTCAGCACAACGACAAACCCACACTGCCTTCCATGAAAGCTCCAGGGGGACCAGTTCATCAGACTGCACTCCTCTTCCTCATTAAACAAAACAAGCTGGAGTGCCGGAAACAATTTGTTGGATTTAAAGATCTCGAAAAGTAGTTATACATCAATCGTAAATCTATGTGCAAACATCCCTGAATGCGGTACTGAAGAATTTGAGGAGAAACAAGAATAAAAAACAACCCAGGAAGAGGTCCGATGTCACACACAACCAATGACTCTGCCTGGCTTGAAGAGGAACATGACAGGGAAAAAGGTTTGCTTTGACTTCACAGCTTCAAAATGTATGTGTATGGCAGGAGTGGCAGTGAGTGGCAGGTATTTGGGAGAATGATGCACCTTCTCAATGAACCAGTTTCCTCATACTTAGGACAAAGCATCAGCCAGCAAATGGACAGAACAATTAAACCAGTGACAGTTTTACAGCAAAATACCAGTTAGAATGAGTAAAAGCCTTCAGTACAGTTAAAACTAAAAATAATAATAAAAAAAATTAATTCCATGCATACACAGTTAAATGGCTTGACATGCTTATAGTCTCATCAAGCTTAGTGTTGGTTTAGTAGCCAGCAACCTCTCCAGTTTGTAAAGGTCCATGCTTTATTGGTATACTGCAGTATTAGACAGCGGTGAGTGTGAAATCAGACAGTAACTGCTGTTGGCGTACATCAGGGTATACTCGCATCTTAAGAACAATGAGTGAACATTACAGCCTGGGAAGATTACAAGGTCACTGGGCATCACTCCTTTGTCTAGCCTTGATCTTTCCAGACAGAAATAGAGCAATGTATAGAAGGATTCCCTGCTGCACTCAGGGTTAGGCTCGGTTTGCCTTTGTTTGTCTTTAAGCCAACGTGAGACAGTACTACAATGAATTGAAAATGTTCAGTCCCCACATAAGCTTATGCCACAGATACTGTCCATTTCAACAAGACATCTCCCCAAGACTGCAGTGATCCTGTTTATGAGCTATGGCAGGCAGACTTGACCACGGTTGGGAGCAGCCTTCATTAGGAAATGAAGGGTAATTTGATCGTGCTCAATGGAGCCCAAATGCCCTGGAAAATAGACCTTCTTCCCCCCTCCCTTCACTCTTCAACATGGTATGGTTTCTCAACTTGAGACTTACAGCCTGGTGCGGAGTTTCTCCACTTCTGAATTGAGGAGTGCTCTATGAGACAGGATCACTGTAATAAGAGGAATTAGGTACTCCCAATACAAATAGGTATTTCTGCAGTAAAAGGACATTGAGACAGTGCTCTGAACAATGCAAGGAACAGAAGGTACACCATGCTTTGAGGATAGACAGAACATTGAAAAGGCTTTTTCTCCCAGAGAGGTACATGCTGACAAAACAGTGCATACAATGAAACAAAAAATGTTTCTCTTTAAACAGTATTAAACAAATGACAAAAATGAGAATGAAGTCCCCAGCATTTTCAGTTTTAAAAATTAATTTTGATTACTGAGATTTATTAAAAAAGATCTATGCATGTGCATACACAGAAGTCAGAAAAGGGCTGGATAGGTGAAACACTGCCAAGCTTTTGAACTTTTGTTAGTGGGTCTGGGTGAGGTTTTTAGCAGAAAAGGGGAAAAATAAGGATTCAGCTAATCAAAGATTTTTAACTGCCTTGTGGAAAAGCAACAGGCATGAGCTCTAATATTCACTGGACTAAACAGAGAGCTACCTCTGATCTTGCCGTAAACCATCAAAGGCAAAACCCTGTATTCGCAGTATTTTAAAGAAAGCATCTAATCTAATTTTTAACGTGCATGAAAACTCTTAAATCAGAAAACATCTATTTTCCTTCAACCTTCCATGTTCAGTCAGTGACAGCTGTCTCATTACTGGCTCTAGACTTAATTTCTATCAGTATGATCTGTGGACTTTTATGGCTCTCAGAGGCCAAATCTTTTTTTAAAAAAGCATCAGTGACACCTTAAAATTCTAATAATCCTAGAGCAAACTAAGTATTTACCATCACGTCATATAAATTCATGATCCTAAGGTCTTTACCCCCTTTACTGTAATACATCACCACTATTTACACTCATACCGGTGAAAAACATGCGATTATACAGCTCAGCCAGGCACACAGGCTTTTGAGATCTCATAACATTTACAAGAAAGTGCTCACTGCTTTTAATAACAAACACCATAAACCAAGATTACTCTACATGCTCTTTATAGATCACAAAATTAGAACAGAAGATAAAATATTCCAAAGAACTGCTACATATCACCCAAACTAGGCTTTTTATTCATATGATGCCTCTGATTTTTATGTAGAAATTCTGTATTTTAAAGTATCAATGGCACCACACAGCCTAACTGTAGAGAGGAATGCAGAAAATGCCTTTGTTCAGGATCCACCTGTTGCACAAGAATTATTTCCCTTATAAATAAGTAAATAAGGTGCATGCCCTTGTCTAGGTATATTTCAGTAACTATAGAAATTACTGATATAGAAAATGAAAGATTTTGCTAATTTTAATTTCCTAGAATTTGTATTTCCTTCCTTGCCAGATCCTGACAGCATGGGTAAAAATCTTTCCTTATGTAGCTTCACTGAAACCAGAGTCTGCTGCTACACACATTTGAGAAAAGTTACACAGCTGTCTAATCTTTGGGACCTCCTCATGTCCACTGCGCATCAGCCACTTAAAATCAGAAACCCCCAAATTACCATCAAGTAGGAGACATCAATAAGCAGTTGGCAAAAGGACTGTTCTCCTACCACTTGTGTCTGACAGCAGCTAACAAAAGGAAGTGTATATACTAAAAATTGTTCCAGAAGATTCAATTTCTCTCCTGTCTTTAGGGTCTTTCTTATTTGGTGTGGAGAAGAGGATTGATCCCCTAAACAAAAAGAATAGAGATGTACTAAAATGTACAAAAGCTGCCTTAAACTACACCATTCAGAGTGACAAGCGTTCTTGGAAGACTAAAAGGAACTTTGGCTTACTTCACTTTATACATGCCTTCTGAACACAGAACCTCTTTCCTTCACACCTTCACCCCTACTGTCCTTCCCAGTAACAATCATGCTGCTGAATGAGGTGGATCCTTGTGCACAAAGGTAAGTGACACCCAACTCCTTCACACGTGTGAAAGTTGGGAAAAACTTGGATCGTTCATTTGTTTTTCATCATTAGAAGTTAAATTGCAGCAATTAAAATTTCATTCTAAAGGCACCCCTGACAGCAGTCTAATGCCTCGTTGTGACAAACGAGACTGGTTAAACAAAATGTGGTATTTGACACGATTTATAGGTCAGACATCCTTTCTTCTGTTGAAGAACTGTTCCAGAAATAGCCACAATTCACGCTAATTGCACATCAATCATACTGATGAGTTCTGAATCACTGTTCTTCTATTCAAAATCAGGTCTACTTCATCAGTTCAACTGATCAACATAATTCTTGTTCTCCAAGTAACCTAAGAAAATAGTGGGACTTTATACTCTCAGGAAAAGAGCAGAAAGCATACCACACCAAAGGGGACTGTAAATAAATACTTCTAGATATTTTTAGTGTGCATATGGTATTTCCTATTCTCCTTTCCTTTTTCTTCCCAACCCTGAAGGCCTGCCTGAAGAAATTCCTAGTGGACTATGGAGACTCTGCATGGGTGTATGTTTATTGTGAGACAGATGGCAGAATTCAAAACATCTCTGCTTCTTAGTGAAGAAAAGGAGGAGCTATAAACAGGTTTTAGATCTGTCTAACCCATTTCCCATTTCACTTTCTCCAGTCATCACCAAGTAATTGCATGTACAGATAGAGAGACCAGAGAGGAACTTCTGGCATGAATACTACTACTTCATAATGAATACAGCTGCTTCAACTAATAAAAACTGCTCCACAAACATCTGTGCAAACAGAAGCCAGCCCTACATACATTCAAGGGGAAAAAACGAGGTCCTAAAGCATTCTGGTCTAGTAATACCAGCCCCATTTAGCAAACTAATTCACAAACCAATGTTTTTTCATCCTTTGTTGGGTTCTAATGATAACATTCAGCATGGCCAATGCTGCTCTGTTGAGAAAAGTCTGTCAAACTTTGTATGCCCTTTAGCCTTGAAGCAAACTGGCAGATTGATTTAATTTTTCAAATTATTAACACGCAACTCTTATTATGCTCATCTGTCTACTTTGTAACTGATCTCAGCTCCATATAGCTCACATGATGCATATACAAATACAACAAACCTAAAATCTTTCAGTTACACTTTGACTTTTTTCAGCTACAGAAATTTCTCTCCCGGTTTGTCTTTTATAAAATTTGTCTTTAGCACACAATAAAATGGTTAATGGGATGGGTACACTTTATGCAGACCTATGAGCTATGAGTGATTTGATAGAATGGAAGCACTCAGTGCAAACTATCTTCAGAGAAAACCCCTCTCGGTCACGCACAAGGAATATGTTAGCTAAGGGATGCAGACTTAAACCAAAAGCAATGCAATCTAGGCCATTCAGATATCAATTATCCAGTATCCTACACAGGTCCTGGCTCCTACTTCAACTTGCCACTGTCCACGTTTCCTTCATCCAGTAAAATTTATTCCCAAATTTTATATCCCAGCTCACTGAGGAAAACCAGATTCTAGGAAATGGTGATATAAAAAAATCCCATAAAACTCCAGGAGATCCCAACAGGACACAGTACATTTGAGCTGCTGGTGAAAATGTAAAATTTCATTCACTGTAGCAGATGATTGAATGTGATCAAGTACTTGGAAAAGCAAAGAAAGAATCAGAGTGCCTTTTATCCACAGAGTAAGTTGCTAACCACACCTGCACCTTATTTTGGGACAAACCTCTAAACTGCTTTTGCACTCCACATTTATCCAACTACGTGGACAGAATTGGTTCAGCACAGTGAAAAGCCATCTGGACAGTCTAATAAGAGGCTTCCGTCCATGCCCTCTGGAAGGACAGAAGACTGGTGGCTCAAGACTACTCATTTAGAGTAGATGTAGCTACTCGATCTTGCTGGGATTCGGCTCCCTCATTTATAGCAACTGCCAAAGGACATCTGGGCACTTCAAGATATGGGATTTAAGAGTTAATGCCTGTGAATAAAAAAATTAGAATGGTGGATCTGAAGTACCACCAGTCACGCTCCAAAATCTATGGGGAATTAGTGGCAGAATAAAATCTTCTACTTGGACTATAGCTACCTCTGTTAGACTTGAGACACAGGTATGCCAAGACCACTGCTGTTGACCAGCGTACGTGGATTAACGAGTGCTTACAATGACTAACTTAAACTGACAGGCTCCTCTTCTCCTGTATGCTTTGTGAACTAGAACAAGAATTTCCCCATCTCGTTTCATCTGGAGCCTTACCCAAAGGTTTCTGTTCTTTCCTATGAGGCCTTTCTGTATTTGTCCCACAGAAACAAGCTCCCAGATGAATTCTGAAGAACCTGATCCTATGTGAAATCATCCATTTAAAACTGCTCCCTCACTTGCCATTCTTGGCAAGTGCCCAGATACAAACCACATGTCTTGTGGAGGAATTTGTTCCACAGACTGTTTTTAATTAAATACTTGTCTACTGATATTAAACTGAACTTCAGTGGCACAGGAATGCTGCAAAAACGATTAATCCTACATGAAACTATTTTCCTATGTAATTTACAAACTTTATTTCTTCAAACTGAAAGAATTACACATCTTAAAATGACAATCTCTTAAATATTTAAAGTTGAAAAAATACCGAATGTTAGAAAACAGTTGGAGAGAAATCCTCATATTTCATTTTTGAGAATAACATTCAAAAGGAAAAAAAAAGCTATTGAGATACCTTGCTAGCAACTAAACTAACTCCAGCTACCAGCAGGTCTGTTCCTGCAAAATTATAAATCCATTATCATTGTAGGCATATGAGAGAAGAAATCAGGCCTGAAAATGGCATTTGAAAGGATGCAAAATAGTAAACGCCACTTATAACATTTTATATTCACTTAAATCCAAACAATGTGAAATCTATCCACTTTTCTTAAGTAGCAGACATAACTGCAAATCCTCTTGTTGAAAATCCATTACTTGAACTGTAATTATACTGACTAACAAAGCAAATAATTAATCTGTTCAGATTGCTATTACTTCACTATATAGTATAACTAGGGGTATTTTTGCTGGCTGCATAGGCAGCAAAGCAATGAAAAGGATACTCATGCACCCGCTCCCCATGCTCACACTAGCTCCTAATACAGGCTTCATGTCATCTTAAATATTTATAAATTTAAGAAAATTATTTTACAGCTATTCTAAATCCAAAACACAAACTGCCTTTTCAGAATAGTACACAAGCAAGCTTTTCCCTAAATATCAACCTTGCTGTTTCTAGATTCGTGCTTTAAACTACAGGAACAAATAGGAGCATTCCCTGCCACCTAAATATCACTGTTTAAACAGATGCTTTAAATCATTCCTGTTAAAAAATGAAATATCTAATCTTTAAGAAACACATTAAAGGAGAGGAGCAGGTTAAAACTTATATTGACACGAAGACGTATTTTACTGCACAAAAGTAAAGTATATAACAAGAGGTGCCTAACTACTATAGGTATCTTTTTAAATATCCTTTGCTCAGATTAAATTCTTAAAATGTGCATAGACCAAGGCATTAGAAAAATTTAAAATATTTCTTAATTAATTATTTTTGTAAAAACAATCTTGAAAATTTCCTATTGCCTACATTTACAAAGTCTTGTAACTTGTTCATCAGTACTTATGTGGGTAAATTCATCATTTCTGTATGCATGTAACGCATGATGCAGGTCACTGCAAATGACCTGCAGTTCAGTCAATGCTTTTGTTCATCACTTTATATCATCAAATTTAGTTCCCTTCCCCCACAAGAAAAATATATAAAAGTTAAAATTAAGGCCAGTGTCAAAAAGCACATCTTGTCTCCCAGCTTTAATAACTGCAGAACATTTTCCATACAGGAGACTTTTCGTGTGGATTTTCTTAATTAACATGGAGAAACTAGAATCACATTTTATTAGTATACAGCCTTAATTTTCAATACTTTTAGCCTGTGAAAAGGAAGTTTACAAAGGTTTAGTCTCTATCCTTCTGCACATGTGCCAAAATCTCACTATGCTATGTACAGTACAGAAGAAAATCAGCCTGGACCACAGTTATTCCCATCATTCTCTGTGTCAGAGGATGAAAAATTTATGAGGTGGCACTCTTAAAAAAAAAAATAGCCTACAACAGCCTAATTGGATCCTGTACAGATAAAGATTTTTCACGATCAAAGCAAAAAATAAAATCAAACAGCCACCATTTCCACTCCCCCAAAAAATCACCCACAACAGAACTTTGATGTCTCTGTGAATAATTCCACTGAAAGAATGAGGAAAAAAAATCTCTTGCAATTAATCATTACAACACACTGATAAAGGATAGAAAGGATTGCCTTGCAAGTAATACGCAAACCACTCTTCATTAGAGCTGTTTCAATCTGAGTTCTTTTCACTTGAATTCTATCTTTCATCTTGTTCTCTTTCTTGCTCAAGGAAAAGTTTGGAGTTTCAAAATCTCTATCGCCAAATCAGCCTGTTGAACCCACCGAAGCAAAAGACAATATTGGCATTATTCCTATATACATGCCTAATCTGTGTCCTCAGTTCATCAATTAAGATTACAAAATGGGTTATGAAGATGAGTAGACCAAACACATTCTTGCTATGAAAAGATTTTCCAGCATATTTCAAGAGTTCAGCAAGTCTTGGTCAAGAATATCAAGCTGCCTGCATTTGGCTGTAAGTTTAATTTTTTCCCTAACTCTGTTGAGGCACTCATAAGTTGCTCTCCTTACATGGGAGAGAAAAAAATTGTTATAGACATACAAAATACCAAAGCGTACCTACTTAATTTCAATTTTCCTTGTTTTGTCAAAAGAACTAGTTAAATGTTAAAGAAGCTACAATATATACCTAAAATATGACTTCACTCAAAGAACAGGTAAGCGTATAAAGTCTTACAAAGGTACCTAAATCAGTAAAAATTTTCCTCTCCTCCTGCCTTTCAGAGGAGATGCATTACTGTTAATCTTCACTTTGATTTATCTTTATTATTGTATTTCTAGCATCCCTTCCCTCTGGCTGGTCAGTACAATGATAACATTTGCAGCAGCCCACGCACTGAAATGATTACCAGCCACTCTTCAAAAGTCCCAGAAGATGCAATCGCTCTAATGAGCAACCACAGTCTCCACTGGTCCCTAGCAGCTGAAGACCTGCATACCATCTTCATCACTGAGGCCAACAGACACATCCTCCTCTACCTCCTCATCAAGCTGAAGGCTTCCAAAGGAGTACTTATTTCTAGGCATGGGAGAGGAACTCAACACAATGGGATTTCCAAACACCAGAGGGTGAGTGAAGGGGTTAATGACTTCTGAGTCTGAATCGCTAGATTCTGTCCCACTGCTGGTGGAGCCCTCCATCATCTGGACTGCAGCCATGTGATCCATCACGCCCCTGGCATGCAACGACTGCATGACTGGGCTCTGTTTCAGCTGTGCCCCAGCTGGCATACCGTTAGGCATCATTTTGCTTTCTGGAGAAGACATCTTAGCCACCCCACCTCCTTTACAATATCTTTCTGATCTGTACTCCTGCCCAGGGGTTGAGGATATCTGGCTCAGGATAAGTGGATCTGTAACTGATTTATTGCAGAGATTTGGGACTTTCTGTGCACGAGGGTGTTGAGAACCTGGAGAGTATCTGCCATACTCATGGCAGTTACTGGCATAGCTATTCTCCTCCCCAGCCCTCACCCTGCAGTCATGCCCGTTTTCTGAGACATAACCTTGAGACCCTGTTCTACTCAGGCTCACGTTAGGGCTTGACCCTTTGCTACTGGGAGGCAATGGAGTGGCCAGTGGGCTACGGCTCCCCGGCCCTCTAAACATTTCATCAACTAGTGAGCTGTGCCGTGGCATCCTGGGACTTCCCCCAGCGTAGAAGGAGAGATTAGCTGAGTTATCATCAAGGTACTCTTCAGAGAGATACTGAGAAGACTTCATAGAGGCTGAGGAATCCCTGTATCTAGTTCTATTGCGATTTTCATCTCTATAGTGAATATAGGCACCACTGGTCAAATCACCCTCATAATTGTCATTTGTTTGGGAATATGACCGGGTTATTTGTCCTCTGAGGAGATCATACTCGCTATCTACATCACTGCAGTCAATGAAAGGAATGGAGGTGCTGCTGCCATGAGCAGCCCTGGAAGCTGGACCTGTGCTTGGTTGCTGTGACTGAGGTCTGTTCTGCTGCATCCTGTCCTTAGCAGCCTCCTCTTCTTCCTCCACTGTTGACACCACTGCTCCATCCACCTTTCTGCCTTCCTTTGGGCTCTTCTTCAGGGACGGGCTCTTGTGCTGTCCAGTGTCTTCTGTTGAAACCTTCAACTCCTTCCCTTGCCGGCAGCTCTGCACTGCTGCAGCATCATTGTTGTCTCCATAGGCAAAGCTAGAGCTCTGGAAAGATAAGGGAGGCAAGGCAAGGGAGAGACAAAGGGGAAGGGAGGGATAAGAAGGGAGAGGTTTGGGAAAGAAGGGAGCCAGAGGAAAAAGGCTATGTGTAATTACATGGCAGAATTTTGAACTGCATCTTGTAGCAACATAATAATCTATTGAAAGTGGAAGAGGTAACCTAAGCTTCAAAATTAATTAGAACAAAAAAAAAAAGTGTCTCTGATCTTAAAACCAGCAAATATATATCTAAACTAAGCAAGGCAGACAGAATGCAGAGGTAGGTAAAAGGGGGTATTTGAGGTGTTTCAGTGCCCTAAGGCATCTATTCACACAAAGAACATCAACTTGTTTGCACTGCTCTGAGAAGCTGGAGGGACAAAAAAGATAAACATGTAAGACAAACTTCGCACAGACTACTTACACTAAAAGAAACACGTGTTTGCCTTTGAACACCCCACATTGAATCCCTGGACCATACCTGACACTAATTCCTGGACTGCCTCTTCTACACACAGAAATATGTCGCATCTGCCCAGCAGCCATGCTCCATTCTACCTGAGCTTGTCTTAGCAATATTAAAATGCTAAAAGATACTTGATATTTGGGCTGCATTTATAGCAGAATTCTCTGAAGTTCTTAGATTCGCAGGAATGAGAGAGCCTGTGGATATCAAAAGGAAGCAATGCAAGGAAGGTGAAGGTGCATGTAGCATCCTTAAATACTTTGACCTAGTAGCTTGCTCCTGCCATTTAAGCTCTACCTAATGTAAGGCTATGTGATTAAAGCTTCACCTCCACAGAGATGAGGACAGAGAAATCCTGGCATGTGGGGCAACCCCAATAACCTAGTCAGGGAAATGGAACTCCCTGACCTGGCTCCTCTGGGGGTTGTCCCTGTGAAGCCATCCAGCCCGTGGTCTGGATGTGTCTGGGATGCCAGCAACTGGAGAGACCAGAGCATGTGCATATTGATTGGGTGGGCAGGTCAATGTGCAGTTGCTAGCAAACATTACACTGGACTAGTTGGTGAGTAGGATAAGAGAGTTGGGAGCCAAGTGCTGAAACAGCCTTAAGTCAGACCACACACTAGAAAGACCATGGGGGCTGGGGGCCAATTACTGGTAATGTCATAAGTCTGGACCAGCTATTGGAGAGACACCTTTGATGTGCAAGTGTCTGTGCATGAGGTAACTGGGAATCAGGGTACCTAGCTGTCAGTTACTAGAGGAACCATAATATGTGCATGTGTTAGATCTGAGTACTGACAACTGAAGTGTGGCTGTGAGCCCTGAGGGGCTTTTATGTCCAGGTACCAGCCACTGGGAGAGCTGCTTACTGTTTGTGTTTACCTGTGTGGCTGGTTGTGTGTACATGTGTGTATATATATATTATATGTGCATTTTTGCAGATGCCTATTGTGAATACACACTCAGCTTTATTACTAGCTGGACCCGGGAATGTGCAGCTGCTGCAACCGTGCCACTACTGGGCTACTAGCTTTGCAAACTCCTAACGCATAACAGCTATTAACATGAGACAAATACATTAGTTATCTACCAGAGAGAGTAGCTTAAAAGTCCAGAGCTGTAATTGTTCTGAGGGAATAATTCTTCTCCTCTCTGCTTAATACAACAAAATGCTTTGTCATGGGCAACCAAGACTCCCCTGTGAAGGAAAAGAATTAAACTCTTCCCAGATGCAATAACCAGCTACAACCTAGGACCCCAGCAGTAACACTGTGGATTGCAATTTTTCAGATGGTCATTAGTACAGCTCAGACAAGCTCACTGTTTATATTTGTCTGGTTGTCTGGAAGCAACTCTGTTCCACAGTTGAAAAGAATCTGTTCTCCTTGTAGAACCTAAAACTTAGCTCATCTAGGGGTCCCAGTTAAATGGAAAGGGAGGAGGAAACTATGATCCTGGAGTTTCAAAACAGCAACCAGTGGAGGGTAATTTAACAAGAAATGTTTAAAAGGCATGGTCCAGGGTTTCATCAACATCACTGACTTGTTTTGGCACCTCTGTATGCTGTTCTGAAGGCTGTGCAGTCAAACTCCTGATGGAATGAATCTTGCTGTGTTTCCTGGAGATAAAAGGAAAATCACAGTAAGAAGCCATTTCAGGTTTTTCTACAAATAGGAATCAAGAGATATGCCTCCTTTGAAACAAAGACTTTGAATAGCAGCTTTCATAAAAAATTTGCTCCAAAACAGATTAACATTCCTCCTCTCTGTAAAATTTAAAATGAGCTGTGTTGCAAACATACCATTGTAAGAAAACGGAGAGGTACTGAAGCAAAAAACGGTCTATCACCAGAACACGAGTCGTAAACAATGAACTGTTGTCACTGTCCTTGTGGCATTTTGGTCATTACTTTCAGTTCACCACAAGCAAGATGAATTCAGACAGAACCTGCTCTAGCAAGTTGGAAGCCTTCCCCAAGACTTTTCCCTTGAGGTTGGCTATACGTATTCCTGTTACTTTCAGTTTCATTCTGAGGTGAATATGTCTTTTCACATCCATCAACCACATCCCACTGAAAAGGGCGTGGATCAGTATGGCAGAAAGTTACCTGTGATGGTAGTACACTCACTGATGAAAAAAGATTGAAGACTATTGATTTTAAGTAAACCATAGGTTATGTTTACTTCTACCAAAACATTCAGAATGAAGGGGATATAAACAAGTGACAAACTATGAAACCAGCAAAGAGGGATTTTTTTACTTGGACTGGCACCAGGATCTTAGGAGATAACTAATGGAATATCGTTCCTTTTGTTGGATTAAAACATATTGGGATAGCTCATTTATTTCCTCTCACCTTTCAAACTGCACTTTTTTGTGCCCTCCTTCTTTAACGTAGTCAAGAACTTGCTTCTGAGTCCGACCACTGGAAGAAATCCACAGTTAAAATATCAATCTGAGATACTGAATTTATTGCATTTAATACAATATACCACCTGGTTATCATAAACACCGGTGTCTCCTGCATACGAAGTCACAGCAGCTAGAAAAGAATTTGTCACTATCCACAGAAACTCATGTAAGTGAACCTGGTCAGATACATAGATTTTTATCATTTTGCCTGTCACTTACCTCTATTTTTTTGCTGCATAGCTACTTTTTGACGACATTCAGAACTGCTTAAATTCAGTTGTGTGCCCTTTACAGGGGACTGGGAAGTAACCATAGTAGAAAGTTAAGTAAGGGTTAAGTCTTCCTCTCATGAGCAAAGAACACTCCTGAAACCCTTTGAGAGTCAAATACCAGCCTTACCTGGTATCAGTAATCCCTGGAACCAAGATGAAAACCACTGAGATGCATTTCTTGACTCATTTGCTGATATGAGACACATCAACTAAATATACAAACATTTTCTGCAAAGATTTAGGCTAGAGATCACTCTCTTCCCTTATGCTACCGGCCATGAAAAAGTAGTGAGAAAGCCCAGCACTTCCTATTGTGCAAAGATACAAACTCCAAAGGGAACTGAGAGCAGTAAAGGAAACCCACACCCCAAGAACGTTCAAAAGTGGTTCAAATCCTTCCCATTCATTACAGGCTTTAAACTAACTGAATTACGACAAAGCATGGACAAACTTATCGAATGTAGCAGCACAGCTCACAACGAAGGTATGATATGGCTGAAACCTGCTCTCCAAACCAAGAGGTAAGTATAATGCAACTACAATCTTCCATTTACTCAGGCAGAAACTTCACAATTACACCTTGTTTACCCTAACACTGGTCCTTCCATCTTTATTAATTAACTTTGCAGTCAAGAAACAATGTGGGAAGGGAGAACAGCCATATCTACTCTGTTCTTGTGCAAGAGAACTAGAGTGTACAGTTTATCTCAGCAATGGGGTTTTCTGGCTGTTCCGCTTATATCAGCTTTGCAAACAAAATGAACTGCATGAATAAAAGGATTGCCCACCCCCAGCATACAAAATATGACCTCTGCAATGAGGCTTCTGCTAGTGTTAGGAAAAAAACCAAACCAAATCAACTATTAAAAAACTTCCCAAAGGACGTGAAATGAAAATACAAATCTCTACTCTGATACACAGGAAAGATCCCATCCTACAAACAGAGGATCCAAAGAGTGCCCAAAGTTGCCAGCTAGTACTGCTTAGGACACAAGTGCATTTTCTTATGTGAAACCAGTTGGAACCTATATACTTCATATCTCACCTCCAGAAAGCTACTCTGCAACACGTGCTAGAAAATGAATGCAGTCTTTTTCCTAAAGTGTTGTTTGCACTGTTCTGGTAGAGAAGATGCAGTGGAAAATATAAAGGAGCAGATTACAATGAAAAAAATGGAGCTGAAAATAATAGGTTTAATCCTAGATAATTATGGATATTATTTTGAGACAGGGAAGCAACAAAAGCAGAACGAAGAATATATGCCTTACCTGAACCTAAACGATGAACCTCTAGAAAAAAGAACGGGTTTAGGCTTTGGTTTAGGTTCCTCAAAAAGCCTGAAAAAGGCATGATGTTCCACACAGATCTTCCAGAAAGACTTGCAAAAATCTCGACTGGCCATAAGGAACTCCAGGGTGTCCTGGAATGAACTCTGAAAATTGAGACAGCATTTGCAATGTAAGCAACACACATAACAGAGGGGCACTGACAAAGCAGGTGTTATGCTACAAAAAAAAAGAGCTTTTTCCCAACTCATTGGCTTTCAGGCTTATCAAGCCCTACCCTTTCCACTGTGAGACACCACCGGTCTGCCAGGCAGTATCACAGGTATTGCTCAAACTTCTTTTCATTGACAAATATGACAGAGAGAAAGCAGTAGTCTTAACATTAACAATAAAAGGTGGCTTACATCCTATAACTTAAGAACTGATGACATAGTACCAGAGTTGCAGCCAGAAGACAACTCCATGACATTGTTTACATCTCCTTTGCTGGGACTGCTAAACTGAGATGCCAGGTTGACGTGTGTTGTACCAGCAGAGAAATTAAGCAATTAATTAAAAAAAAGGAAAAAAATCTTCTTGATCTGATAAAAACATATGTTTGATTTGTGAGTAGAAATTTACCAGATAACCTTTTGTCAACTTCATCAATTCCTGAGAAAGACTTACATTCACATCAGGCCGTAGTTTGATAAGAAAACGTTTCCTCTTGAAGCTCAGCTTTCGAACCTTAGCCCAGTTAAAGGCGTTGATCTTGGTGTGACCCTATAGAGAACAAAACCAGGAGAGTATAAGCATTGCAGATCTGAACGGAGAAATCTAAATCACAAAAGAAAGCCTGTCGCAAATTAATCATCTATTCACTTCACTCAAAATTATGGTATTTCTTATCATTCATCCTCTTATAATGCAAACCATAAGCATGCTGTGCTGTGACTGAAGGCAAGTTATGGTTAACCTCTTGCTAGGATTAGGTATACTGAAGAAATGTGAAAGTATTCAACCCAGTGTCACTGCACAAAACAGGGTGGCCCAGCTTTTGCCCAGATGATGTTATCCTGTTCCACTACTGACACTCAGGTTTTCAGTGGACTAAGTCACCTTCCAGAGGTGCCTCCTCCTCTTCCAACAAGTTACAGAGAAGGCAAGGAATCTGGACACCTAACATGGTCACCTCACAGAACCACGGTTTGTCTTGGAAGGAACCTTGAAGATCATTCAATTGCAATCCCCCTGCCATGGGCATGGACACCTTCCACTAGATTAGGTTTCTTAAAGCTTCATGGCCTTGACCACCTCCAGGGATGAGGCCTCTATTACCTCTCTGGGCAACCTATTGCACTGCCTCACCATCCTCACAGCACAAAATGTCTTCCTAATATCTAATCTAAATCTACCCTCTTTCAGCCTCTTTTTCAGATGTTACCACTAGTCCTATCCCTTCACTCCCTGATAAAGAGAGCCTCCTCAGCTTTCCTGTAGGCCCCCTTTAAGTAGTGGAAGGCTGCTATAAGGTCTCCCCAGAACCTTCTTTTCTCTAGGCTAAACAAGCCAAACTCTCTCACCTTGCCATCACTCACTTTGATGGAGTAGATTTCTTCCCTCTTCATCTGTGCACAGGGCAAAATAAACACCCCTTTAAATATCTCTTAACTGGGGGGGAAAAAAAACCCAGCAACTGAAAGTTCCATATTAGAAGTGCAAAATACTCTGAGTATTTTGACCTTTCAGAGGGAGCAACAGAAGAAACAGGAATCTAAATAAAATACTTCTCAGAAGAGTCACAAAATGCTTTTCCTCCAAAAAAGCAACTAAAAACCAGAAACAAACAGGAAGTCTGAGAGAAACTATCTACAAAATCATGTAATCCCCAGCCACTGCATCACTAGCCCCTACTCCACAGCAGTCTTAATCTCCGTTAGCAGGTGTTGGAGGTATCATTCTAAAATATTCGTTACAGTGGTTTGTTCAGCAAAGACCTTGACACTGCACAACACAGAAATTTCAGTGAGCTGCTACAGAACTGCTAAATGCAGAAACCCACGATGATCTGGGCACCATTACCAGACAGACGTAGGAGTAATGACAATGTGATGATCTTTGCAAAGTCAACCTGCTGTCTAAGAATCACATAATTACTCTCTCTTGGAATATTCAGTAGCACTGACAGTGATCTCTAAATAAATAGACTTATTTTAAAGCGTGCCAAGTAATGCTTCTGCCATTTGTGAGTGAAACTCTTTTTCCTCAAGGTCATCCTAGTGAGGTTGTCATATTTCAATTTCTCTCAGCTACGTGCAAAATAAAAAGATGAACTTAAAGACTCTTGCCCTGTGAAATGCCTGAAGGAAGCCCTAAGTCAGATGCCAATTGCTGGGCGGACTCCAACAGCTCAGAACACAACTACCGTTTCTGCATTCAGTCATTCAGTCTCGGAGCAAAATTTCCAACTTCTTCTGAAAATTAAAAAAAAACCCCGCCTGTTATGAAAGTCCCAAACACACTGGGACAAACAGAGATGACTGAGTTTTAGAGCTTTATAAATCAGGCCTTGGGCCTTCACCCAGCAGCTATATCTTCAAAGAAGGATCCTGGCTTTCTGCTGGGACACGGTGAGGTCCATGCTGTTTTGTGTGGACCCATACCTTAAGCTATAAACCAGTCTTAACTTATAAGGCTTTGCAATTCATTAATTCAGCTGATGAAAATACTGTGGGGGAGCAGGGGAAGGGCATAAACATATAATTATTTGAGTTATGTGCATTTCTAACTGGTCCATTCTCAAGCCATGCTTCTGTTTTGGGATTTTACTAGCAACCCATTTAGTTGAGCAGCAATGTGGGGGTTTTGTTTGTCTGACGCTTTTTTTGCGTGTTTTGGCGTTTTTTTTGTTTTGTTTTTTTCGTTCTTTTTTCTTTTTTAATTTAGATCTCAGAACATTTGGGTCAGACATATTTCTAGGTTTCTTTGTTGCTGTTGTTTTTCTTTATAGAGGGACTCAAAGTACTTCATAAGGTTGCAAACACTAGTATTTTAACTGAAGCTGAGCAGTTAAAATTAATGGTCTTTTTTGACAACTGTAAAAATGGACACTTTAAAGAACAGTTTATTTACCGTTTTTAACAGTGAGGTAAGAAGCAATTTGGATGCTAGCAGACATAAGTTAATCTGAAGCAAAACCAGTTTACACCAGCTGACTATCTGTACCTTCAAGTACAAGACAAATTTGTTATTTACCTAAGTGGAACTGCAGAACAAGAACTTGATAAATTTACTAACAATGCTTTCAATAATTTACTAGGCTGACTGGAGTAGCAGAGAAAAGAAATGTAAAGAAAATACTCTGGATCCATTTAGGGAAAGAAGGAAGATTCATGGATTCAGCAAAGGTAGGTAGAATGGTCAAGGCTGGTTAAGTAAATTGTAAAAGCTCTGACAAAGTAACACCGTGGAGTTTTTCTATTCACTTCCTACATCCTTCTTCATGTACTCCATTTGACTGTTTTATTTGTCCTTGCTTCACACCCACGCCTGAAAGACCTACCAGCTCCTAAATGTAGCATGTATCAACATGACCAGCTTGCAAATTATGAATTCTGGAATAGTTTGCAACTTGAACAGCACATTGTGGCTGAGGATGGAATTCTACCCTGTGCATGCAAACAAGGTAAGAGTCACTGGAAGTGAAGGACCTAATGCAGCTATTAAAGGCTTAAGGTCATTGTTAGAAAAAATTTGGAAGTTCCTGAATTTTCCCAACCTAATTCTTTTACACATGGTTGAGGTCCTAAATTCTTATTGCTGTAAGAAACTGCTGTTTTATCAAATACAAAGTCATGTCCCAAGCAGCTCTAACCTGAAACACCAGAATGCCTGTGTTGGCAACAGCCAGGTTGATTTTTGTCCCTTCCCTGTCCTTGGCTGGATGCAAGCGTATTCCATACATCTCCAGGCGACGGGCAATCTCCAGAAGCTGGAAGTCAGACTCTGCTGGTGTCTGTCCCCTTGAGAAAGAAAACAGAGAAGATGCAGAAATTCTTCACACCTTTTAATAGAGATCAACAGGTCCTCCAGAGAACAAAGAGATATTTCATCAAAGAGATTGTAACTTGTCAGAGGTGTAATATTTATATGCTTTTTCTATGTCCTCAGATGTATATAACAGCTAGAACAACAACTTTGTCTTAGTCAAAACCAATACTAAATAGTATGAAGATTTTACAGTCTATTAGAAATTTTGACATTCCAATTCTGAAACATTCAATACAGCCAGATTTTGAATCACTAACTTTAACAACATTCACTGTCTCTTTTTGTATTTTCCATTAGGAAAACATGCTATATTCCTTAAAAAAAAATCATAAGCAGAAGTGTATAAGAATGTTGTTAATTGTAAAAGTAAATGTAATACCAAAATGGAATAAAAAAGAAGACATGAAAACATTAACATAAATGTTGGGAATCCATAAGCACTAAACTAATCATGATATGTTTATGCAAAAGTTTTGGTTATTACTGCTATAGAACTCCCTAACACTCATATCTAATTCAATGTAACTAAGAATTAAATTCTTCAAGTCTTGAAGTGTTCTTGGCAGCAAAAAAATAATATCTTTCCATGCCTTATTTGTAATTCTTTTAACCATCTTCTAAGCGCTAGCCTTTTCTTCAAGCCTCAGGTTACCAATTTCCACCATCGCGTTGAATCCTATTCCCTCAAATCCTTAATTTTGCAAGAACTTTTTGCTTTTCCTAAAACTATCACTAAACTCCTTCTTCATCCACCTCTAAATACAGCATGGAAAGGTGAAAAAGCAACATTTAACGTCCTTGAGACCAAGACTGCTGTCAGAAGTGCCCGACTGATCAGTCATCATTTGCAATCATACAGGCATGCACAAAATCAGCAGTGAAGCATTTTGTATGAAATAGACTGTAAAATAATGGCATGCTTGAATGAACATAAAAATCAATTGCTCTTTAAACATCTTGTTATGATGACAGGAGAAAGGCAGGAGCAACCTTCAGGAAATTCATTGAACATTTTTTGAGTTGCAGCCTTTGAGAAACCCAGAGGTCCAAATCCTTTTTGTACTTATGATCTAGCAGATGCTTACAGTCAGAACTACTCTAAAGGAAAAGAAGGCCAATAACAAGAACAAAAGAATTCTTACATGTGATTACGGTGAAATTCCATGATTTTGTCTTCTAGTGCTTCTTGCTGAGGTATATACTTGTTCTTCGCTAAGTGTTCACGATCTATGGTTTCATCAAAATCTCCAATCTCAGCTACAGAGAATTTTAAAGAAAAGTCTATTAAAACACTGTATTAAATCTGAATTACTCAGACAATCCAAAAGGTGCAGACAGCTGGGGAGAGGGCAGAGAACCAAATATAGTTTCTTGCAAGCTGTGTCATAGTTTCATGATTCAGATTCCCACAACACTATCTTCCACACATTTCTCCCTTCTCCTCTGTGTTAGCATCTGATATGTGAGAAGTGCTCCTCCCATCAACCACAACCAAGAAAGTAGCTGTTGGATGTTAACTGAACCAAAGAAGCCACCACAGTGCTCCCCTGACTTGTGTGCAGGATGAGGTGGGGGAAGGTGACAGGGAGGGCAGAATTCATTAAGCTGAACTCATGCACCTCTCACACGCATGTTGGTGCTCAAGTGCCTTTCCCTGGAGCAGCCAAGTACAAGCTTCCTCCTCAGACCAATGCCCCACACCGTAACCTTCAGGGGAAAATCTGAAGAGAGATGGTTTTGTTTGCTTTTCTGAACAAAGACAGGTTTTCTACCTCAAAAGGTTATGAAACATTTGTCTTTAATTTTGCAGCAGTTTGAGACACATTCTGTCTCCCTCCTCCTCAAAGTTGCTCCCATCTGCTGCAGTTATTCCTACAACAGTATGTCACAACCACCTCACATTTTGTAGCCCATTCAGTGAGATTTCCTTTTTGGGGGGAGGAGAAGGGGCAGGCAATCTATGTGTGGGTGCCAGATTACTATCTTGTTGTCGGCTATTCTTGGAATGCCTCTGAAAATCTTGCTGTTAGCTTTTTCACTGAACAGCGTAGCAGTCTCAGCCTGCAAATCTGCTGGAATAATAGCAACAATGCTACAACAGAAGCTGCTACCTTAATAATGTCAGCGAAATTAAAATGCAGCACCCTCAAATTAAATCCACGTTGCAGTCAGACATGCTGTTGTGCAATTGACCTAGGATGTCACAGACCCAAACTCAGATCCTTGCCTCATCCTCACCTTAGTTCTGCCCATGTAAATGATCCCTTAATTCAGTTCTTTCCAAAATAAGCTGGTTTAGAAAAAGGAAAGGTTTTGGATGATGTTTAAAACACTGCATTGACAAAAAACTTCGGACAAAAGTTTGCCTGGGATCAGAGGTAACTGCAAATGCAGAGAGGAAATAATAACCTATCATTAGGCAGGGAAGATGAGGACCACAGCGTCTGTGAATGACAGAGTAGTAACTTTCCAACCCAAACTGTCTGCAGCCTCACGATGACTTCTTACTTTGGAGGTCAGAAGTGGAAAAGAGTTGATAACTGAGACTGTCTGATTTCCACCCCCTCTCTCATCCCATCTGCTCTGAATCAGTCCTTGAGACAGCAGAAATACTACAGAATCTTTGATAATTTTCCTTTCTAAAATGCCCTTTTTCCCCCACCTCTGAAACAGCTCCCTCCCTCCAGTTTTACCTGATCCAGTGTTACGAATCTTTAGGGTCTGTTTTTAACCCTAATTCAAATGAAAGGCAAGTTTCTCTTCTCTGATGAAGTCACAAGTCCACATAGGTTTCCAACACCTCAAATAACACAGGTCTCAATTCTTTAAAATGCAGTTTGTACCCTGTACGTCCTTGTACACAGATGGACTACCTTCTGCAGGGCTTTCTTGAGAGCCAAGTGTACAGAAGACTCATTTCACCTTTACGTGATTTCTATAATGTTGTCTGCATTTGTCAGCTGCAAATCCATTATCAAAATTGTCCTCGTGGCTTTCAAGTTACTTCTGAATTTGTTCTCTCTGACCTTGTAGTCAACAGCTTTTCCTTCTTCTCCCCTTAGCCCTCCTTTTCCACCTTAAATGCCTTTCTAGTAGCCCCCTGTCTGGAGACAGGGTGTTAGACCTTGAATAGTCACTCTCATATAAAACTCTTCTTTAAAATCTTCTCATGTCGTTCAGTCAAAGACTGATTTCCACTGATGCTCCCTTTTTTCTTATCTTGCATATGCACTGTACCACACTGTACTCTGTCTGCATTAGCATTTCTGATATCTCTAATGCTTTGTATTTCAGTTCTTTGCTTTTAATCAGTCCAACTTCTTACTTCACACATCCAGTTTCTTGCATCATTTGCAGTATAAAGTGTCCTCTCACTTACACTTTCTACAATGCTCTTAAGGCATTTTTAATAGAATGTTTCAAATGTAAATTTCACCCTGTAACATACATGCTAATTTAACAGAAAACTATTTACTACCATATTATGTTTTAATATAAATAACAGTCTATAAGCTTGTATACCTAATACAAAGGCCTCTGGCATCAGATATCCCCCACAGAAACTGCTCAAAGGAACAGCATCAATAAGACATACAATACATAACCTCCTGCATTCCCAGTTTTTTCACTCTGATATCACTACTCTTATCATTTATTTTTTGTTGCAGACAAATAAGTAATACTTTTTTGCTACCAAATAATAAGCTAGAGAGAAAAGAAATACAAAAGACAGCCACAAGGGTAAGATACAGGTATAGACTCTTACCAGAGAAAATTTTCACAGAAACATGTTCATGAGACACAAGATGGATAAAGGAGATGGTCAGAAAATTTAAGCAGAGGTTTCCAGTAAACAGTTAAACAAAAAAGGGAGAGGGGAAAAATCCTAAACAGCAAAAAAGGTCCAGCTTGCAGTCAGGAGAAGGCAAGGGGAAGCAGCACTGCAGGTGTACCATGAGGCACAACATCTTTCGGCCCAAAATGACAGTTCCGATTCTGCAATTGCTGTCTCAATTCTGCATGATGAATCTCTCACCTGTCTCTATCTGACACAACAGAAATACCTCCATTCTTCAGTACAGAAGTATCTTACCTTACTCTCCCCATAGGACAGAACCACTTGATTCTTAAAATCCCAGTTTAGAATCACTCTGCACCTCAAGCTCATGGGTAAAGGGAACAAGGAACTATAAAAATTTCAAATGCATGACAATCATTTCCAGCAACTGAGGAAAATTATTTAATCCAACAGTATAATGCATCTCAGCAGTATAAGAGCAATGGTAGTGATTTTCCAATTTTTGTACACTTTGAAATGACAGTTTCTTCCTGGCCTGTGTAGGTGTTTGAGGGGGAATGGCCAGGTGTAGAATGCAGGAATTCTGAAAAAAATACTGAATTAAATTTGAGTTTGACTGCGGGAAAAGAAAAGGGACAAGCTAGTAGAGGTGAAAGAACATCCTGTATTTTTACCTTGTTATGATGTTGCTTTAGGAAAACAAACTAGTAGCTACACTTTGAGCAGCTGAAACACCAGAGCTGTAGTGAAGGAAAATAATGCATATAAAGTATAAGAGCTCAAGAGAGGATGACATTGAAGTAATATGTCAAATGGAGACACAAGTACATTAGGGTGTCCTCTCCCCAGCATCTTTCTTGGGTGCACAGACATTTAGTAGGAAAACTCATCCTTTCAGAATGTAGTGTAGCAAATGACAATTTTCCCCCAAATGACCAAGGCTTTTTTTCCTGAGGTAAAAGGAAGTTAGAACTTGCTTAATTGAGGAAAGAACTACAGCTGAAGTGATGGGTACTGTAACAGGAAAAACTATGAGAGACAAAAGGCTGGTTAGCCAAGGATTTTTTTTTAGGTCTGTGCTGGAAAAATATTCAATTTTAAAATTTCATGAGAAATTCAGATTCTCACAGAGGCTCCTGTACAGCTTCTTATTGCTTCTCAGTCACACTGGGCAATGATAACCATAGAAAACAAGAGAAAAATGCAGTATCTGCCTTTCCAACAGCAATTGATAAGAAACCGTCCTAGCACTCAGACTTCCACAAAGGAACATGAGATTTATCTGTTCATCACAAAAGACCTTCTGAGCATCTTTGTTGACTGCAATTTCCATACAACAGCATTTCAGTGGAAATAAGCAACACTGAATTGTGCAATGACCATTCAAAACAACAGTTCATTACATCCACTATACATGATGCTAAGTGTATTTTCCTAATGTCATTCTCAAGATAAGTATCCATAAAGTCTTGAAATGGAAAACATACATTGCCTTTCAAGTGATCTGGAAGCTAGAAGAACCTTTGATGTGATGAACAAAGTTAATGTATGATTCTACTGAACAGTCCCATTATGCATACTTTGTAATTTTTCTTAAAAATGTTTCAAATCTGTTGTTGGTTTTTTCTTCCCTATCAGTTTCCTCTTAGGACTGTGATTTAGTTTGGCATTCCAAGCATGCTTACTTGTTACATTCTCTAGACAGCATACAGCTCTCCAGGAATTTGAATGCTCTGCCGACATGATACAACGTATAATAAAACAAGAATTCAGAAGATGAATTCTACCTGTTTACTACTGTCAGAAAAGTTTGCTTTTTAAATGATACCAGGCAGACCATCAAACGCAGTGCTTTAAAAATGCAAATCCTGTGTCCAGCAGCTCTTCTTTATTTGAAAGAGTAAATTATCTGGTTTTGACTGTCATTAAACAGAAATAAAAAAAAATTGTTCATATGGCTTAAACCTGTCCCAACGGCACCTATTGGCAGTTAACCCAGCAAAGCATGTCCAACCCGGTTTATCCTCCTGGAAAGAAATAAAAAGGGAACTTACACTGTACTATGTGCGAGATCAAGAGGGCAGTGCTGGTATCATTACACGTTAGCCTTCCCTGTGCCAGGTCCTGCTTCACTTGCAATGCAAATAGGTACCTGCAAAACAAAAGTGAACAGAGAGTTACACAAAGCTCGAGAGAAAGAGAGGAAAGCACTTCAACACCAGCTCCACTTTTGGCTGCATGTTCCTTTCGCTTTTTGGAACTTACAGAAGTTATCTGAATTTCTTAAGTTTAAAGGCTAAAAAAGCATAACAGGTACTGTATTACAGCCATTAGGCTTACAGTGTGGCTGCTTTGCAGAACTGAGATAACTCTCTCTTTCTCTTCCCCTCCCTCTCTTTGAGCCAGAGCAAGGAGATCTGGAAATGATATGACAGTGGAAGCAAAAGTGACAGCTATTAAGTACTCAGCAACCACAGAGCAAGCAGCACTAGATAATGGAGGTGCTTGTAACGATGACGACATTCCAGATAAAACAGTGGTTTAGAGTTATCCGCTGCTTCTTGTAGAACACAAGGAGAACTCTAAACTTTCACCTTGGCACTAACCTAGGAATGAGAAGCAAGATCTCGATTGTACAAGTCTAGCTAACTTTGATACTTTTGTGGCCCCGTTACCTGCACCACCAGTGCACCAGCCATTCTTAATATACTCACTCCCAAGCGATCTCAGCCAGGTAAGGCAACTCTACATAGAGAGTTTAAGTGCACGACATTATTTCAACATTTACATTTCTTCTAGCTCCAGCTGGAATTTAAATTGCTTAGTTCTACTCAGCATCAAATTATTCCCTAGAAAAAAATGACCTTGCACTAAGCGTTTCTCCTACAGTATGTATGAAACCTGAAGTGGTTTAACATGCCTTCCAAAGGCTTAACACACCTTCCAAAAACTGCATTCCCTCTGGAAAACTCATGCTAGGATCTCAATAGTTTTCACTAAAACTAGATTTTAATAGGTTCAGTGAAAAGCTCTCACTTGAGCAGTGAGTTTCTGAACAAGGAAATGCAGGTAAGTTAAATGAAAAGGGCAAACTGATTTGAGGAGTACAGAAACATACACAGTACATGAAATAATATAGCAGCTATAAATAACGTCCTTTTGAAACCTGCAGACATCTGCCTACCCATACAAAATCCATCCTAGTGGAAGGATATAGCACAGAAGTGTTGTATTCTCTGCTTCTTCAATGATTAAGCTGTTCCCTGTGGATATGCTTTCACATCCTACACACTGCTGTGTACATATATTAAAGTTTCCTAGCACACACATTTAATACCTAGTCAAAAAAAGCCATTAGGATTCAAAGACACGTCTTCAGGCACAGAAAAGGACCACCAAAAAAACCAATTTACAGTTCACATACTAAGCAGCCAATATGCAGAATATCTACTCAGAAACAGAAATGCTTCATTAGTAACATCACATTGTGAGTTTCCATGCACCCCATTATTGTTTTCACTTGGTCTTTCAAGTAAATACTCCTACCCTATTTTTCTACTTTCCTCTCTCCAGGCCAGCAAGACATATCAATAATTTCTTTTTTCTGTTCCATTGCTCTATTACGAAAATAAGACAGAGATAAATACAGAACACCACAAAGCTGGACTTGCTCTTTATAAAGCAGGTCATAAGGACACAAGAGTCTTTGTAAAAGAGTTTTTCACCTTCTGGGAAGATTGAAACAAAAAAATAATAGTGAAAATACTGAATCAGAATGGAAAATGTAATTAAAGAACAATAATACTGTAGATTAGAAAAAGAGTCAAAAAGTTTCAGTGAAGAAATACCACAACAAAACAATGTTTCTGACCATAAAGGAAGGAACTGCTAATGAGAATCTTAATAGGTAGATCATATACTTATTTACTCAAGGAGAAATGTGACTGCTTATGCCAATCAGTGTGAAATCTAGAGCTCAAATTAAGTTTTTGAAATGCACTGAAAATAAACACTCCTTTAAGATACCCTTTCTGCATATTTTTGTATCGTTCTCTACCTCCCTCTTAACTCCTTATTTTATTCCTTCTCCTTTCCATTTCTCCATCTCCGAAGTCACACTTCCACCCACACAGACCTTTGTCCCTTGCACTGGCTATATGAATAGGGTCCCGTAGCTGCTGCAACTTGGCAGTTCATGCAAAAAAACCTCTTTCCTAAACATCAGTGTGGAGTTGCACATGTACCTCAGCCAAGGAGCATCCTAAAGCACCAACACATGTCTTAGTCAGGTCCTTTCCAACCCCCCTGACAAAGGGGCTTGGAGAACTCTGTTGCCAAACTGCCTTCTCCTGGGTTGAGCAAAGCTCTGCCAGGGCCTGACATCCAAGAAGGCAAAGGACTCCTGGAGAACCTCTCAGCACAGAGTGCAACAGAATCTTCGGGTCTATTTTTCAAGTGCATTAAAGTTCGGGGCAAACAAAATCAAGCTAATACGAAAAGGTAGGCATTGATCCTCACCCAGTCATCTCAAATTCCCTGTTCTCCCCTCTGTCCATCAGCGATTTAATTAAAAAAAAAAAAAAAAGTCATGCAGCTACTAACCTTGTCAGTTCCTCCTGCAGTTGAGCGTGGTCAGGTGGGAAGAATTTTACCACAAATTTTACAACAACATGCTTTGGTCCTGGGGAAAATGTCAAAGGAAGTTAGTGAACAGCAGTAACATGGTGGCCAAATTTTATTAAGCAAAATGACGTACAGAGGTTGATTCATGGAACCTGCAGTGTATATGTACATCCTAACCTCCAGACCTTTGTTAGTCTACACGTTGTTTAGAGATTGCACAATAAAATTTACACACAATAAAAGAAAACAGTAACTTGGTGGAGGGATACTCTGCCAAAACCGATTCTGTTTTTAGTCATTACATCAACTGAGCAAATAAAAAAATATTATGGCTGTCTATTTTCCTTGCTTCAGAACAGGAAGGAGCTAAAATACACTATTTTTCAAGTCCACTAGTAAATTACTATTTCTGTTTTAACAGCAGCACATTCTGACTCTTACAAGTACAACCAGTGACAAAAGGAACAATGAATCTCTCTTGTGAGAGGTGCCAGAGCATGCACTCAGACTAATACAACTAGAGAGGCTCCTAGGAAAAATTAATCTCAATAGTAAAGCTCAATAAGTGAAGAATGAAGAAACAAACTCACCAAAACCTTATCTGTTCACTTCCACTCTTCCCAGAGCCGATGCCTATTTACATACTCATTTTGGCTCCTGCCATTCTCCATAACTTTCCTTGATGCCCCTAATCCAACTGTTTCCTCCTCTTGGTCTCAGACAGTTTCCAAGTTCTGCAGCAATGTCCCAGAGAACCATAACACATTTGCTAGCTCTTTCCTAGCAATAATGTCGTCCTGTTCTTTTTCTTTCATGCTGATTACTGTTACTTTTTGGCAAGGTGTGCTTCCTTTAATCCATCTTTTACAACAAGCTTTTTTCCTCCACAAAACGGTTTCCTCCATTGCCACAACCACCTCATCTAGTGACTGACTAAACCTCTGTCTCCTACTGAGTCAGCCCTTTCCTATGTTTGTGTGACATAATTTCACTGCACACACAGTACATATTTTAAGGGCAGACCAAAAATGAAAAACAATCCAAACAAAATTCAGTGAAGTAATTCGAGAAAGTAAAGATCTCAATTGACAGAGTCCTCATTTATTCAAGTACTCTCAGACTGACAACATAAATGACAGCAAGGAAGTACTTACTTCTGATCTGTTTTATAACAGGCTTCAAAAGATCAAGCCACACCTGAAATCAAGAGAAGGTTGTGTTATCGTCTCTGAACAAAATGAAAATCAAATGTTCACAAATGAGCGCTTTTCATTTCACTACTCACATCATCAGTTACTTATTTTTTCTGTTGTGGTCATAATGCTCTCCCTAATTATATGTAGTGGGTTCTCTCTCCAAAACTGTGGAAGATGCTCAAGAAACAGCACTGTCAATGGGCTGTCACCAGTTTTTGAAGCAGTAAAGATCCAGAGGGCTGGGAAACAGTGAGGAAATCTCCCCCTCAGTTATCTCAGATACTAATAATCACAGCACATTTGGTCAGGAACCATTTATTTTGGGGAAAGAACAACTGAAATAAGGAGTTCAGAACAAGACAGCCGTCCTCACACTAATTAATCTCCAGAAAGGCAAGTGAAAGAGGTTTGGTGCTGCCTTTAAGCTGAGAACACTAGGCAAATAGAGAAACGAGAAGGCAGCTTTTGGGGCCCAACAGGAGACCCACTGTGAGGCAGAAATGTGGAGCTCCAGAGATAAGGGAGTCTCACCACCGCCTTGGGGAGGAACGTCCTTCAGGGTCAAGAGGGTGAGGCAGACATACCACAAAGCAGGGGTCGGAGGAAGCTTAGTTTATAGCCATATAACATTGTCTATTTTCTATAGACCTGGGAACTTCAGGTCCAAGCTTTCTTAACCAGAGGCAGTGTAACTTCTGCAGTTTACTTTCACCTGCTTTTTAACAGCCCATTTTTCAGGACAGCATGTGGTTCTTTCCTTCAGCTTTCAGAGGAGAGGCAGTGTACGGAAATACAGTTTTCTGAGCCTAAACCCCTCTTCTGCAGTCTTGGTGAGAAAGGCCTGGGTAAAATGTTAGGGAAAGCCCAGAAGCAATCAAGCAGAATGTAAAAGCCAAACAACTCACAGGGCCTGGAGAAGTGTGACAGCTCCCTGTCCTTAGCCAGAACTAATTATGCCCAAGATTTTTATTTTGTTATCTCACTGAATTGCGTAGACCCTCCCTAGGAGATGTCTGGAATTTGTGCAGGAACATCCTACAACCATCAGAAAGGTTAAAGCCATTAAAAATTGAATTAACCAAGTCTTCCTCTGGAAAACGAATATATATCAAAAAGAATACACCTTTGACCTTTAATAATTTTAGATTAGAGACTGAAACAAAATATCCATTTTAGAAAATCACCTGAGAAGCCAGACAGGAGCAGGGCTGCTATCCTCGCTCCAATGTTGGTTGCTATTTTCATCATTACTAGTACAAGTGCTTCTAATCAGCAAAGACCTCACATTCCTGCCCTTTCACACTCACTGATGTTTCTCAATGGAATTCTTCTTAGTTTTTCTTTTCTTTTTTTTTTTCTTTCAGAAAAGGGCTAAAGAAACTTCATTATCCAAGAATAGGAACACAATGTTTAGCACACCATAAATGGCTTCTGACACTTTTTGGCATTTCAGTAACTTAAAATCGTTTCATTTCAGAAAGTTGGCATGTGCGTAGTCTGCAACGAAGGTCAGGGACTTTGCCAAGTTCAGTAGGAAAAAATAATAATCTTGAATATGAAACAGCCAGTTTACAAGAATATAGGAGTAATGTATTTTACTTAACACCAAGAAAACCCAATCTTCTCTTTCCAGAGGGAGTTTATGATACTGCATGAGCACACGAGTGCATCACTCCTTTCTCCACTCTCCCAGTCATCAAGCTAAAACGTCTTTGATCAGACTGCTTGATACTAGGAATGCATATACTGTGAACGAAGAAAGGTGGAGCAAAACAAAGACCTCAGCAGTGACATCAAACTCAAGCAATCAAAACTTATGCATCATGCAGCTCCCACACAGTATCTAAACACAGCCAATCTGGGACTGGTTTATAAACTGGAAATGAAAAATGATGTCAGGATTCAATTAAGATTCATGTTTTCAACTTTTGCCAGAACTACAAAGGCTAGATTATTTTTTTGAAATAAAGTCTGGCATTCCATGACAGTGACCAGATTTCAGCAGCTGGAAAATTGGGGTAGACGTCAAGTGTGATGAAACTTTATGAAACCCCAACCTTGGCAACAGTGTCTTATTTCTCCTTGCTCCAAGAGGAAGCGCAGTCTCAGACCCTCCATGTCCATCTCCCACACAGGTCTTGTCCATTACATGTACGGCATGTTCGAATGTATACAGCTGCCGTGCAACCCGAGATACAATTGTCAGTGTGTCAGATACGAGGTCTGGAGCCTCGTGCATTGAAACAAACACAGCTGAACTGTGAATATATGACTTCACATACACACGATCACATCCAAACAAATATGTTCTAAACATTTATTTTATCTTTTACATTGCACTCTGCATTGGAAAAGCAACTCATTCTCTTTCAGATGCTTCAAATGTAAAATCTGCATGTATGTTTTATTTCTCAGAAACATTAACTGCAATTACTTTTTATTTCCACAATGCTTGACTTCTATATTACAGACATTATAAAACTCTGAAAGTTTTAAAACCCACAGGAACATTCACCTCAACTGCATCATATAAACCGGTTACTATAATTTAAGTGTAAATATTACTCAGGAGTGCTGCTCCACATTGAAACAACGATTCATAATCAAATCTCCTCCTTTAGAGTTCCTATGAGTTGCTTTTAGTTGGTCAAAAGCATTACTTGCACTTAATCTCACCAGTTTTAGGGCACAGCTGACTAGATGTGGGCAATATTTGGGGATCTCTCCCTTTTTCAGAAGGAAAGATTGGAAAAAACAGCAGCAACACAGACCAACATTCTTAGATACTTGGCTGATATTTCCTTTTGCAAGCATAGGGGGCCAGGTGAGCTACCACGCTTGATGCATGGAAGCATCTTCCTTCAAGTCGAACCGGCAATAGCCTTAGGGGTTTTCTCCACTTTTCATCTGAGCCCTGGCTTCCCCCACTGTGATTGTCTGGACACTACTCCAACCCATCAATTTCTGCCACTGTGAGGACCTCAGGCACTGGCAGCACCTCAATCTCTCCTGTGTTCTGCCTCAAGCAAATAGACCATTTTGCTTTCACAAGACTGAAAACTGTTAGTTTACTTCAGGTCTCTCAGCAAAGCACAGAGGGTCATCTATTTGAAACTTAATGACCTGTGAAGTAGAGAAGGGCGATCAAATGGCTTTCTCTATTTTCTAGAAAACTAAAAAGCAACTGTATACACACAAGACATTGAGCTTTGTTTCAGCTTTACATACATACATAAGGAATGTCAGTATGTCATGATTAACATGGCTATGTAGACCCTCTGTTCTGCACAGTTGCACTGTTTCGAAGGGTTGTGTTAAACTCTCAAGTTACCTAAACCATTAGCGAAGGATATCGAGCAGAATCTGAAACTTCCTAGTAAACTGTGTTTCATGTAAATCTGGGAGCAAACTGTGAAGTGGATCGCTTCTAAAAAATAGACATTTATCTTTAAACTTCCTCTTTAATTATAGTTAGCTTAAAACATTATGACCACTACTGTACAGTTTTAGTGCCCGTGTAAGCCTGCACTAAGGCATGACAACAGATTACTGCAGCAGCAGATAAATCTTGTTTAGCTTTTGTTAAGAAATATTGCTCCTTACAGGCATTGTATAAAAATGGACAGAAAATAGATTGTTTAACTGCTCAAAGTCATCTCCTTTAGGTCAGCCAGACTACTGATGCACTATCCATTGAAAAGCCAAGAAGTACAGTATAAACCAGAATGTGCTGGTCATACAATCCAGATAACTAGCACACATGCCAGTAGGTCACACACTAAAAAGTAAAATAAACTTCTGAAAGAAAGTCATTAGAGACTGAGAAGACAGTAGCCTTTGCCTTTCTCTACTACATGACACCGTTTCTACCCTAAAAGTATTAAATGCCTCAACGTTGGTAGTAGCTGTTCTCAAAGTCCAAAGCGCTCAGACCAGGACACCGTCCTGTGCCACAGAGGTCCCCAGACAGGACTTTCATCAGTTTATTATGTTTTTTGCTCTTGATTCATTTTTAATTAACCTCAATATATTTTATCTATCAATTCTCTTCCCTCATGACATTTTCCATGGAACTATGTCAATCACTGAATCTCCTCTATCTGCGGAGAAAGATTTTACTATTCTCACACTCTCACACATAATTTTACCCTGACTGTAAAATCAGGGTTGAGACTTTGCAACAGCCCAGCTTTTGGCTCTTAGCTTCACTACTGCAACTGATAAGGATGAAATGGTTTTCCAACCTGCATCTGATTTGACTGCTACTTTAAATACAGATGAAATCTGACAGGAGTAACCAGGTTTTTAAAACATTTCTCCAACTCCAGCAGGCAAGAACTTTTTTTTAGAAAGAGTCCTTTTCTTTCTTCTGGAGACTGAGGATCAAACATATCTTATAAGTAAAGAGCAGGAGGAAAGAATAACACTGTGTACTTAGATCAAAATCAGCTGAAAAATAATCCTTTTACATACCATCATCTTTTTATGATCTGGAAACTCAAGGCCAAAATAGTCGCCTTCAACGAGGTTCAGGTGGTTGCAAACAGCATCATGCAGAACCTTCCCTGGAGCTCTTTGCTGTGCAAAAAACAGAAAGCCTAGGGTTACAAAGATGCTTTTAATTAGTGGCAGAAAAATTACGACACTAAAAAAATGTCCAGCAAACACCGCTGTCAAAACACTTTACAAAATCAGTGGATATTCCAATCATATCCACAGGGCAGTTGACAATCATCACATTAGTTTCAAAGCTACCCACCCTTCCCTGGATGGCAGCTCAGAATCCATCCTTAGTGCATTTTTATTTTTGATGGCAAAATACCACGAAATAGAAGAGGTAGAAGTGGCAGAACTTGGTACATAGTTTTCTTACGCCTGCCAAGGCTGATTCCTACTGTGAATTCTGCAAGACAACTATTTCAATCCCACGACCCTTCCAGCCATGTCAGGTAGTGGTACGTCTGTGTACAACATACTGCAAACAAGACATTCACTGTCAGACCTATCATACAAAACACAAGGGTCCGAGGATTTGCTGATCAAAGCTTGGTAAGCAAATGGCTCAGCTCCTGGGTTCTAACTCCAAATGGGCCTTTCCTGAGCCTCCTGCTTGGTGAGGCACCGAGGCTGGTTACAGCCTGTCGGTCCCACCCTAACAGGGCTGTTGAGGAACTCAGAGGAGTCAAGAGCAAACATTTCCTTCCATGCACTGGAAGTCTTCCCTCTATAGATGTTCTAGCCCAATATTAGCTTCCAGAGGCGCAGCTTTGCTGATTGTAAGGATTATTCTCATTAGCACGTCAGTTAAATCCACACCTGCAGCAAATACTGTAAATTACAGCTCACCAGCAAGTCTTCAGCAAAAACACCACTGTTTCTGTATAAAAAGGCCAATCATCAAAATCAAATATTTTTGTTCCTTGAACAAACGCACCTATTTTCATTCAAGAGGCCCTGAAATACAGATCTCCATTCACTTAAGAACAAAAAATAATCCATTAAAATGCACAAACTCCATCATCACAAGAGACCCATCACATCCCAGCCCCTGCACTCAACATACAGACCAGCTCTTTCCCTACCTGCCCAGTAAACAATTAGTAGAGCAAAATAAACCAGCAGTAACTGAGTGAAGAAAAGAAAATCATTAGAGGTGGGCAGTCAAACCTCAGCCTGAGCCCAAGACCTGTCATGGTTGGACATGATGATCCAGTGGGTCTTTTCCAACCTGGTGATTCTATGATTCTATGATCTCCAGGCAGTGTCCGAAACAACAGGTTGTCAGGCAGCTGCTCAATCCCACCTCCTCCCTGATGTGTCACTATGTAGTATGGTCTCTGACTGGAATACCAAAGATCAAATCTTCGGGATTTTTCCACATAGCACAATACCTGGTTTCCAGCCACAACCCTAAGTACAAAGCATCTTTAAAAGGGCAATTTACCTAACATCGTTTAATATGAATTGTGAAAAGTAAATACCCCGTAGCAAGAGGCTTGCACCAGAGAAATTAATGTTTTTCTAGGGAAGGTACAGGACGTATGTGCCACCACAGAGGCGCTATCACCCCAGTGATGCAGGGCGTGATGACCAAACCCTTCAACATTGGTTGCTTTTGAAAGCTGGAAGGGAAAAGTCAAGCTCACCTCCCCAGGAACTGGCTGAGCAGGTTTTTGCCCCAGTGCCTCTAACAATCCTATGCCACCAGGAAAGAAAGCTCACTTGGGTTATTTTATTAACTGTTTGTTGATGTTAGCTAGAGCAAACATACGCCTCATGAATGCCGTCCAGAAGACACATCAAGAACAACTGCAGATAGGAGTACTAATTTCTTTAAGCATTCATCACATACAGCCTTGCATTAACTAAAATAATTCATACTAAAATTCAAAATAAGAGGATACAGAGAGGGCAAGGGAAAAAACAAAAAAAAAGACAGCTATTTTTCCAGAAAGAACACTTTCATTTGATGTAATGCCATCCAAAATAAATCTCAAGTGCAAATACAGCTTAATACACTCATGTTCCCCAACTTCATTAAACCAAAAGCACCCGCAGTGAATACTACCCAGCCCATGTCAGCCTCGTGCGCCAGTTCTATGGAGAGCTGCCCACATTTTCCACTCCATCTAATGCTGTACGCAGGCACATTCAAGTGTTCATCATCTCTTAATGAGAGAGCTTCCCAATAAGTGCATTTTGTTGGAGGCAATAATATTTAAAGGACTTTAGGTCTAGCATAATAACAATATTAGTTTACTGCTCTGAAAATACACCTACAAATGATTTAGAAATTTCAGGCAAATGCTCCAGCTCACAGACTAGTCTCAGCCTCCTGAGTTTGACTGAGGTGGCCAGAGAGTGGAAGGATGTGTTTAACAGCCACCTGCACAACAAGAGGCAGAGGATACTTTAGAGGAGAGTCACGGAGATGATCAGGTGGCTGGAGCACTGCTGCTATCAGGACAGGCTGAGAGAGTTGGGGTTGTTCAGCCTGGAGAAGAGAAGGCTACAAGGACACCTTATAGTGACCTTCCAGTATTTAAATGGGGCCTATAAGAAAGCCAGGGAGGAACTCCTTACAAGGGCATGTGGTGATAGGACAAGGGGGAATGGCTTTAAATTGTAAGGGGGAAGATTTAAATTATACATTAGGAAGAAATTCTTCACGATGAGGGTGGTGAGGCACTGGCACAGGTTGCCCAGGGAAGCTTTGGCTGCCCCCCATTCCTGGAGGTGTTCAAAGCCAGGTTGGATGGGGCTTTGGGCAGCCTGGTTTGGTGGGAGGTGCCCCTGCCCACGGCAGGGGGGTTGGAACTGGATGATCTTTAAGGTCCCTTCCAACCAAAACCATTCTATGATTCTGTACTAGTTTTCATCCTCATGCACCACCAGAAAAATGGAAATAAGCCTGTGCGCAGGAATGTATATGTCATACTACAGTACCTGATGGGCTTCTGTGTGACAAACAACAAATCCCATCCTTCCTGCTGGTAAAAAAAAAGGCACCTCTGGGAGCATGGAGATTTGTGAACAAGAAAAAAGACAGATATCCAACCTGCGTTACCACCCTGACCAAGGTTGGATGAGGAAAACAAGCCTCTCTGATCTCAGACCATGGGTAAAAGCATCTGATTAAAACCTGCTGAGTGTTTTTATGAAGTTTTCTTCTCATATGCATTTAGACAACGGAACGGCATTCTTGTAGCATTTATGTCACTAGGCATTTTCTCTGGAGTGTGCCTCTGTAACATGAAATGCTTCTTGCTCAAGTATTTGTAAATAAGATTATTATTCTAAACCCATCTTAGCTTTGATCAGTCTACCTCAAAATGAAATCTGACAGTTTATTCAAGGGAAACACTGTGAATATAAAATCTGCTGAGATTTAGAGCCTAACGACACTCCAATCTTGCAGGACCAAAAGGAGAACTAAAACATCCACAAAAGCAGGAACTCTCCATTCTCACACAGATGATGATTCAGTGCAGTTTCATGACATCCCTACTAAAAAATTTAAACACAATAAATTAAAATCTCAGACTGCAAACCAGCAGTCACTCAGGTCACAGCAAACACGAGCTGACAGAAGCAGCTTTCAGGAATGAGTGCACCCCACCGATGACATCATCTGTAGCCAAGACTCACATCTGACTTGAACGTGGTTACAAGGCCTATGGGACAACATAAGATTTCCCCAGATCTTGGAAGACATTTTCCAACCATTAAGTGTGGCCCTGCCGTCATGCCTCGGACAGCAAGCACAAGGCAAGCTGCATCACTCCTGCTCCACGTCCCACAAGCCACAGCCTGGACACTTTCCCTGCTCCAGGCTGGCATGACTCTGACCTATGGGGGCCCATGAGCCCCCTAAAATAGCTAAGCATGCATGTGAGGTTGCAGGGTGAGGAAAGGTTACAATACAGCCTACGCTATAAGAGAGCCCATTAGATTACCATCATGAAAGCCTCATACACCGGGATGAGGGAGGGTCATAAATGTGGCCAAATGTGGAGGACATGGGAAAGAAGAGCAAGGAGACCTATCTCCTGTTCTCCCTGAGCATCGTCATATAGTGACAGCTCACACCAGGGAGGAAGTAAACTCGTCTGAAGGTGAAGATGAAAGGAGGAGGAGAAGGCATGCAAGTGGGATGCTGGTATGGAAGCTGCCATGATAAAGGCTGGTGGCAAGACCTCCAGACCATTCACTACCACAGATGCCACACGGTAAGGTCATGAGGGAAAGGAAATAGGAGGGGATGTCAAATCCAATAGGAGGGAAGGTCAAATCCAACACCAAGGAGCTAGGAAGCAGTGTGTGGCCATCCCTTGCTCCTGTTTGTGTTGACTGCCAGACTCCAGTATAATCAATTAAGAAACTGCAGCTCCAGAGAGCAATTCTTCCTACCCCAAAACAGACATCGAGTACACGGGCAATGAACTTCTCCTTAGCAATACAGTTGTGCTATTTTACTCTTGATGACAAAGAGCACAGACACCTGTGTTACAGGACTGATTTTAGATGAGAGAAATCCCAGCCGCACCGTCAACAGGGAATTAGTATTATTCTCTTGAGGTGGTATTTAGTTACACTAAAATAACTTCATAAATCTATTACAGTGAAAAGAAACTCACTGATTTCCAGCTACACATCCTTATTGCTTAATGCATTTTGAACTGGTCTTTCATTCAGCTCTGCAAAATCACATTTTAAAAGTCACTTTACATTTTCAGGGAACATCAGGCCACTAAATTCTAAATTATGAATAATGTGCATCACCACATTTAGCTCCAAGCTATGAAGGTATGCAGTCAAAGTAGCCTGCTTTACGCACTGTGCATTCAACATTTGCTGTCTGCTCATTATTTCAGACTTAATCAATTTACCCTCCCTGTACTCCCACCAAGACCCAAAACAGTACGTTGCTTATGATCTTCCAGTGGTGAATATTTTAATGGGTTCAACAATTCTTTAATGTTCTAGTGATCGCCAATGATTACAAAAATATCTCTACACACTTGTTTAGACCATTCTTTGGCACAGACTGCAGATTATTTTTTTTTTTTAAAAAAGAGAGTGCATAGCAGAACCTGGAAGAAATCCAGGACTTTGAAAGAATGGGTTTGGACACATTCCCCCATGTCCCAGTTAATTTAGCAATTATTTAACTAACCATCTACCCCAAAAAGTGTCTGTTTTAGGATCAAATAATGATTTTACCGTTTTTTTTTTAATCTGTCTAGCCAACTGTTCTCAGATCTCAGATTAAACAGCTCTTTAATTGAAAGGTTTTTGTTTGCTTGCTTGCTTTTATATTACTAAGCAGTAATACCAGACTGAAAAACCAAATCTAACAAGCACTTTCTTTGGAGCATCTGAAAAATGTAAGTCCCACCAGTGTTCTGGTCAAAGACAGTTTCACACAGGAGTACAGACTGTTCTTCTCCTCTTCCTCAAAGCTGTTACAAATGGATCAGGACAAAAAGTTTGTTTCTTTTTTTTAAAAAAAAAATTACATTTGCTTGTGCATTAGTAACAGCTGATAAGGAGAGAAACAAACTTCTTTATGTCAATCTAAAAGAAAAAGCTACTATCATCATTCACAGCTGCCACAGTATAAAGGCAGACATGTCTCCCAATAAATGTCTTGTTTCTGTCACATTTTGAGTGCTCAAAAATGAAATGTGATAAATTGGTCAAGCTAAATATTTTAAAAATACTTAAATATTATATTGCACAAAGTTTAAATGCAAAGTTTAAAATCGTACTTGTTCATTTGCAGGCAATAACCCTGAAAGCTCCTTGTACTTCAGATTAGGCTGACTCCCAAATAATTTTTCCTCTGCAGTTTAACACTATCATTTCAATCCAGCTGAAAACTTCATCCAGTGTATTCAGGACTATTTCTAAAGTCATACACAGTTATAATCAATACTGAAAATAACAACCCCACATTCTTAACAGCATGAATTTTCTCAGTTATTCAAACCTGTTAAAAATTGTGCATTTATCTGCAGCTCTGAAAGGGAAGAAAACCCACAACTGTTCATGATAAGCAAATCATGTAAAAATAACCTCAAAGATGAGATTGAGCAACAGAATTCTTAAACAAGCAAGCCTGCCAGAAATTTATACTTCAAAGGCGGCTTGAAAACTACTCACAGGAAAACAATACTGTCATCATCCAAAGAAAAATTTCATATTTTAAATAGTTCTCCTTTCTGGTGTAAAATGAAATGAATAATTCATATTTAGCAAAAGTCTATTCCTTGAAGGGTGGGATTAAAAGCAATAAGCATTGGTCTGAGCTGTATTGCTCTGGACCTAACAGTACCAAGACACTTGGATATCCTCTGCCCTTTTCCTCCTCTCCTCCCTCTCAAGTGTAGGTGTAATCCTATAGGAAGGATTATGAGACTATAAAAATAGCTTTAGACTGTAAAGGTAGATCTTATACCTGGGCTTACTAGTTTTTACTTTGCTGTTCAGATTTGGCTGGATAGTTAGAATCATTAAGGTTGGAAAAGACCTTCAAGATCATCAAGTCCAACAATCTTGGAAGCGTTGGAAGAAGTGTGATTCATCACCCCTACACATCAGGTCAAAACAAAGTGACACCTTTAAAGAGAGGAGCCACACACTCCCACCACCACTTAGAATCACAGAACGTCCTGAGTTGGAAGGGAATCGCAAGGACCATCAAGTCCAACTCCTGTCTCCACATAGGACAACCTCAACAACCACAGCATGTGCCTCAGGGTGTAGTCCAAATGTTTCTTGAATATTGTCAGGCTTGGTGCTATGATTGCTTCCCTGGGGTGCCTGTTCTAGTGCTCCACCACTCTCTGAGTGAAGATCTTGTTCTGAATATCCAACCTAAACCTCCACTGGCCCATCTTCCTGCCATTCGCTCGCGTCCTGTCATTGGTCACCAGAGAGATCAGTGCCTGCTCCTCCTCCTCCCCTTGTGAGGAAGCTGTAGACTGCAATGAGGTCTCCCCTCAGCCTCTCCTTCTCTATTCGGTTTCCTCTTCTCCAAATTGAAAGGATCGAGTGACTTTAGCTGCTCCTCATACGGCTTCCACTCTAAACCCTTCATCAACTTTGTGGCCGCCTCTGGACACTCTTCAGCAGCTTTATCTCCTTTTTATACTGTGGCACCCAAACCTGCACACAGTACTCAAGGTGGAGCTGCACTAGTGTGGAGTAGAGTGAGACAATCTCCTCTCTTGTCTGGCTAGCAATGTCACGTCTGCACCCCAGGACATGGCTGGTCCTCTTGGTTGCCAGGGCACACTGTTGGCTCATGTTCAACTTGCTGTCGATCAGAGCCCCCACATCCATTTCCGCAAGGCTGCTCTCCAGCCTCTTGCTCCCCAGTCTGTATGTACAGCCAGGGTTGCCATGTCTCTGGTGCAAAATCCGGCACTTGCTCTTCTTATACTTCATGCGGTTGGCAATTGCCCAGCTTTCCAATTTGTCTAGATCACTCTGCAGGGCCTCTCTGCCCTCAAGAGTGTCAACACCTCCCCCAGTTTCATGTCATCCACAGATTTAGTTAATAAACTATCAAGTCCTGCTTCCAGGTCATTTATGAAGACACCAAAGAGCACTGGCCCTCAGACGGATCCCTGCAGAACCCTGCTAGTGACTGGTCACCAGCCCAATGTAACCCCATTTACTGTGACCGTTTGAGCCTGGCCCATCAGCCAATGGCCCACCCATTGCATTATGTATTTATCCAGTTATATGCTGGATATTTTGTTCATGAGGATACTGTTAGAGACAGTATCAAAGTCTTCACTGAAATCTAGAAAGATTACATCAACTGGTTTCTAAATACGCAGATCTCCACTCTGTACCTACCACCAGCAAGCTATCCACCCCATTTGGAAGGTGCAGAAGAGGCAAATTTTCATGATAACCTAAAGGCATCTCATCCCTGTTAAGATATTTTCCATCTGAATGTTGTTGAAGGCTCCACTCCTGGCACACATCCCACACACTTTTGGACAGACTGCACGCATGCCATCAAAGGCAACAGTGAAGCCAAATGCAGTCACAGAATAAGGCTCTTATACTCCCTTAAAAACAGGCAACTGATCCTCTGCTGTGTGTGTACAATAAGTCTATTTAGCGTCTGTTCTTTCAAGATTTTAGTGGACTGCTTTCCCACTTTACACTCACCACCAAGCTGTATTCCCCTTAATGCTGTGCTTGTCTTCCATAGCTTCTGATGTACAGTTTTACTTTTCACTCAATTTTGCTGGTGCTGGCATCATTTTAAACAGTGCGATTGTAAGATACAATGCTTTTTACTTCAGATGTGGTTTACTTCAAATATTTACCCTTGAAAAAAAAAAGTAGGAGCAAAGTTACACTTTCTTCTCCCACCTATCAGCTATGACAAACAAGATGACTTCAAAAATGGCTACTTTGGATATGAGCCTGCTAACCAAAAATCAACACAGTGTGCAAGCAACACAGCACACAATTTCTTATCCTTACAAGACAGACACTGAGGTGCTGGAGTGTGCACAGAGAAGGGCAACAAAGCTGGTGAAGGGTCTGGAGCACAATCCCATGGGAACTGGGGCTGTTTAGTCTGGAGAAGAGGAGGTTGAGGGGAGACCTTATAGCTCTCTACAACTACCTGAAAGGAGGCTGTAGCAAGCTGGGTACTGGTCTCTTCTCCCAAGTAACAAGTGATAGGACAAGAAGAAATGGCCTCAAGTTGTGCTATGGGAAGTTTAAACTGGATATTAGAAAAAAATCTTTACCAAAAGAGTGGTGAAGCAGTGGAACAGGCTGCCCAGGGAAGTGGTGGGGTCTTCTTCCCTAGAGGTGTCCAAACACCATGTAGATGTGGCACTTGGGGACATGGTTTACGGTGGTGTTGGTCAGATGGTTGGACTGGATGATCTTAGAGGTCTTTTCCAACCTCAATGATTCTATGATTCAATTATAGAGGTAAAAATTCCAAAAGAAACTCACAATTTTCTACTTTTGAAGATACGTAGATTTCTTATTGCAAGGATGCTCTTGGATTTCTTATGATGACAAACTGATTTGTGTCAAAATATTTTCTAAAATAGGCAAAAGCAGAAGGATAGCTCTGACTAGACTTCAAACTCTCTTCCAATGCCCCAAATCAATTTAGTAGAAATAGTCAACAGTAAAATTCAGGTGAAAATTAAATACTTATCAGGAAAAGAAATAACTAAATAATCCTCTTTAATAGCTAAATAGTATGGAAGGAAAAAGAAGATTATCTACGAAAGCTATGTAAAGTATTATGAAGAAGCTGTTTTGAGTAGTGCTTGGTTAAAATTTTTCTTGAAGCAGGGTCGGACTAATAAAAATTCAGCTACCCTAAATCCTCAGGTAACTGTACATCTCCATAATTACAGTACAGTAAATAGTGGAATTGGAGGCTTGTTCTCTTTCCACTCGGCTCATACAATCATAGCTTTATAACTTAATGGGCAATACCACCCACACTGTATTATATATGTCATTTCGACGTGCAAGTGAGAAAATAAATAAGAAGGCTGGACACCTTCAGAACTGAATTTTTCATACCACAGACCAGCCAGTCATCTTCAGATGTAATGATCCAATCATTTGTTTTCTCTGCAGTTCTTACAAATGCAAGCTGATATTAACACTTATTTTATATCCCACCTTTAAATTACTCTAATTTCTACTTGAAAGGAATTTACTACTGCAGAGCCAGCAGCAACCACCACAAAGCTAGTGAAGCCCTTTGTAAAGAAGAAGAAGAAAGGGGAAGAAAGAGGCAGATTCTGGTAGCCCAGAGAACTTCCTCCTCTGGCAGTTGCCAGGACGGAGTCCTACAGGAGAATTTATTTTGCACATCTATCCCACTGTCATCAATGCCAAAGGAAATCTGGAACTCGTCATCAGATAAACACCATGAACCCTATAGGCAAAAACCATTCAGCCTTTGTTCACTGCAGTCAAGGTACACATCTGTTTATTACAAAGTGTTATTCATAGTGGAAAGCATTAAAAAAACACCTCATGATTATTTTCCCAGTTCACTGGTTCCTTTAGGTGTATTTACAGCATTTCAACTAGCTGACATCTAACTCTCTGTTAGAAAATCCAACTATGCCTTTTCTGTATTGATCTAAAAAACCAACATTTGACACATATGCACATAAAAAATACTTTATCAACTTAAAAGGGATGCTCTGATCCCCTCTGTTAATGAATTCAGCTGAAAAATGTCATTGTTGTCTGCCTAAGAACCCTCTAAGAGATTGTCCTGATGGGGACAGTGCATGCCTTCACAAAAAATGTGAATGCTGATCTCAGTAACTCAAAAAATCCCCTAGCCCCCACAAAACCACCCAACAGCAACAACAGGTCTCTGCACATGTCCTCCTGAAAAAAAACACCAACCTTGTTTCTTGTAGCACAGCCATCACTGCTAACTTCTTCAGATAAGTGTAAAATATTTGTTGGAAATCAGTAGTGGCAGAGTGAGTCTTTTCAGTAACTGTTTAAGGGTGAAACATTCCACACACCAACCATTCAGCTCTTGGAGACATCCCGCAGGAGACTCTTGCCAGAGCCATTGCTACTAAAACAGAATTACTTTCCTTGGACATCATTTTAAATGCACGGCGCAGACAAGAAAAATGAGGTGTTAAAAGAACAATGAAAAAACTTATTACTGATACATCATCTTACTCCCTAACTTAAGCTCCTGCAAATGCCGAGTCATCTCTGCCCAATTTTACCAATAAAACTAAAATGTGTTTTCTGGCTGTTCTTTATCTTATGGCAAACATCCACTGCCGGAAGAGACCAATTCCTTTTTGAAGAGTAACATCAGCATGACATATTCGAGCTTCAGAGCCTTGACACTGAATGGTGATGACTTGCAAGAACCAGAGACAGTCCATCACGAATTTCAGGTCTTAAGAGTGAGTTGCAGGGCAGATGCACAAAACAGTGCTTTCCTCACAGCCATCATAATACAAACTACTTTGCAAATCAGCATGCAAATAAAAAGGAAGGCAACAATACTTTTGTGCTACAGGGCTTTTCTAAAACCAGGTGCAAGCTAAAAATGCTTCTCTGAAAAGCTATGTCTTGCTGAGAGATGTGAGGAGAGAAATCACCTTAAAGCAAACACAACTATGACATCAAAACCCTTAATGGAAATGCAGGGATGCCATCAGGCACCTCTCTGACACACACTACTTCTAAATTAGCTGTGTTTAATTGACAGTCAGAGGATCTAGTTGGGCAAATGTCCCCACCTGGCATAAACTGCATCTCCACCATGTGAGATGTGCCTGATGGCTTTGGATATAGCGTCCTGCCATGCAGGGATGCCCACAGCACAAGATCAGTGCATGCACTGGGGACACTGGCTCTGGAAAACACACAAGACTAATTTTCAGAAACTAGATCGGAGTTTGATGTGAAGCTGATAGAACCTCATTTTTCAGAATATTTCTTTATGAAAAGCTGTTTTAATGAAGTTCAACTCTGAAAGCAAGTATATACCTGTCAAATAAATGTTGATATTACTTTCCTGCCCTGTGAGCAAAAAACTGAATGAGTTTAACCCTCGGCCTTGGTGCTGCTTAGCAGCACACTGTGCTCCTTGTTTCTTGGGAAGAGCTGCAACTGAGGCTCAGAACACTCATTAAAAATATCTCAGATTGAATTTCATAGCCCATGACTTTTGAAAAGGAATATAATAGCATCATTCAGTGTTGTCAGTGTAATTCAGCAGCGTAGCAGCCAGTGTGTAATTGGGAATGGAAACCCCAATCTCTGTGCTACCCGCAACCCTTTGCCTCTCACTTCTCCACTCCTCTCTGTTTCATGGCAAAAACCACCTAAACCACCTTCTCATGTTTTCTTTTTTTAACATTAAGCAGTACTTGAGAAGAAAATAAAATGATTCTATTCAGACCACTTTCTTCTCTAGTCTGTTTTCTTTGCCTGCTCATTTTTCCTCATTTGTTTAGCCATAAGCAAACATTTTACTAGAATGAAGGAGGAGGCAATTCTAAAGTCATCAAATGTGAAAACGGAATCCTTAGATACAGACTAGAAACATGAGAATATGGAATGTTAGGACTATATGGGAGTTATTTACTATGAAATCAGATTGAGATGCAAAATGGCTATTTACTAATTTTATTAGGATATGATTTAGTTTAGCAATGATTCTAATAAAACCCTTTGAAGAAAAGAAGTCATTTAAACGTGAGTACTCTAAGGCCCAGAAAACCAAAAAATAAAAGATGTTCAGGCAAAATATTAAATTCTAAATCTAAAGCAAAATCAACCATAACTGGAAAAAGCTTCTTATAATCCTTGTTCAGCCCTACATTAGTGTCAATACGACTATTAATCTGAGCAAGAGATGACACCATCCAGGACTGTATGTATTTTACTTTACTGGGGGAAAGAAAGCTGATTTTAACAATAGGATACAGAACTTTTCATGACCAGATTGCTAACTTGAAAGGACACCCTTAGATGAAGCCTTCAGTCTGTGGTGGCTGCCATCCAATAATGTGTTCACGTTACACCCTAACTCTCCAGCCAGGCCACTGCTCTAGTGCTCTTGTAATCAAAACACAAGGCAGGGTAAAGGAGGCAACCTTGCATGAAATTTAAAAGAATTAAGAGCTTTTGTGGGATCCACTTGGTACCAGCCCGTCTTGCAAAACCAAAGTGGACTGGCTACAGAAAGGCTTGGCTGCAGTATCCTGCAATTACTCCAGACTGGATGTGGAGTAATCCTGTATTTTGTGTATGAAACTGAAACAGCGATGGTCCTGAGTTCATTCCTCATGAGTAAAATTCATACCCACTAAAAGTTTTCGAGGAAACAAAACCTCTTAAGTGCAAAACATAAGTCTCAAAAGCTATGTCATCCTTAGGTACCTGAAAGGCAGAATTATTGGGTTGGATTTTTGCCAGTCAAGTTCCCAATACACTAGAGTTTCTTGTCCGGTCATGCAAGACCTGTCACCAACCTGACAGACTCAAACAGCTTGGTAACCTTTGTAACATGCATGTAGAGAAAATGTATTCAACATTTCTCTAAGCAGCCTCAAAAGACCTTAAGACTGAATACTGGGAGTCTGAACTGTCTTTTAAACGTACAATGAAAGACACAGGAGAAAAAGTGAGAACTGTCCTTGCACTTATGGGATTTGCAAGGGAACAAACCAGCTTTGTGTTTTGTGCATTACTGTAAAGTGCTGCCTTTGGTGGAACACAAACTGTAGTGGAAAGACGAATAAGGGGAATAAGACGAATAAGGTGGAGTAGGTGTTACAATAAAGGCTGCTTCCACCAATAAGTTTCAGAGGCACCTCATAATCATGTAGTCAAGTCACAGTTTCAAGGAAAGATAAAAAATAACCGCCTCCCTTTTTAATACCGCTACACAGTTTTTCAGAATGATCCTCAGGAGCTTTTCTGCTCATTCTTTGCAGCCTGTGTGCAACTCACAGTGGCTCCTAACACAGCAGATACTTTAAAAAATCTACTCATGAGTCATACTAGGTCTCTGAAAGATAAAACTGTCTCTTGATTGTCAAAGTCTCATGAATGGTTATATTAGCAAACAACACAACTGCAGCAATCGTCAGGGAGCACAAACAGAGGAGCAGTACTGGTGGAATGAGAGAAAGAGAGACTTAGCCTCCCGTCACTTCAAAATCCAAAGCTGCTGGGACCAACCCATATGTTGAATTTAGCATTAAATAGTAAAGCAGCACAGACCAGCAGAGATCTGCTTATACATTTGTAGCAAACCAGGGAAAGAAGGGATTTGTGCTTGTATCTGCAGGGCAAGGGGAGGTGGAGGGGGAACAAAGGCCAGTAGGATTTCTAAGCTTCACATCATGTTGTCTGTTAACAGCATGTGGTCTGAGCCGGGCAAAAAGCCTCTCCTCAGTCTTCACAGTGCTTTGTCCTGACTATGAACAAGGTTTTGCTTTTACCTGCATTGAACTTAGGACATTTAACTTTCACCTTATTTCCCACCCCTTCTGCTTCTGCATGTGTGCGTACCTTACAGAATTGCCTGTGCCTCCAAGTAAGCGTGCAATACTTCAGAGGGAAATAACTTACACCCTTCTCCTTCATTGCTCATTTAACCATACAAAATGTTCAAGCTAAGGAGATTCCTAAGAGATCTGCTTTCTGTCACTCAGACAGAGGCCTCAAACATCAAAGGAAAGCAACACCATGTTATTATCACAAGTACATTAGTACAGCCTCTGAAACAAAACTTTTATGGCTTCTATTTCGTTTTAACGTGCAATACTGTTTTCTTTTATGCTCTGTTTAAAAACATGTGTTATACAGACTTAGTTATTTGTGATCTGGGTTTTGGACAGAATAGTTACAGTAAATCTTTAGGCACAGCAAATTTACAAAGGCAAATAAGCCACTCAACTGTTTGTTCTTAAGGCTAGAGTACAGCAGTGCCGTATTAGATACCACTTTGATACAGATGAGCTTTATCAGCAGCAACAGGCTTCGTGGGAAACAAGCGTCCTCTATTCAGGATACGTCAAAGAGAAGTCTTTGGGGATGTGCTATCAGAAGGCAAACATCAGGCTGACACAATGCGACTTTTTTGACCACATTTTCAGTCTTAGGTTGAATTCCTCCAGAGAGAGTGTTCTAATTCATTTAACCTTGAGCATAATGTGTATAACTGGAAAATGGATTTGATTTTATCTCATCTGTGTTTTTTTTTTTTCTTAGGGCTAAAAACCAAGCCCTTCTGTGCTTAAAGGTGGCATGCATCTCATTTCAAATTTACATTTACAAATATGCTTTATTCAGTGTTAGTATTCAAGTAATTTCCAGTTTCCTGGGGTATGCAAGAGTGAGACTTGAATTTACAACACAACAACATCATCGGATGTTACAAGTGATTATCACCAAGATGTCATTTGAGTGTATCAATAAAGATTGCCACGGAATTATTATCTGTCAGGGTTTAAGAAACTTGTCAGAAACAAACTTCTCCATCTTCTGCTTTTTATTTTAAGGGTAAGGCTAAACTGATCTCACCTAACTCTAAGCACTTCATTGAGGCGCCTAAGGCAGAAGAGTGATTTTCCCAGCTTCCTCTCCAATCATCAAAGGGGAAATAAGTGCTTTCAGACTACTAGTCAGTTAACCTAAAATCTGAATCATCTGGGAGGTGACCCTTCTTACTCCACTTTTTTGTAAACTAGAGTATAGCTGGCATAAATGTCTTACTGAAAGACAAGTGTACATGGAAATATATTCTTTAAAATATTTAATTTAAAAAGGAAAAAAATAACTGAGGAACCTTTACAACACAAAAAGGTTTACATTCATTTAAAATAGAATTTTGGCTTCTACAAGAAGACATTTCAGATGACCAAAATAAAAGCAGTGTTCCCACTCCTTCCTTAGACAGTCTTCAAAACTCCATAACAGAAAGCGAAGGGAGCTAAAACTGAGCACATCGATAGGCAAAGAGAGCACACTGCTTGCTGAAGGTGCCTCCAGATGGAGACTGAGTCAGTGGAAGGACGGCTGCACCAGTAACAACTACATTCAATACCATCAGTTATTGTTTACCTGAGAGCAACTACTCTCTCCCAGCCAGGCACTTAAGCAGAAAAGGCAATGGGCTTCTACAAAGCAGTGAGGGCCTGCCAGCCAAGCACTGCACTGGTGGGATCAGATTTGCCAAAATACTCAAAAGGATGACATTGTTATTTTCTAGGAACGGTTTTAACAGGATAGAGAAACCTTACGATAAACCTCAGGTATTAACAACCACTTCAGTTACATGTTAATTGTTTAAAAGGCCATGAGCATCTGTAAACAAAAGCCACCACAGCGTTGCTTAGAATTTACTGATTGTCTGTCACACTAATGGGTTCATCAGAAAGTTGCTCCAGATTTTTCATTCCAAACCGAAAAATACTCGTGTACCTACTCTAAGACTTAGTATAACATCCTGCATCCTTGCCTATTTATAAAGTGTTTAGGTTATCCACATTCTCATGAACTTTCCGGTGAAGTTCTGGGCTAGCATACACCTATATTTCAGTCATAGCCACTGAAACAGTCTTGCTACCAGCTTAGACATTATCTTTCTTCACCTTAATTTACTTGGAGGAGTACTTCGAGATTACTCTGTCAGACTCAGAATAAATCTCCATAGGGAAAGAACGCCGGCATACAGAAGACCACAATGGCATTGGGACGACAATTACTGTTTGTGCACTTCTTGCAGTGGCCTTTCACTAATTTTCAGTCAAAAATCTCCTAATGCTTGACAAAGCATAGCATGTGACTAAACCAGGGAGAGCTGTAACCCTGATTCAGCACTAAGGAGCCACTGCTATCAGCTCCTTCCTTTTTAGACTGTAAATATTTAGTAAATTGGGGGCTAAAATTACTCTGTGTCAAACAGCTTGAGACACCCTGTCTATTCCTGCACATCGAACAAGGCTGTGGCCAGGAGAACAGCAGAGGCTTTGAAGGATAAGAGAGATATGTGGAGCCATGTGTCACTGGCACTCTGCTGGCTTTTTAATTCTTACCATCTCTCCAACAGGCCTCAGCAGGTTCATACAAACCAAGTAAAGGCAAGGCAGTGACAGCTGAGTTGCAATGGGAGACTCCGGCAGGACATACACTGGAGGAGCTGAGGAGGTTGGCCACCACGTCCCAGGAAGGTTTAAGACCTGGTGGCCAAACGAGGTGCTGCATTCTGCTTCTAGCCTTCCAGAAATCACATCAAGAAAAAAGTCTTCATGCTTGTAGTAAAATAGCAGGTTTAAAACCAGGCTGAGGAGGTGCAAAGATTAGCAGATGCAGAAGTCTCTCATTACTGGAATTTCGCTGGTACCAGAAATCTAAACAAAATCATCAGTATGTATTATGGTTGGACTCGATGATCCAGTGGGTCTCTTCCAACCTGGTTATTCTATGATTCTACGATTATGGGTACTTAAAGCATAGACAATGTGCTCCAAGAACAAAGTGGGGTTTACTCAGTGACAATATGATACAGAGATTAGTCCAATGATGGGTTTAGTGTGTGGCTCTCACTATTATACCTGGACAAAGCCTTTGCCTCAAAGAGGACAAGTACCAGTTGTTAAGAAAGCAGCAAATGCCAGTAGCCAATACCTCCTATTGCTTCCCTGTGCTGGCACATGCCCACACCACAAGCTTCCCACATCTTCTCTCTGCAGCCTACAGGGAAAGTGGAAGGGGCTGAAAAGCAGGATCCGATCCAAAACAGGAATTCGATCCCCTCCAGATAATTCCTTCCATCCAACATATAACAATTATGAGCAGACTGTGAACAATTAAGGTGAGGAAAAGGTGAATTATGATCATCACCGTGAGAAACTGCACACACCTCCTTGTCAAGTATGAAGTAACATGATTCCCTCGACACTGAATCAGGGCATTCTCCACCTCCAGTTATATGCTAACCAGGAGACGTGTTTTCTTGTTAAGTAGGATGGATATTTTTACCTGTGACTCTCAGAGTCTTGCATTGGTTGAGATTTATGCTTTTTTAATCATAATTAAGCATTCAGTTGCTCTGGACTTCTTTCACAGCAAAAGAAAAGAAAGAGTACTTCCACAGAAACACTCGGACCAGCCAAAATTGATCAGACAAACCTGGCCTTCATCTCATTGCTAATTTGCTTCCCTCTCTGGATTACGTGCTCTTTAACATGGTGATATGCTTATTTCTTGGTATCATTAACATCTTGAGGTGTTTTGTCTCCTGTGCTGTTAGTGGTTACACAAAAGTTATTATGCATATTAGCTGACATCATCAGGAAATTTTAAATAGTCTCCAGAAACTGAACTCAAATGACCAAACTCCTGAAGACAAACATTTCCCAATAAAAAATGTAATTTATACCCATTAAGCAGCTCTCACCACCAGCTATTTCAGGATATCCTGACATTAAATCAAATATTTAAAGGAAGGGTTTATGTTTCTTTTTGAGCTATGCTGAATATATCTGGCTACATGCCCTTTCTGGAGAATTGTAATTAGGGTTAATATTACACTGAGTAATTTTAAAAGCCTGAGAAATCACAAGATCCGTTGAGGTCATTTCTCTGACATCACATGTGGATCCAATACCGAACATAAAAATTCCACAGACCACATGTTTGCCAGTGTGCAAAAAGCCATTCATCCTGAAAGCAGCTGAGACGTGAACTCACCCCACCAACTGCACTTCAACAGAAGCATGTCCGACTCTCTTCCACTTTCAATAATTACGAACAAGAGAGGATACTATTAAAATCCATTTCAGCCCTCATAACTGCTGGCAATGCTGTCCCCAAAATGTTACTAAATGTGCTTTGATCTATGGGAACGAGTGCAGTAAAAGCAACAGATTTCTGTCTGGGCTGAGCTATGGGGTGAGTGCAGAGCCCTCACATAGCTGCACAAGTAGCCACAGTGGAATCCAACTTACCCAACTTTGGCTGTTTATAAGTTATGTGTTTAGTCTAGGGTCATCGTTCGGGTTGTCTCTCTGCCGTCAGGCAAGAGAGAAGTATTGTGAGAGAAAATTCATCCCATCTTGAGACAGATGTATGACACACCCAAGGTGAATTACCCATAGGGGCACCTCTCATTCCACTGATACATGGGAGAGCATTTCCTGCTCCCTGCGAGTCTGATGTTCAAACAATGAAAAGCAAGTGAGATTAATCTTACTCCAAAACCTTAGCACAGGTAAGAGTTTATGGTCCCGCATGCTTTTTGCTTGCAATTTCCCCACATGCCCAAGATAAGATACACATAGCACTTTCTTTTGGAGGAAGAGGGGTGAATAAAATAAAGATATATCCTTATCACAGAATCACAGAATGGTAGGAGATGGAAGGGACCTCTGGAGATCATCTAGTCCAATCCCCTGGTTAAAGCAGGTTCACCTGCAGCAGGCAGCACAGGAACGTGTACCCACAAGTTTTATGTATCTCCAGAGAAGACGACTCCACAGCCTCCCTGGGCAGTCTGTTCCAGTGCTGTCACCCTCACAGTGAAGAAATTTCTCCTCGTGTTCAGCTGGAACTTCCTGTGTTCCAGTTTGTGCTCATTGTCCCTTGCCTTGTCAGAGGGCACCACTGAGAAGAATTTGACCCCATCTTCTTGACACCCACCCTTTAGATATTTATAAGCACAGTCTCAGTCTTCTCTTTTGCAGGCTAAACAGACCAAGTTCACTCAGCCTCTCCTCATAACAGAAATGCTCCAGTGCTCTAATCATCTTTGTGGCGCTCTGTTGGACTCTATCTCCAGTAGTTCCCTGTCTCTCTTGAGCCGGGGAGCCCAGAAATGGACACAGTGCTCCAGACAGTACCTCACCAGTGCAGAGTAGAGGAGCAGGATAACCTCCCTCAACCTGCTGGCCACACTCTTATGTCACCCCAGAATATCACTGGCCACATTGGCCATGAGGGCACATTGTCAGCTTATGTTTAGCTTGTCCGCTAGGACTCCCAGGTCCTTCTCTGCAGAGCTTCTTTCCAGCAGGTCAACCTCTAACCTGACCTAGTGCAGGAGGTTATTCCTGCCAAGGTGCAGAGCCCTACACATGCCTTTGTTGAACTTTATTAGCTTCCTCTCTACCCAAACTTCCAGCCTGTCCAGGTCTCACTGAACGGCAGCACAACCTTCTGGTGTGTCAGCCACTCCTCCCAGTTTTGTAACATCAGCAAATTCGATGAGGGTACGCTTTGTTCCTCTGTATTTGTTTTAAGCAAGACAATGGTCTTGAAGGAGCTTAAAAAGACAACAGCAGACCAAGCAGAAATAAAGAAGACAGCATTGATAACATGTAACAAGTTGGACAACTCCCTAAAGTGGAACTATGGCACAGGCTATGAGTAACAGCTAAACCCTCTGCTTCCTAATTGTGTTGGCCAACACCTATAAATAAGAATTATAAGCAAAATGTAAGTCCTATATCTTCTCACAGTAATAATAACCAATTCCATTCAACACCATATTGCGGTCTATATTGAAAATGAGCTGCAGTATATTTGTTACCTGAACACCAACACTGAGCAGTTTTCTCCATCTCAAGCACGGATGAAAGGGAACTCAAGACTAACCAACACAACATTCAGTAGCATTTCCATCTTCTTTTTTACTTCAAGTTATTTCTTAAAGCAGCCTACTGAATAAAGATGGAATCTTGACTTAGCAGACCCATTCTGGAAGGTGCTGAGCACCTGTGCTGAGTGACCCCGTGACGCTGCTCTTCAGGAACTGAACAGCTTGCAAGGCCAGCCAGTAGGACTGGCTCACAGTATTTCCCAGAGCACACCTGGCCCCACAGGCAAAATTGTGCTAGCAGAAAATTGCTCAGCAACTGCTTTCAAGAACAATGAAGAAATTCAAACAGGAAGAAATGTAAATAAAGCGCTTTATGTGTAGGTTGCTGATTAAGGTGTAGATGCCAAATAATGGAACAACATGTCTGTCTAACAGCTATACTTACTCTAGTTATGAAGAACTGGCACCATCAATTGAAAGAAACAGTTAAGTAACTGATATACTCTCTGATAGACCAATACATGATCTGGAAAAATATACCTTCTAAAAACCTACAGATAGCTATATATTTATACAGTTAGATTGAAAATACACCTATGCATGGGTTTTTTTCCTTCACTGCTTAGAATAGCAGACTGAAAAATACCCATGGCACACACAATGCATGTAGTTATACAAGGGGCAATTTATAGCCCTGTTTTAATGACTGTGTTTGCCAAAGGCAAAAATCTGCTTACTGTTATTTCTAGCAATAGTATACTTTACCAAATAGTCAGCATAAAGCTTACACCAACCTTTTATGTTGCTGCTAAGTGGTTTGTGAAATCTAGTTTTGTGATTACATTTAAGATATTTTGTGCAGTCACTATTAGCTGAGTATCCTACATGGGGGGAGGAGGGACCTCTAAAGGATTCACAACAGGCTTGAAATGCTACACTGTAAATCACACCTCCAAGCACCACAGTAGCCCATAAATAGATATAGAAGTAAAATCGAGCAAACAAAACAAGGCTTTGCTTTCTTTGTTGAGAATGTCTGAAGCTGCCCAAAGTTGACAACAAAAATAGCTTTAATATTCAGGTCCCTACAGCTGTAGGTCAATAAAAAACCTGTACCTCTAGCCTCTAAATATCCATAGAAATAACAATTTAATAATGTAATAAGACAGTTGCATGCTAGGATACCAAAAGCCATGCTTTGGAAAGAAAAATATCACTCACTAAGGTGTCATAAACGAGAGACTTAATCCTGCAGTTAGAGCAATCGATGTGGTACTGCACATACAAGATATACTACTATTTCAATGGGCACTGCTTAGGTTGGTGTCATCTGCAAACTTGCTGAGGGTGCACTTGATCTCGCTGTCCATATCATCAATGACAAATATTAAACAGCACTGGTCCCCATATGGACCCCTGAGGAACATCACTTGTCACAGATCTCCATCTGGACATCGAGCCGTTGGCCACTACTCTCTTAATGTGACCATCCAACCAATTCCTTATCCACTGAACAGTCCACCCATCAAATCCATATCTCTCCAATTTAGAGAGAAGGATATTCTGGGGGACCATGTCAAGGCTTTACAGAAATCCGGATAGAATCATAGAATCACCAGGTTGGAGAAGACCCACCAGATCATCGAGTCCAACCATTCCTATCAAACACTAAACCATGCCCCTCAGCACCTCGTCCACCCGTCCCTTAAACACCTCCAGGGAAGGTGACTCAACCATCTCCCTGGGCAGCCTGTTCCAGTGCCCAATGACCCTTTCTGTGAAAAATAATGATCCTTCCGCAGGATAGATTACATCCATTGCTTTTCCAATGTCCAGTGATGTGTTTTTTGTTTTTTAAGCTTTGCAATGATTGTGCTGGTCACTACACTGCTGGTTTTTAAATGTGTTGTTTCTGGTCACAAAGGCAGGAGGTCTCTCTGTCTATAATTGAAAGGCTAATCCACAGTAGCTGTTGCGACCCCAACTCCTGCCCTTTCAACACATGGGCACCCAAGGAGGCAGCACATGCTTGTGCTCACCAGTTGATCTGGGGTGATAAAACCCCTGGCATCAACTACGTTAGTGGCACCTTCACAGCAAAATTCTGCCCACAAGTTACTGAGTGCTACTGTAAAACTTGTGTGTGTCTTAAACCAAGAAAGACCACAGGGGAGGCAAGAGGATTCCTAAAATCCACTAGGACTTGGTGGCAGCCCTCTTTTTGGAAATCTCCTCCGCACTCTCACAAGGACAGGGAAAAGGCCAAAACACATTTGAAAACAGTTGTTTTCCTTCCTTTCTGATAGGCACATTTGTATGTTTTACCTGTGGTCAAGCATGTACTATCGCAGCCAAGTACATTTCAAAATCACACAGAAATAAAGAGAAGCAGCACCTTCTCTCATTCCATAACCCTTTATACATGATTAAAAATTAAGGTCCAGCAGAATAAAAATTAATCTCTGATTATGTTAGGACCAAAATGATAAATACTACATTTCCTCAGCCTGGGAAGCATAACTTCTTGCTTTCTTGACATTTGTTTATATGATTAAAATAAGCAAATAAAAAATCCCCAAAACTCTACCTTTTAGCCAATTACAATAACAAAGAGAACAGCTAAAGCAACAGCAGATCTGAGTTTGCCTAGTGTTTTCACCTCAAAAGTCTGAACACCTGCAACAACAAAAGTAAAGCAACTTGCTGTAGGTTCCCTGAGAGGTGAACAGAAACCCAAGCCACGTTCTGATGAGGAACGTGAGCCAATTTGCAGTGGTAAGTTTCTGAGCTACCCACATTTTTTTTCATCTCACAAAAAGGCAAAGCCTAAAACCAGCCCCTGCCACAGGAGGGGCAGTAAGCTTCCTAACTAATCTCAGGTGAAAGGGCTTATATAGGTGATAAAGTTCTTCAGGTCCTGCTGGATCTGAAATGGATGTCACCCTCCCATCTCTTCCCACCAGGGCTGGCAGGGCTCAACAGTAGAAGCACCAAAACTGCTTTCCCTATAAGGTCTAGTGACTCATACATGACCACAGCAGCATGAAAAGAATGGCATTCCTTCACTGAAAATGGAGCAGAGAGGAGAAAGTGTAAGTGTAAGAGTAAGAGGAGACCTGTGCTGAACAAGAGTAGAGAGCCGAACATCAAATAAACTCTATATAGGGTGGGAGGCAAACAGAATAAAATAAAAACAAGCACACAGAATATATTTTAATATTCCTTAGTTTGCCACTTTTTCTTTAAAGCAGTAAGTCATTTCTCAATGAGTCTGGTGCCTAAAAAAAACCCCAAACCCTTACGTCTTTTTGAACAAAATTTCTAGACAATTACCATTCTCTAGGCAGAAGTCAAAATAGAAGCAATGCCTCCTAAAAGTAAAACAAATTCTCAGAGAAATAATTCATAGAATGGTTGGAAGGAACCTTAAAGATGATATAGTTCCAACCCCTGTGCCATGGGAATTCAAAATATGGTAGCCAGTGAGACCAAAATATCCCAAGTGAATATGTTTTGATGAAGACAACAGTACTTTCCCAGAAATACAGGTTAAATGCAGCACGTCTGATCATATACCACTATTCCTACATCTAGAGATATTTCTCCAGAAAAAGAAAAATAACCCCTACACCACTATTACTACAGTTCAAGCTTTTTCTAAAAACAGCAAATCCCTTCTAGAAAATCTGGTACTGTGAACCAGCATGTGATTAACCAAAGTGTAACAGACTGGTGAACATGGAATAACATTCATTTATATATTTAAATGGTGAATTAGCTGCAGAAGAGACGACTCATAAAGACCTTCTGGTCACCATTTAGGAAAGCGGTAACACAGGGAGCAACCAGTAAACTTCCTTCATTTTGCTATTCCGATCTTACGTCTTGAAAGTCTTTCTCTGTGGACATCTTACCTGCTAGCAATCGTGACCCTTTAAGAACCAGATTATCAAAAGATATTTTATTAGCAGACAACAAATAGCCATGGAAAAGGTACCTCACTTTCAGGTATCACCTTCCTTGACCAAAACCGAATTTGAGACGTGCAGATTAAAGTCTGAGATGGAGGTAGAAGCCTCCTTAGAGCCAATCTATCAGAAACCTGACTGCAAAGGAATTGACACAATGTCCCATATGTTCACAGACGCTGCTTTAATTGCATCAAACAAGCCCAGGCTCGTTTCAAATAAAATCTTTCAGGCAACTGAGGTGCAGGTCTTCAGCTCAATCAGCATTCAAATCACCACCGAAAGCCCCAAAAGTTAACTTAATTTTCTTCTTTTTAGTATTCAAGATTTGAAATGTGTGTTCTCAAAGTAAGACTGAAATGTGAGGTAATATAATCTGTAATGATTAGCTGGTACAGTCTCCAGAGAACGCCTGTTCTGCCTGAGTGTTTGCATCATTTCCACTACAACTTTCCATACACCACCAGTCAAACTAGTTATATACTAGGCTAGACTACATCACCTGGGAGGTAAGCAGCATACCTTCCCTCCTTGTTCTCATACTGACATTAAATCACTTTGCATATTAACTTCAACTTAATGTTTAGGATGAACTGTTAATCAAAAGCACATGCATACTTTTGATCACACTGCTTCCTAGGGGCAGCGTTAACCTCATCTTGTTGTAGACTACGTTACCTTTATTGAAACTAATGACTCAATATCTGAACGTTATATTTAAATGTGCGAAATATCTACAATCGACTCACATCAAAGACGTGAAAGAAAGACAGGCCACTGTGTTCTGGGGATGGTTTACAAGCTTAAGACAGCTGGAGGCTATACTGATTTAGTGCAAATTTTCTCGTAGTTCACAATGATGTGTTTTTAGAAAAAAATCTTTTGGTACCAGAAGAGTGGTGAAGCATTGGAACAGGCTGCCCAGGGAAGTGGTGGAGTCACCATCCCTGGAGGTGTTCAAAGAAAACATGTAGATGTGGCACTTTGGCACATGGTTTAGCAGGCACAGTTGTGTTGATCTGATGGTTGGACTGGATGATCTTAGAGGTTTTTTCCAACCTTAATGATTCTGTGATTCTATGAAAAGCTAGGTGTCAGGAAAGACAGTAAAAGTAGCAATAAAACTCAAGGAACATTACACACTCATGGCAGCTGAAGCATGATGTTCATACAAGAACAAATCGGTATTAACCTGGCTATGAATATGTTTAGACTAGAAATTAGAAGAAATTTTAGAACTGGTTAATTAGGTTCTGGAAGAGTTTTCTATAGTGAATATACATGGCAGTAAATGTACAGTCATTAGATATTTTGGGTGGGATTATATAAAATGGTTGCTTATAATAAGAGAGGACTGTGCTCGGTAACCCAGAAAATCAAATCCCATCCTATATTCCACAGACAACCTAAAGTAACCAAGCAATGCCAACTCATGATTTTGTCATGAGCATGGAATTTTTCTTCTTTAAGCCCCCATTACTGAAACTGATGGGAGAATCTGTTTTAAATTTAAGGAGTGAATAAATAAAGTGTTAGCCTGGGGTTTGAGGAGAAACACTTTAAAAATATGAACTCAGCAAACTCAAAAAACAGGAGGCAAATAAAAAGAACAAAACATCTGTTACTTCTTAAAGTCTCATGGTTTCTAAGCCACTGGAGGCAGAGAGAGAGGCTGATTCATGATTTCTGAATGCTTAGGCTGACAATTCAAAGCACCAATGTGAAGAAGTCCAAAACCTAGCGCACAAAAGCACTAGGATGCCTAAAAATGGAAGAGCGTAGTTGCCTAATTTAAACATTCAACTTTCAAATTAGACTTCTTGAACTTTGCTGCTGCTGCTTTTGAGCAGCAAGCAGCTATGAGCTTTGACCACAGCTCTCTGGTTGCTCAAGAGCTTGCTCTCAGACTGTTGTCCTGGCCACAATGTTTTTTTGTTTTTCAGCTGCTTTGAGGTCTTGTCTCTTGGTTTTGTCCCAATTCATTGCCAGGACACAGTTCCTCCTCCTCTAGAGGTTGGTAATTTCTGAGCAAAAGTCAATGGACCTACTAAGAAAAACCGTGTAAAATGCTGATATGTCAAGCAAACCACAGACTCAATCCTGTTAACAATGGACTCATAAAACCCCAGTTCATTTTAAAAGCTCCAGTGCTCTTCAGGTTCAAGATTGCTTCTTCATCTCAGTTTTTAAGAGAAAACTTAACTCTCAAACATTTGCTCACGGTTTCTGCAGATCTGCACTCCAATCATACCAATGTACTACTAATATTAAAAATAATCACGTTACAATTTTAAAATCACAGAATCATAGAATAGTTCGGGTTGGAAGGGACCTTAAAGATCATCTAGCTCCAATCCCCTTGCCATGGGCAGGGACACCTCCCACCACATCAGGCTGCCCAAGGCCCCATCCAGCCTGGTCTTGAACACCTCCAGAAATGGGGCAACCACAGCTTCCCTGGGAACCTGTGCCAGGGCCTCACCACTCTCGCAGTGAAGAAATTCTTCCTGATGTCTAGCCTAAATCTGCCCCTCTCCAGTTTATACCCATTATTCCTAGCCCTATCACTACAAGCCTTTGTAAACAGTCCCTCCCCGGCTTTCTTGTAGCCCCCTTCAGGTACTGGAAGGTCACAATAAGGTGTCCTTGGAGCCTTCTCTTCTCCAGGCTGAACAAGCCCAACTCTCTCAGCCTGTCCTCGTATGGGTGGTGCTCTATTTTTTTTTCCCAGCAGGCTCCTTAGAGCTATTTTTTCAGCTTTTAAGGCAGTGTCAAACACAAGTACTTGGTAGAAGTAATGAGGATGATTTAGATGGGTTTTACAAGATGTGGGCAGTTAGTTGTTTCAAGCACAAATAGTGGGTCACTGAAGAACACCTTCCTCCCATAAGCTGTCCTGCCTGCAGTCTGGGTTACCAGGTCTCTCTGGTCTCATCCGTTCACACTTCCCTGATACTTTTCCAGCTTGGAGTGCTCTGTCTCTTTACACCATCTGCCATCTTTGAAACGACACATCAGAGAAGCAGGAATCTCTTCATAGGGTACAACATCAGTACACAGTAAGACCTCTCCACCACTTTTATAGCCTGAACAAAGTGCAGCTACAAAGGAACAAAAAAAAACTCAGTAAAAACTACCCATGCACTCTGCTACAGTAACAGCAACAAGCCCTGTATCATTTACAGAGCAATAGTGCTTCAACAGTTGGTTAGATTCTTGAAGGGAAGATCAAACCTCCAAACCTCTCACTCTTTCTTGTGACAAAATATGGCATTTTGGTTTGAAGTTCATGCAATACAGGTGCCACACTATAGGCTTTGCACTCAAATTATGAGTTTGAAGACACTGTTTACTCATATTACAGTGGGTAAGTAGGCATTCCATTACTGTCCAAAGAGAATATCTGTTTAAATAAAAAGAACACATTGGATACTGACAGCAAGCATGGGAACACAATCTTACATAGTCCAAAAAGAAAGTTCGGGAAAGATATTTCAGGCAGCTTTGACAAACAGGAGGCATTACAAAATTCCTTTAAAAAATTAGCTACATTAAAGATAACACTTCAGCGTGTTTGTAACAAAACAACAAGCTCTTGTTTTACAGATGTTTTCTTTTTAAAGTTGCCAAGTCATACCCACACTCTTCCACCTTTTCCACCCTTACTTGACTTTATGTTGACAGGCAACACGAGTCTGGAGGTAAGGTCTATCAACCTCTACACCCCTTCACAAAGACATTCCAGCTGGGCACAGACCTGAGCTTTGGTCTTCTCCATCCCAACACCAAGTATACTTCTTATCAAACTCAAGTTTACTGAGAAGACCTATGGAGTAGAGAGGTGAGCTAATTGGAGGTGAGCTCACGACTGGAAGTGAAGCATTTTCATCAGCAAGGTCCAAAGCCAAGCCCTCTCAGCCTGCTCCCCTTGAGGCCACAAAACCACTGATGAGCATCTAAAGCTCTCTTGGCTCTTCCTGCTGGCTGGGTTCAGGGTCCCCTCTCAGAGCAAGAAATGACACTTAACTAAAAGCACTCTGCTCTTGCTGGTCAACATTTCACATGGCTAACTGAGCATTTATCCCTCTCTAGGTCTCTAACATCCAGCAGAGCGAAGCCAAAGCTTCTCATTGAATCTGTAAAGCAAAGTCATTCCCTAAAAAAACAGTAATCATCAGTGGCATATCCATGCAGAGAAATATTTGTAGATTTATATTCACCTTCCAGCTCTCCTCTGTATTTTAGAAGATAATTAGAAAAGTAGAAAGCAGGACTATTCATAGAATTTTTCTTAGTTGATATTTTCTGCTTACTACTTGTACATTAGCAAGAAGTAGCCCTTAGGACACAGTCTGAGCCATCCATTTCCCTCAAGCACTGAGGCTGCTACAGCAGAATTGCTACTTTGGACCTTGAAAGCAGTCGCTGACCTTGAATTTGCATGAAAAAGTTAAGCATTTTAGTGGTAACAAAACAACTGTTCTATGAGTAATAGTTTTATATTATCCCAAGGGCTATGATTTTGTTTATAATTACTCAGAAATAACTTTTTCATAACGTAAACTCTTACTTAAGCACATCTCTACAGCTGCATTAGCCTGTTGTGCCTGCAATCCAGAAGATAATTCAAATTTCATTCCATATTTTTTTAAACATTGTTTCTGAATGCACAGTTGGAAGAAAATTACACAAGATAACCCTGTCTGTCCTCCTTTCAGTCCCAAAAGCAAACCATATTACAGTTAGCAGAAGAAAAAACTGCTAACATCTCCAAGAAGTCCTTAATCTACAATTAATGCCAACAGCCTTTAACGTCTGTAGTTCTTGGATCTTGCATTCATATTTTAAAGGTACAGTAGCTCTGAGCTATGCTGGGTATGGAGACATTTTAAAAATTAATGAAATAGCATTACATTTAACAGAAAGCAACATAAATAACATTGTTTTTCTTGAGGTAGGAATTAATTTTTTTTTTTACAATTAAGAAAAAAAATTGTTAAGCACCACTTGATAAAGTCACAATCTCTAACCTTTCCATTTTACTTTGTCTGCTTATCTATGATCATAATAATTTGCATGCTAGTGCTTCTCAATCCACTACAGGCATTGGATGATGCTGTGAATTAATTTTTTCTCCATCAAACCTAATATCCAGCAAGGTGATGTGCTGTGAATTTTTAAAGAAGTACAATAGCCTTCTCAGTCATCTTTAAAAAGATCAAGTCACATTTAAAAGGCAACTAGTTAAGAGTATTTCAAGAGATATTCAACTCACCACTGGCCATTCTTTCTGCAAATAGTGCCTACAGCTCATGAAAGTGTTGCTTTGGCAATGAAATCATTGCTCTTCCTCCACCTCTTTATCCTTCTTCTGAACTCTGTTTACTTGGAATTATGCTGCATATGTAAAATCTCTGCAACTGAAAAGCTTGTCAATAAAATAATCATTTTGCTCCCATTTGAATCTGTCTGCTTCTAATGAATGCACCCAGAGTCACTCCCAATGCTTTCAGGACTCTAAGTCCTTAACAAGAACATCCCACCACTGAGCATAGGACTCTCTTGCCATCAGTTAGGACAGGGCATAGACTTCATCTCTGCTCTGCAGAGAGATACTCAAATCCCAGAAAAATATAGCTTCCTCACTTGGCTAAGACACACACAAAAGGAAAGCACTATATTCAACAGAAGAAGAAGTATAAATATTGTTGTAACATTTGTTGCTGAACCATCAGTACTGGAAATATCGACTGGATATGGCCAGCAAGTAGGAAGATTTTTCAGTCTTACGAATACCCCATCCACAAAAATTTGAAGATAGCATTTCTAGGTAGTCACTACCACTGAACGAGATTGGAGACAGATGTCAGTGGTTGAGTTTTAGTATTTCAGTTTGGATTCAGTTTGTATGCGATGATGCTTGTAAGCAAAGGCACAACTGGCAGATATACAAGCCATAAAGCCTCAAAAACTTCCTACATTTATTTGGATAACTTAGTTTAAGTAGACAGTACACAAAAAACATGCTATATGCCATAGAACTAAGTAGTACCATCTACAGTTGGGTTTGTGAGGCACTTTTCATTATTAAATACTGTTTTCAGTTGCTTTTAAAATTTTGTTTGGTCATGTTCCACACTAAGTGGATTTTCTTAGGAAAGTCTCAAGTACAGCAGTTTAGGCAAATGACTAGAAATGGGAAAAGAAGAACATTCACTGTTTCCTCATTTTAACCAGTCTTGCAAGTATTTCTTTGCAAAGGTTCAGTTGGTGTCACACTTCTGAGAAAGGGCTCAAAATCTGGACAAGGATAGTAGCCTAAGGTCAGAACCATTCCAGGAGGAAGTACAGTGTTTTGAGAAAGCCTAATTGATGGCATAAGACACCTGTATCAGAACCTGGAATATGGCTACAGCTTTAATCCTACAGCATGTTTACATTTGAAGGCTCAAGTTAACAATGGGAACTTTCTTCTAGACATTTTAATTCAAATATTTGAGGTTTATTTTCTTTAAAATCACTCTTGTGAAAGCTCCATTCCAATGAATCATAATGTTTCACAATAAAAGAATCTATGCACACACACCTCCTCCCACCAGAAAACATCCAAAAGACTCATCGACAGCTGAAGACAGTGAACAGAGTGAAAATTATTATCATATGATCGTTTCCCCTCTGACTCCAACATTGTCTTCTGGAAAGACTTACTGATTTCAGCTTCTTATAATTTGAAACTAATGTAGGATTTAGCTTAATGACCGTGGAATCTACTGCAGCATCAGATCTTTTGGTAGTAGAAAGGACCACATACTGAAATTATTTTGAAGCGGTCATTTGCATATACCCAGACAATCATGCAAAATCAAACTGATATATTGTTCAAAATCCCCTAGGAGACCCCCACACTTCAAGCTTTCTCTCTCCCCATGACAACATTGCTGTGTCCCATTAAAAGTCATCTCAATCACAGAGAAACTTGCATTAGTAATTCCCAACAGGGACTACAGCATGTTGGTGTATTCTCTCTTGGATGCCTAGGAAAGCTGTGCTGGGATGCCCAACACCTGAACGTCCCTGCACCTGTGACAACTGAAGATCTCTACATGTGACAAACACCCTGAAATTCCCCCTAAAACCAGAAAGAGGTAAGAGTTAAAAACTTCCTTACACTTTCTGAACAAAGGAGCGCAGTGACAATAATTTCTTTAGCAATATGGGAACAGGAGACCAAAATTAACATTAGCTGTAATGCAGATCAGAGCCAGGAGGTTTTTCCTCTATCCGTATTCCCCAGCTCTGAAGGCACATGCCCTGCTAGCTCCTAGGCTAGTTTTAGTCCTGGGGTTTCCTACCCTGAGGACAGCACATTTTATAAAAAGAAGAGTCCTTCTGGGGTTTACCTTCAGTCAAATCTTCCCAAATCTTCTGCTCCTCAGAAGGACAGCAGGAATACTAATTAAAATGTTATTTTCCTGATAGATTACATCCTGTCCTCAATGAACTTCTAGAAATGTTAATGCTCTTTGAGCAGGATTAAACCGTCTAGTCACTTCTTCAGAAGTAAACTGAACAAGATAGTGTCTGCCTGCTGTTTAACCAAGAACAAACAATCTGTCAGGAGGAAAATGCTCCTTTCACTTTGGCAGAATGATGTTCAAATCCGAAGGTGAAGCCTTTTTTCGTGCTGAAACAGATCTCAAATGTTGGCACTTTACAAGTGTACTCTATCAAAGCAAATAAAGAGCATTACTGTATGCAGTTCACTACTAGCTCTTCTTTGAGAGTGAGTAATGATCCTAACTTGCAATAAAAATAAGAGTCAGAAGCCATGATCCCCAGCACTGGCCTCTGGGGGAAATCACAGCACATACAACTTGGCACAACCAAAGCCAGGCAAAAAAAAAAGGAAGAGCTTCTGAAAGGGGCTTTGAGGTTTGCTCTGTTCTTGCCCCCATGCTGGTGGCAGCATCTCTGAGGAACAGATGGATTCGTGGCCACTACCATTGCCAAGCTTCTGCTCCAGGCTGCTTCCATGCACAGTGCCTATCCCTGGTGCACCTGAGCGGGTTTGCTTGATGTGGATGCTGCATGTAACGACCAAGCTTTCTTGACACGAGTTGGCTCTTCTAAACCTATTATACACCCATTTCTTTCTAACGAACCTTCTGCCTTGTGGTGGGGTGACCCCAGCTAGTAGGTAAACTCCCACTCCTATATTTTCACCTAAAGAGAAGAAGAGATATCATCTTTCCTTCTTAGGCTGGTACCTGGGGTTAAAAATATATGTGCTGATACGCACAGTTACATGACTGGTTTATGTATAAAACTGCCCCTGCCTTTTGGAGCAAAGAACAGTCTCTAGAAATCCGTAGTATCTTTTATTTGCTGGAAACACAGATCCATATATCTCTTATATCAACACTTTCAACCCTTCTAAGCATAAGCAAGACATGGGCTTGTTAAGTCTTATGATCATAGGATGAAACCCGCAGTTGTCCATCCAGAGCTCTCCGAGCCATGCTTTTTACACACCAGCAAAACTACTGTTTCCCTTCTGCTCTGCATGTTGAGCTGTGGCTGCTTGGCAAGGCCCTCACGGGAAGAGATGCTTTCTGAGCAGCTTACTCTCTGCTGCCATGAGGAGCTTCTCTTCTGCAATCCTAGTGTGACAAACACCATCCCTGCCTCACTATATCACTCTCCCACCTAATTTCTATCAAACTGAATTTTAGGCGAGTTCATCAGCCTGAAGAGACACTCCTGGGGAGCCCAAAAAATAATTACAAACATCCACTTACATTTCAGCTGTGTTGGAAGCACTGCTTCCAAAGTACAGCATCGTGATATTTATCATAGAAAACTAATTGGATATTCAGCCATGAAAATTCATAACATTTTTGCAGCATTACATGCTACTTCACTGAAGTACATATATATATTCCTACAAAGACCTTACTTTATTTGGGGTCACAAGTAATTTTTCTTCCTTCCCTACCATTTAAAATAAAAATTAAAAGAATAGAAAAAAAAACCCTGCAGAATCTTCCATCAATACGAATTTTGCTGATTGGGAATGCAAATTGCCAATTAATCTGAAGACTGCATCTTCTTTTCCTATTGTACAGCAACCACGAGCAGCGTAGTATCTGCTTGCACTTCTATTAATTCATCAAGAAAGCTACGACACACGAGAAACAAAATGCCTGTGTTGAATACCTTTGTCATTCCTATTCCACAATTACAGGAGGAGAACTGGCAGAGAGCCATGTGTTATGATTAAGCCCTTAAGTGTGCACTAGCAAGCTTCACAGTATTCAGAACTGCCACCAAGGAAGCAGTTATGGGTTTATTTTCCTTTCCCTTTCAAGCATTCATAGAGTCCTACCATGCCAAGGACAGAATCAGGCACAAGAAGAAACATCTCATATTCATCTTAGCAATATCAAATGAATCTTTCTAATGATGGATTTAGCATCATGAATGAGATAAATGTCCTACCCCTCACTCAGCTGTCAAGAGGAAAAAACTACGGTTACTGTCAGGTGCCTTGCTAAGATGTATGGAGATCACTCAGGTAGGGTGCAAAGAAGCTAATATGCCATGTTGGGCAAGCAAGAATGAAGAAGATTGACTGGGAACATTTCTGAGCCTGAATTATTCTGGACTTTTCTTCTCCCTACAAGTACCTAGTATAGTATGCTGAGTGACATGCTAAAGCACGCATTAATACTTAACATTAATTTTGTGAATTGCACATCAGGAACACTGATATCTGGTATTTCACCTTCCTTTTTCCTATCAAAAAAGGAAAGAAATAACATGTTCTGGAAAGTCACCTGAGTTTATTTCCTTGTAATCTACCCTAGAAAATAGAATGAATTCTGCTACAGGAAATACCACATTCAGAGTTCAGATATGCACAGATTAACCATTTTTTTTCTCTGTGCTGTTTGAAAAAAACCACATCAAAATGCACTACTTCTTCATTTTAGCATTGTATTGCCAGACACCCTGCTGCTGGCACCCTGGTTCTCCCTTTTGTCTCGTCAACTGGTCGCACCACAGCTCCTTAGAGAACCTTTCTCCAGGTTCCCTGGTGGAGGCTGGGAAGAGAAACATAAACACAAGGAAATTCTCCTTTATTATGGCCTAAACATGTTTAGGATTGTTTAAGGGGTTGTTTTGAAACCTACACAATAAAAATCTGATTAAAGTAAGAATTTAAAGAGAGTATTTTTAGCAGATGTAGATGATTACTTTTCACAATTTAAAGCAGACAAGGCTTTCTCAGGTATGCTCCAGGGACAAAAAGGAAAGCCAATTTCTTATACCATTTCTTCTCTGACTGGCTTCTCAGCTCCTCTTGCCACCTAGCAACTACCACTTTTTTCACCATTAATCAAGCCATGAGAAGGCAGCTGGCAAGCCCAGTTCCACCTCCCCAGTTGATGGGAGGCTCTGCCATTCTCCAGATCACTTCTCTGGGCTTATGCACTCTCTGAATGGGCAAAACAACATACCCATGCACAGAAACATAGGTTGCAGTTGAAAAAGACCTCTAAGATCATCAAGTCCAGTTGTCACCTCAACACTACCATGCCTACTAAACCATGTCCCAAAGTGCCACATCTACACGTATTTTTGAGCACCTCCAGGGATGGAGACTCCACCACTTCCCTGGGCAACATCTTCCAGTGCTTCACCACTCCTTCAGTAAAGAAAGTTTCCCTAATATCCAATCTAAAACTCGCCTGGTGCAACTTGAGGCCATTTCCTCTCATCCTCACTTGTTACTTGGGAGAAGAGACCAACACTCACCTAGCTGCAACCTCCTTTCAGGTAGCTGTAGAGGGTGAAAAGTCTTCTTCAGACTAACAACCCCAGTTCTCTCAGCTAACCCCAGTTCCTTCAACACCAGCTTTGCACCCACTGTTTGCATCTTTTTCTGCTGGGTTCTGCTCTGTTCTTTCAAAAAGGTAAATCGGCGTTTTCCTCAGCTCCTTGACAACTTCATCTCTTCTGAAATAGCAGAGACAAAGCACTAGATCTTCTGCCCCAGCTGAAACCTTTGCATCCCCATGTGGTAAAGCGCACCCATGAATTTCCTTTCCCCCTCAGGTGGCTGAAGCAAAGGCAGCACAATCCCAGCTAAATAAACACTGTACTTGTGTGCTGCAAACAGCATGCAGCAGCTCCAGCTCAAGGACAAGCTACACTTCTCACAACAGCAAGTTAGTAGAGATCAAAAGGGATGATAAAAATCTTAACTTTGTCATGCTACTTCTAGCTCACTAAAGCTCATAAGAAGTTACTGAATTATTTATTTAAGAAAAAAAACCACCACCAACCCTTCTCATTTGCGGGTGGCAAATAGCCTCATTTCCAATTCTGTTAATTCAACAACCCTAATCAGCATCTCAGAGAAATGTTTTTATTAACCATAAAACAAGGTTTCACAAATACTACTTTCTCAGCTGGGTATTATTCCTATGGGGGGTTAAATGATGTAACGCTATTACCCTTTTTTTTCCCCACCCTGAAAGCAATTCATTAAACTCCTTATAATTTAAATTTAAAACATAGTATCTCTTAATTTTGTTGCATCTTTTTTTCGTTACTGGTTTTACTATATTTTCTTTCCAGCTTCTTTACCACATTTCTGAATGGCTTTGCAATTTGTGCTACTCCTTTCCTCCCCAGCCGCTGCCTGTTTTCCCACAAACTTTGCATTCCTACCTACACCGTATTTTCTGCCCATTTCTATGTGCTCCCTCTAAGAGGGTTCCCTGTGCAGATCCAGGCAAATAGGAACACATACAGTCTTCCTCATGCTGTAGTTCCACTTCAGGAAAAATACCAGCACGTTGATGAAAACAGGGGAGTAAATTCGTATTTATCCACTGTACAAAAGAGTAATAGAGGAAAGAATTCAAGTCTTTCCTCCTCGCTTACAGGAATCACTACAGGGATCCTATAGTGATTCCTACTCTGCCAACTCTCATCCTTTTAAACATGCGTCCTGGTGATTTTCCTAAAACTCCAGGAAATGGAATCAGGTCCAACACACTGACATTTCATTCAGAAAAAGAACAGAGTCTAGCTTTCATGGTTTTGTGTAAAAGATCAAAAACCCAACCCATGCAAATACAAAATTCTCCAAAAAACATAAATAAAAGGGGAATGACTTTTCTCAGTTTTTACATTTTTAAAGCTTATTTTCTGATGCTTGAATATAGCAATATCTTGTCCTTGAACAGACCACGGGCACTCTATCTCGCATGGCCTACGACTTACACATACCTGCTCAGAAGTTTCTCTCCCCTAATGCTCAATCACCCCATGTTCCCTACAGGCTCTCTAAAGAAATAAAGGTCACTCCTTCCACATTTGCCTTAACTCACTCTAGATTTGTCTTCTGATGGGGAGAAGAGTAATAAAGCATGACATAGTAGGCTCTTTCCTACACTCCCTCCACCCCACTCACTGACTTTCATGTTCTTCATGTGTAAACAGATGCCTCTTTTTTTCCACTCTGGGTAGAATTTTAGATTTTGATAAGAGGGAACAGGTAGCCAGTACATGGTGAAGCTGAAAAGAATTTCTTCCCTAGGCCTTCTCAAACACTGGCTGAACCTAAATGTTTTAGAACTTACCCTGACTGCTGTTCCCCATACAATGTAAGTCAGGTGCAGGTCACCAGACTGGGAACAGTCATGCAGGATGGGAGGTTATTGGTCGTCCTACATAAACTACACCATCCTGAAACTTACCGACATAATCCAAGCTGAATTGAGCCTGTAGATTAAAAACAGTTTCATCGTGTTTTCTAGCACTTGACCAAGATTTACGCAGAGGCAGGGCAGGATGACGTCTTTTATATCTTACAAGATTCAAATGTTGATCAACCCTGTTCACTTGAGCTGGGCTTAAGAAGCCCAGAAGCAGCACAGTGCAGCTGAGACACAATAGCAGTATGGCATATTTTAGTTCTTCAGCACCTGCCCACATTTTATACTGCAGCCATTTAATTAATCTTTTGATTTCACAAAGGAATTTTAAAATATAAGTGCTGGACACGCACAATAATTTATCACCTATCACTTATAATGCTCCGCAAAATATACTGCATAATACAACATTATGAATCTCCATTATCTGTAATGGCAAAGTTCCTGCACTAACTCACTGAGCAGATGCTGATTTTGATCCAACAAGGAAAAGAAGTTAAATAGCCAGGCCAAAGAAAAACTGAGAAGCCTAAACAACATATCATAAAATCAACAATTACCCAGTCAAACACCCACTGCCAAGAAAAGGTTGGGAGGGAAGGGAGAGTGGCAGAGTTCTTTCTTTCGGATTTTTTTTTTTTTAAACAAGGAAAGAGAAAAAATGCTGCTTAGAAAACTGACACCTACATGCAAGCGCTGCTTCAAAGCTTTTAGCACAATCTCCCAGGGCAGAACAATAGCAGCTCTGTGCTCATAACCAGCTCAGGCTGTTCCAGGCAGAAAGAGGGTGCCCTCGCCTTTTATAGCAAATGTATTTCTCTCTGGTCTATGAAACCTGGCTCAACCTCTTGAAAATTCATAGTCTCCGAAGCAGGACAATGGGCAGCCAGTAGGCATTCCAGTGGCAGAGGCCGCGGTTCCATGCTTTTAGAAACATGTGCCTAGCCGGGTCCTGCTCAGTTTCGGCACAGTGCTCTGTCTGGAAAAGAGGCAGAACCACAGTCAGAGATAAGGCTGCATTTCAAAGCGCCCCTTGTTTCTCCAATGTTCTTACAGTGCCTGCAAGCGAGTAAAAGAATAACTGTGATCAACAGGTACTCTTTATCTTGCTTGATAAGAGGAAAGCATGGATTTAGCATAAGAACTGTCTACCTGTTAAAAAAAAATAAAAATCACCTGTCTGCCATCAGGTCTATTAAAAGAAAATCTTAAAGTAGGCCAGTTACAGAGAGTTGGCTTATTCTGTTCGGGGAGCTGGGCTGTGTTACAGCTGCCATAGGATCTAACATATTGCTCTCCACAGGTTGTCCCAAGGAGGCCTGACCTAAATTATAATTTATCAGGTGGTCCAAAATCAGCACTGATCCATTCAGGACTTTAAAACTCATTCTTGAGTTCTGGGCTCACCTCAGCAACAGCAGTTAAAATTATCAAACGTTCCTCTCTGAAACCCAGCCTCTCTTAACCAGGAAAATAAAGAGAGCAGGGACAACAGCTACAGCAGAGTTGAAAGCAATTCTTCTGGTGAGCCAGGCTAGCTGCTATGGCTTCTGCCCATTTTTATGGCATGACTGGAGATGTGCTTGTTGCCTGACCTGCCTGTGGTCATCCCTATCAAACATCATCAAACTCATGCAAGCATCCCTGCTGTGCCGCTTGGTAAATACTGTCCCACCTCAGGACTTCTGGTGGAAAAAGACCAGGGAGAAGACTGCAGAAGTCCATAGCACTACAGCTCCAACCCTGCACAGGTCTGAACAGTCATGAGGAGAGGACAGAGGAAAGCAAGCCATCAACCAACTGGCTGGGTGAACTCTCCTGGCAGAAGGTGAGACCGCTCCTTGAATACTGTGTTCAGTTCTGGGGCCCTCACCACAAGAAGGATGTTGAGGCTCTGGAGCAAGTCCAGAGAAGAGCAACAAAGCTGGTGAAGGGGATGGAGAACAGGCCTTGTGAGGAATGGCTGAGAGAGCTGGGGTTGTTTAGCCTGGAGAAGAGGAGGCTGAGGGGAGACCTCATTGCTCTCTACAACTACCTGAAAGGAGGTTGTAGAGAAGAGGGTGATGGCCTCTTCTCCCAAGTGACAGGGGACAGGACAAGAGGGAATGGCCTCAAGCTCCACCAGGGGAGACTTAGGCTGGACATTAGGAAAAAATTCTTCACAGAAAGGGTCATTGGGCACTGGAACAGGCTGCCCAGGGAGGTGGTTGATTCACCTTCCCTGAAGGTGTTTAAGGCACGGGTGGACGAGGTGCTGAGGGGCATGGTTTAGTGTTTGATAGGAATGGTTGGACTGATGATCCGGTGGGTCTCTTCCAACCTGATTATTCTGTGATTCTATGATTCTAAGGGCACTTGACACTACATTTTTAGTCTGGTGTGTTGTGTACCATATATAAAAGTTCACCACGTGATTATTTCAATCAAAAGCATCATTTATGTTCTCACCCAGAGAAATGCCTTCTTTCTATATATTCCCTCCACACCCAGAACGATTAAGTGCCTGCAGAAAGTGCCTAGGCTTTAATTCTCACTTTTTTTTAAAAGATGCCTGGTAACCTTCTTACTTAAAACTTACTTAACCTTCTTGAAAGCACAGTAAGGTTCTTCCATTTCTTAAAGAGAATTGCAGAAAAACAAAACAATGCAACGAAGCTGTTTATAACAGATGAAGCACTTGTACACAATCATCCCGCTTTGTTAGGCTCTTGAAATCTCAGAATCTCACTGAGGCTGAAGTGCCATATTCTATTGGAAATGTACCTTTCTCTAAACAAATTCATGCAAGTTCTTTTCCCTAGAGTGGCAGATCATTTTAGTGCTGTAAAAAGACTTCCAGGGCCGTTTCTATACTGCAGTGTAAAGAGAACTGATGAAAGAGATGCACATATAGAAGATTTTAATGCAAGTTTTGCAGTACCACACACATAAAAGTACAGTAACAGTTGATCCATCAGGGTCCAAGACTTGCATTTTAAAACAGAAAACCTTGCTGACAGGACAAAAACATAATCAAAATCCTTCCTCCCAAATCTAAAACCTTCAGGGGAATGGAAGATGTATGTCAAGAAGTTATTCTAGACACATACTTCTACATCTTGCAATGTAAGTGGAGATTATGCAGTGATATTGCCTATGGTAAGTGTTCCATAAGCGATAGAAATTTTGACTATCATTTACAGAGAGTGTAAATAATACCAAAATAACCCAAAGGAAACTAAAAACACAAACCAAACCAAAACAAAAAAGAACAAGAAGAATTAACGGTTCACCAGAAAGATTCTGAAGTTACCTCTTTTTCAAGAATCTTGAAATCTTACATTAGCGTAAAGGTACTAGAATCCACCAAATGTAAAACATTCGTTTTAAATGATTTACACTCCTGACTTGCACTCATGCTGGCTACTCTCCATTGGGACATTCTTTACCTCCATACTAGAGAAGGAGCAACTGGCACAAAAAGAAGCAATTCAGTTAAAACCCTATTGGGAGAAAAAATAAAAACAGCTTTATTTCTGTTAGGACATCTGCAACAGTAGAATTGTCATCAAATCCATAAACAGTTACTGACCCGCCAGAACAAATGTTATAAAACAAAATTAAGGGCCATCATCCTGTTAAAAGGATTGCAGAGAGTGATTTACAGCAGCAATCTATACCCGCTTACCAGAGGCAGTTTGTGATTAGCAATGCTCTATCACAGCTCATGAGGCATCTTACAGCCCTCATGGTACCTCGGGATTCATGGGGAGGAGAGTGGGGTGAATAACCTGCACTCCTGTTAATAAATACCCACTCCTATTCTAAACTCCAATTTCAAAGCACTGCTTAAAACTCTGCGGAAAGAGAAGCTGAGTAACTTCCCTTCAATTGCGCTCATCTGCAGCAAATTTCAGTGTCAATAAGCTAAAGCATAATTACAATCATCCATCCATAAAAGCTGGAGGATGAAAAGAGGAAAAGGGACATGTTATTTCTCAGGCGTTAAGGAGAGAATCAGGGATTTTCCAAGAATCCAGAAACTGGGAAACAAGAGCAATTCGAAACTTCTGGCTCTCTTTTCTTCCTATATGTATCTGGATCCACACATATATATACATACATGTGGTATACCACAGCTTGAAACGATAACAGGGAATTACTAGGTCAAGATAACCTTTGCTTCTGAACATGATGGTGCTCACACCACCACAGGCATCTCAAATGATGCAGTCTGGACTCGGCTCCATTTCTTGGTCTATTCACTCAAGCAAGATCAGCTACAGGATAAACATCACTGAGATGCTTGTCGCAGAGACTTGAATACCTCACTGCTTCAATGGAAGATCAGTCGCCTGAAAATGCCAGTGGTTTAAGAAGCAGAATTTCCCTGGGTTTAAGAGAACCATATCATTAGCAAACAGCAACCCCTTGCTGAAGGCTGCTATCTCTTATTTAGCAGCCCAGAAGCCTCTAAAGGAAACCACAAGGAGCTAGCAATTAGCTCAGCAGTGTCCAAAAACCCCGAAGGCTACAGTGCAGAGATTTCCAGAGGAAGCGATTACCCAGACAGTCATGAGACCTGTAGTCCGCCTCCACAGCAAAAGCTGAAAAATAAAGACTATAAGGCTGAAGTGAAGGAAATTAAAATAAATGAAAATACTTTAGAGCAGAAGAGCTATAAAAAATGTGAGATACAAGCTGGCCAATTATTAATATTTTCAAGGTTATAAAGATAATCTTGAAAATTTCTCAAGCGACAATAAAATCATCATATTTCTAAAAGTCTTTTCTCTCAGCACAAAAAAACATTTACAGCACCCATCAAGCAGACCTGAGTCACACTGATTTCTCCAAACTGACCGGAAAAGCAGGTGTCTGTTTGGGGATAATCTGTACAGGACCTGAAATTCAAGTACACTGATTTGATCCTCTGTTGATTTAGACAAAAAGAAGGCAAAAGCCAAAACAGGAAGATGAAAACACCTTTATCTTGAATTGAAGAAGCAATTCAATCTAAGCATCATGCCAAAACCAAAATAAATATGATTATCAATATGGAGGGGTTTGTTGTCTCATAGTGACAACAAATGCAAACGAACTCTGTAAAAGCAGATCATTTTAACAGGCCATCCCAACTTCCCTAGCATCAAGGGCAAAGGAAGGAGAACATATGCATCAATTAAATTTCCCCCTAGACTGTCACTCAACAGTTTGTGATTTCTCTTTTCATCCAAGTCAGAACTTTTCTAGGAGAGAATGCGGAGATGTCAGAAAAGCAGAAAGGTCAGCGGCACTGGCAGAAATGTAGGCAGATGGAAAAAAACAAATCTCAGAGGCAGACAACAAGCAGTGATTGTAAATGGGTGGCATTCTCACCGTCATCTCGTCTGAAATGACTGCTCACAATTCAGTAGTACCCAAAAAACACTAGTCGGATGGGGCCCCATCCATACCCACTGCTTCCTTGACATCTCGTACATCCAATCTACCCTACGTACAAATTAAGAAGGTGTTTCGGCTGCTGATCTGGGAAAAGCAGTGCAGACTTGCAGTAAGGGTTCTTTTTTTCCCTGTGCAGCACAGCCAGCAATATTTTTTTTTGAAATTGAGATCTATATAGACTCTGCAAAGTGCTTAGCCCTTTGAAGAACAAAGTTCACCCACCAAGCCATATTGACTAAGAAAAATAAGAAGCAGCTTAAGAGAAGGTGAACTTGCAATTTTTAGTAACACTTGCTGAAGCTGCCATAGGACAGCCCCTCCAGCACTGCAGTTGGGATTTATGTATGCAAAGCTACACAACTTTAACAGGAGACAAACCTGCAGGTGTCAGATAGCATCCTATCTCAACTCCCCTTTATTTCCTAATGCGGAGTCTAGAAAGAATCAAGCAAAACATCCTTGAAAAAGAACACAGAAATTTGGTTCTTATCAAAGAGCTAAGATATCTGAGAGATCAAAAGGAAATCTCTCAGCATAAAACATGATTTGCAGACCATGTCACTAAGGTATATTTAAGTAATTACTTCTTCTTCACAGCTTGAATACACAGAACAAGGACCTCTCATCAAAAAAAGTGTTCCATAGTAACTACACACACAAACTCCTTTACAAACCACAAGCTGGAAGGTGAGAGAGAGGAGATGGAAGGACTTCAAAATAGAAGTGGAAGAGGTGGTGAGATTCTTTGCTACCCTCCGAAAGAAAGGTGGTGGTGGGGACATCAAAATAAGGTACAAGGAAAAGGTGAAAAAATCACTGCTGATAAAAGCCAGGCACTTTGCAAAGGGCATGCAGCTCTTTTCTTCTACCACAACCATTTGAAGCAGTTACACTATGACGAGAATGTTTTCCGCATCCCATTCCTGTTCTCACAAGCTCTGGGCAATTCAGCAAACACTTACGTGCTCCAGGTAAATATGAAACTGATAAAGGGTTTGTTTGCTTTTTGCTCTGACACAAGCAGCATCAATTATTAGTAAAGTGCTAAAACAGTGGGGCCACCTTGGTTTACTTTTCCATATTAATGAGCAGTAGAGATCAACACAAGAAATCTTTCATTAAGGACATAAAACCATGTGATCTGACCCACTCTGGATGTAGTTACTCATATGCTTTTGCTGGTGACAAAAAAAATCAATCTCTACCCTCACACGCTTGCACGGCCCATCCTCCCCAGGCGAAGGCTCACAAAGATAGCAGGTGGCACAAAGCCCATCCCAATGTCCTGTGGAAAGGAGCAGGCTCATCCCAGCTCCCATGCCACTGGCATCTGCACCCACAGAGCCATTCGGTGCTCCAGGAAAGGGTGCCAGCCTATCCCAAAGGGACCTCAGGGCAGGAAAGGTGGACAGGAATGAGGCTTTAGCCCAATCAATGCTCTGATCGATAGGAACAGCAACCTATTTACAGAATGAGCACATAACTGGTCTGCGTAGATGAAGGGGAGAGAGTGGAAAGAAAACTCAGAAGGGAACAAACGCATGGCGGGGGCTGGGGTGGGGTTGGAACTGGATGATCTTCCATCCCAAACCATTCTATGCTTCTATGAAACAGGCTGTGGCAAAAAATGTCCCATCAATTGCAAGCAATCATCAGTTGCCTGAATATAAGGTATGCTTTCATCCTGAGGCATGATCTGTAGGAGCACAAAGTGGTATGATTTTTCCTAAGTAGATCAAGGAACACAGTTGAGGAGGACCAAGGGGAGAACAAGCTATGGCTCAGTGGCGTGGCTGAAATGCTAGGAGCTGAGAGCAAGCCTGGGTTGGGGGAAAAAACAGGGGACCTGCAAACTCACTCAGTATTGACGGGCACAACAAACTGTCCTTTGTTCAAGTAAAGGCCTCAGATGCATTGGAAGACGTCCCTGCCCACGGCAGAGGTTTGGATCTAGATGACCTTTAAGAACCCTTCCAACCCAAACCATTCTATGATTCTACCCCAAACTAAAAAAGTCCTTTGTAAATAGTCTTTTTGCAGACCACCATTAGCTTGCTGTTCTGCTTTCAAAATAACAGTTTAGTCCATGCACAACAAGACAAGGTACCAGGGTTGCGTGCCGTTGAAAGGCACCAAAGCACAGGAAATCTGTGTCTGGGACTGTACACATATCAGCTTTTGGAAACTCAGGGCTACAAGTGTTAAAAATGCCAGCTATTCTAAGGCATGACTCACTCCCCAGGAATTCAAGGAGCTGGGCTCATTTGGCCTCCTGATCTCCCAGGGAGCAGGGGGCCTAGCACATCCCAGCAACCTTTCCTCTCTGCTCTCAAGGTCAGGGCTGGCATGCCAAATTAAGGTGCACATCTGAAACCAGGCAGTTTCAGGGCCCGCTTTTCCGGTCCCTAGAACAGCAGGTATTTTCACCTGGTCGTGCAAATCCCCACATGCCCTGCAGCCCAGGAGGCATGTGGACTCCCTTACCTCCTGCCTGGGCAGGGATCTCAGCACACAAGTTACCCCAGGTGCCTGTTTCCTCAAGCACACCCCTCTACTAGGATGAAAAATCGTTCTTGCAAATGTAATCATTCAGCCTACCAGCAAAAAGAGAGAAGCTTTCAAACTCAAAAGGCTTATCAGCTGCACTTAGCACTCCAGCCACTGCAGTCTGCGAGGCTCTGTGGCCGTGATGCTGTGCAACAGCAAAGCAATTTTGGAAGGTTTGAACCAATTATAGAACAGGGGTAGCCTGCCTAAACCCCAGTGAGATGTCAACATGAGAAAGGAAAGCGATTTCCTCCTGTTGCACTGCCATTAATCCAGTGGAACCAAACATATTAGATGGAGAGAGAAATTTAGATAGTTCTTACAACACATACATATTACGTCTTGAATCTTCCAGCAAGACTGCAAATCCAAAGAGTAACTTGACTGGTATTTTTTAGATTTACCAGGCAATTACTGCACTGGAGGATGGTAGCAATATGAATCATTTTCTGCTTACTGACCATGAGATGAATAGACTTGCACATTATCGTTAATCAGTGGAGCCTTCATTAGGTCTTTGGACAATTTTTAGGAGCAGAACAATCCAGAAACTAACTGATCAATTTGGATCCACATTGATGTGCCAGCTTAGAATCACAGAATCATAGAATCACCAGGTTGGAAGAGACCCACCGGATCATCGAGTCCAACCATTCCCACCAATCTCTAAACCATGCCCCTCAATACCTCATCCACCCCCACCTTAAACACCTCCAGGGAAGGCGAGTCAACCACCTCCCTACTGTTATTTTTGCAGTATTACTTAGGTGTAGCCTACTTCACTGTTGTTAATGTACAGTCACATATAACTCTTTGATAGAATAATCTTTAGGTTTATTCTAAGCACATTTTATTTGTGACTGAAATGAAAGTAAGCCGAGGGAGCAGAAAATCATCAGACCAACTGTATGAACTGATCTAGTAGCTGAGCTCAGATGAAAGCTCTGCCTTCCACTTTAAACCACAAAAGAGAAGGTAAAAATCACGTGTAAATGTGCAGTGGAGCAGAAATTATCTAAATGCCAGCTACGTGAGATGACCTGTACTACTCACAGTTATTTTCTGCTGAACAGTGTTTGCGTGATCAGTTTTTACTGCTGCAGATCACGCTGGCATTGCTCTAGCAAAACCCACTCAACATCCATGGAAATGCAACTCATCGGGAACATCCAAGAAGCCCTGCATGCTGTGTGTATGCAGACATAATACACTCATTTCTACAGAACGTAGAATTTTTGCAGGCGTCTCATAGCGGTAAAAATACCTTCAGAAATATTCAACCAAGTATATACCAATGCAATGCCATATTCCAGAGTCTGAGGTAAACAGAATGTTCTAAGGCTTATTTTTCTTAAAACTCCAAGTAGCACAGTTGCTGCTACATTTACAGGCCACCTGGTCAAAAACAAACCAGTTCTGAGTTACGTCTGCTTAAAACTGATAGTTAAGCTCCGCCAGCAGAGGTTTAGATCGGATATCAGGAAAATTTTCTTTACTTAAAAAGTGGAGAAGCATTGGAACAGGCTGCGCAGGGGAGCGGTGAAGTCTTCATCCCCAGAGGTGTTCAAAAAGCCATGTAGATGTGGTATTCAGGGACATGGTTTAGTAGGCATAGAATCATAGAATTGGTTGGAAAAGACCTCTTGGATCATCGAGTCTTGAAATTGTACCAGAAAAGCTTCTAGCATGATGGTGTTGGACTGATGGTTGGACTTAATGATCATCCTTGAGGTCTTTTCCAACCTTAATGATTCTACGATAGCTGTGTGGCTGAAGTAAGAGCAGCCACAGCAGATGGCAAGACACCGCTATAGAGGGGAGGACCTAACATGCAAGTGAGAAGAAAACTACAAGTCCTGTTGGCCCCTTCAACAATAAGAAACAGAGACAGAACAGCAGCTAGAGGGGAGTAGAGCTTCAAATTTATCAGAAATCTACTAGAAGAGAAGGAAGATGGCTTTTCACCAAAATCTATCAAACAATAACACTCTACGAAACTCTGTAAATCTGAATTGCTGTTTTACAGTATGTTAAGTATGTATATTGTGGCATTAGAGCTGTTTTGCCAAACAGATTTTACAGAAGGCTGGGGAGCCTTTTTGAAACCATCAGGTCATTGAGTTGTGATCCAGGAGTTGAGCATAAAATAAGCAGATGTTTGACATCAGGTACTGTGCTTTTGGGATGCTCAGCAATATGTTTGAAAGAAGACAACTTGCATTCATGGCAATACAGCACTACTTTTAATGAATCAAGTAATTAGCAACTCTATAAAAAGAAGATTATCCCTCAGTGTCCTACATCAAAAGCACTACACTAATTTGCAATTAAAAGGCCAGAATCGGCAAGATCCTGTGCTCTCTCTGATCCCATTTGGAGTCAATGGAAATCAATGGTACATAATACCTTTCAGAGTCAGATCCAAAGAAGGAAACGTTTGTCTGACTTATGTTACCACTTCACTTGGAAAATTCTTAAACTTTAGCAATGACAGAAGCAAACTCAACACTGAATTCACGTGGAACTCCTTATTTTCAGGAACAGTGTTCTAGGAACATAAAGCTAAGTGCCACAAAAAAAGCTCCTCTTTGTTTCCAACACACTGCTCTAAACTGCAAATTTTTGTGGAAATCAGTGGAAATCTTGAAAGCTCTTTAAAAACTGTGAAGATTCTCTGCTGAACCTCCTATGGGTCAAAGATAAATTACATACCTCATTACTGACACGTGTCCATTATTAATTGTATCCAGAACATCCCATATGCTCATTTCTCTCAATTTCTGCTTTACCCTTTTCACTCTTCTTCATGCAGACAGTGCCCACCTTGCCTAAGTCCTTGTAACGACCATTTTTACCACAGTATCCATACAAAACCAGAGTCAAAGATAATGTATTTTTCATTTCTTAAGAAGCTAAAATTTTACATGAGCAAGCGAGGGCACTTCCTCTCTGTTCTGAGTACAAGTTTCATATCTGATCTACTTTAACTATGGCTAAAATCAGACTGCAAAATCTTATGCACCCTTATCTGTTTTAGGAGATGCTTGGTACACCTTTCTGCACTATAAAAGGAAACAAAAAAAAGTGTATGAGCGTGTTGTATATCAACTCAGATCCTAATGTTGTAGAAAACCAGCAGGAATACTTCTTCAATTACCTTAGCAAGTAGATACAGTCAAAGAAAAACTCCAAACCAGCAAAGCAATGATGCAGTCTCTGTGGAATACCCCTCCTTGAATACTGTGTTCCGTTCTGGGCCCCTCACCACAAGAAGGATGTTGAGGCTCTGGAGCGAGTCCAGAGAAGAGCGACAAAGCTCGTAAAAGGGCTGGAGAACAAGTCTTACAAGGACCAGCAGAGATAGCTGGGGTTGTTTAGCCTGGAGAAGAGGATGTTGAGGGGAGACCTCATTGCTCTCTACAACTACCTGAAAGGAAGTTGTGGAGAGGAGGGTGCTGGCCTCTTCTCCCAAGTGACAGGGGACAGGACAAGAGAGAATGGCCTCAAGCTCCGCCAGAGGAGCTTTAGGCTGGACATTAGGAAAAAAAATTTCAAGGAAAGGGTCATTGGGCACTAGAACAGGCTGCCCAGGGAGGTGGTTGAGTCACCTTGCCTGGAGGTGTTTAAGGGATGGGTGAATGAGGCGCTGAGGGGTATGGTTTAGTATTTGATAGGAATGGTTGGACTCGATAATCCGGTGGGTCTTTTCCAACTTGGTGACTCTATGATTCTATTCTATTCTGTGAAATTCATGAGACAGCAAAAATAAGGAGGCAGGATGGTGCAGGTCAGCAGGTTCTCCATTACACCTCTCCAAACCAACCAGGAATAAACCAGACAGCAGGAGTTTTATTTTAGAAGACTTTTCCTGACAATCAGGGCATGTTGTGTATTCCAAAGGGAAAGGGTTAAGCTTTTCAAAGAGTGAAATTGCCAGAAACGGAACCCAATTACACCTCCACATTGAAGAGATTTGTCCTGTTCCCATAGTTAGTATTCCACCCCTTCCTTCAAAGACCTCAGAGACGGCAGAACAACTTGTGACGCTTGCAGCCTGCCACTGAACTGCTAGGTTTGGATTCATGCCTTAGAGGCTCACGACTGCCATAACTGAATCTTCAGATTTATATTTAGCTGTACATTGAAATTCAGTTGCAAACCTGGAACGTGAAATAACCTATGCAGAGTCTTCAGATCTCTCATTCCTTATGATCTTCACCTTTACACCAGCAGTTACTGCTTACAGGGAGAATAGCAGTAAAGAGAAAAAAAAACTTATAGAACAAGCCAGCAACATCAATAATTTCTATTATTGACAGAATACTTGTCCCCTCTCCTTCATCCCAGTTTTGAAGCCAATTAAACTGGCTTTTTAGGGCACCTCAGGTTGCCTGGCAGAGTGAAGAGAAAAACCCACAACTTATCTCCCATTGTGAAAGCGTTAGAGATTCCCCTCTGCTTCTCATAAGGACATCTGGAAAGCAACACTGGGTTGCTTGAGGGTAGGAGGGCTTGAGAGGGGAAAAACCCTTCTGAGTATTTTCGCTATATTTAAACTCCAGACCAAAGCTTACACTTGGAGTGAATGTGTGTCTGCTGTAGGAATGCAAAATTCCGAGCACTGAACAAGGATGTGCTAAGCTTTCCACAACATGCCCCTAAGCAATGGCATTACTGCACATTTGTAAAAATGCAAAGTACAGTGCCTCTACCTTCCATTTCAATTGCTGCAGGGACAGAAAACAGGGAGCAAAAGCAAATTTCAACAGCGTATTGTGGAAAAAAAAACAACCTCAATTTTCAGCCCAGAAAGTTAATCTGTTTTGCAGAAATACCTCCTACAAAGAAGGTGCAAGTAGAGCAGGGAGAATGCAGCAAAATCAGAGCAACTCAGAAAAGAATTCAGAAGAAGGTGTCTTAGTTGGAATTCCAAATTCATATAAAATTGGAGCAATATCAGAATCAGTTGATAGCTACAGGTGCTTAACTAAGTTGGGGAAAGAACACCCAGGTCATGCAGTTCAATACATTTTACTGTTTAGGTCAATAAATCTAGACAATCATCTTTTGAAAAACAAACCAGGTTCATTTTCTTAGTACCATCTCACCTCAACACGTTATTTGTGAAAGGTGCTGTTTCCCTGCCCCAGTCTAGCAGGAGAAAAGGTGATGTTCATGCTCTGTACAAAGTGGTACATGGAAAAGGTCAAGGCAGATACAGGAGGAATGCATAGAAAGCTAGCTCTTCAGGGAAGCATATTCCCAAGATGAGTAGTTCATGTAGTCAAAATCCTTGTGGGGACTAGCCAGCACATATAAATTCATTAACATAAAAATTAAGTCATTAAGAACAAAGAGCTTCTTAGTCTGAACTGGCAGTCGTACACACAGCATTTGAGACTAAAAGTGGCGTGTTCACATAAAGACAGAAGTTGATGCTGTTTATTACATGAACTAAACAGGTGGCAGCTACATTGACTCTCAGGATTAGGATCCCCGTAGGAGTCAATCAGTAAACTATCACTGCAGTTAATTGCTGGCTTATTTTCCTGTATGATTGGGAGACAGTGACTTTAGTCATTGTCAGTTCAAGACAAAGATATGTAATGCAGCATCTACATGATTCCTCAGCTAACTAGGGTACCAGAAGAGATGTACCACAGGGAACTCAGAGGTGTGGGCTGATGTGTGCTACTGAGGAGCATAAATCCTTTCATGCAGAGTTCCTTGCCACCACAATCATAGTGCTAATGCTATTTTCACATAGGCTACACTGCACTGTCGGATACAGCACAGACATGCTCTTGTTCGTATCAAGATGACTATCCTTACAGTAACACAAAAAGTATTAAAGAATGACAGACATCTGACATGCACCAGAACTCACACTGTGGAGAGTGAAAACAGCAGATTCCTCTGTTTTCTTTCGCCTCTGTGTTTTTCCAGTGTCTCAAGTGGTGGCTAATGTGTAGCATTGAGGTCAGAGGGTTTAATGTGCAAGTTCATAAGTAAAGGCAATGTTTCTAAAATGTACAACAGCTAACAAAGGAATTCAGGATAAAGCTGTACGGTTTAAAACATGACACTTTCTTCTTTATTAGCTACTTTTTACATCAGCAGACAATCATTACAAAATCATGGTTACATCTTACACTTGGTGTATACTATTTATGGCCCATTACGATTAAGAATTTAAAAATTCATTCTCTTCCTAACTTACAGGACTTTAATTTTACCCGAACTTGTAAACTTCTGGTTACCTTTCAAACCTAAAGCCTGGTTGCCATAACGTGCGTAGTAGGGTCTACAAAGGCACTCACACTCTTCCTTCTGTTGGGTGTAAATTTGTCTGTTTCTACTCTGAATGGAAAAGGGAGAGAGTAGAAAAGTGATTTTTGCAGGTATTCTGGTCAGGGCAGAAAGGTTTTACTGGACAGATAGGTTGGGCCTCATGCTAAATTTATGGGGCTTAGAGCAGCATTCAGGAATTTGTTTTCAAGTGAGTTCTACAAGTTTGCTCCGCATGAAACACGAACCATCATGGAAGACACATCCTGCCGGCTTAATTCACTTCTGCAGTTGGTTGAATAAGCACTTTCAGTCATTTTAAGACTGCAGTTTTCCAGTGTATAAAATGCTGGCTACACGGTTGCTCTTTCTAGGCACTGCACACACAAATAGTATTTTTCATCTCACATCCAGTTATACTGGCACATAAATGTTCATCGATGTCAATTACGCTGCATAGAGCTTGTACAAAGGTATCTAACTTCCACCTGAGCTTTTTCAGTGAATCATGTCTTTCAGAGCATTCCTCAGTGAGGCAAGGTTGCTTTCTGCTGTATCTGTTTTCACAAGAAGTCTCTTCTGGGCCACACACTAAACTATTAGCAGTGTAAGCATTCCTGGTGTAGAAGGAAGAGTTTTAATTAAAACCTGCCTTTCTCCTCCTCTCTCCACTAATGTACATGCTATTGCACTTCAAAATCTAGTAATGACAAATGATAAAACCTTCCTTAAACACCTCAAAGGAGGCCTACAAGAAAGTTGGGGAGGAGCTCTTTATCAGAGAACGCAGTGATAGGACAAGGGGCAACGTCTGAAAAAGAGGCTGAAAGAGGGGAGATTTAGATTAGATATTAAGAAGAAATTGTACACTGTGAGGGTGGTGAGGCACTAGAACAGGTGTCCCAGAGAAGCTGGGGATGCCCCATCCATGGAGGTTTTAAAGGCCAGCCTGGATAAGCCTTTGAGCAATCTGATCTAGCAGAAGGTGTCCCTGCCCATGGCAGGGTGGCTGGAACTGGATGATCTTTAAAGTCCCTTCTGACCCAAACCATTCTATGATTCTATTAGTTTCTTGTATATAACAGTGATATTTGCGATATTACTTCAATAACTGGATGCAATGAATCAAGTTGGTTGTATTTTGTTCATTCTTAAAAAGTCACACCATTGACCAGCTTATCACAGGGATAACTAAATTACCATATTTATTTTCATATTTAGTAACATAATAGTGGAAAAATATAGTGCCATTCATAGATGGATTTTACAAAACTTTGAAGTTTAAGGAAAGGACTTATCTATACATGGAAAGCTAGTTTGCATTAAGATTGGCCTGAGTTTAAAACGTATTAGTTATGAGTAATGAGTCCAAAAAAGTAGGAAATTCATAGAAACCACAAAATAGAGCAATATAAGATTTAAGATATAAGATCTGTTATTTTATTAGACTAAAAGTTTTCCTGTAGAGTTAACTATTCCAGATTCCAGAGGGGTTTATGAATAATGAAGGTGAACATGCCCTTGAAATCCTCCTTGACCATAGCTTTAAAACCAGCGTACCAGAGTGGAGGCATCCCATTCTGCTTCAGCTGTGCTTTTAACTTGGACTTTTGCACGACAGGGTAACTCATTTACATCTCAGACAGCAGAAGAAAAATATGTGTAACTCATAAAATGTTTCTGTCGCAAAATCACAGGGGAGGCACCAATAAAATTCACCCTTCTCCCAATCTCCCCTATCAACAGAGAAAAAGATAAACAAAGCAAAAATGTCAGCAATTTTGTGTCAAGCAACTTGGAAACCACCTGAATCAGAAAGAAAGAAATCTGGAATGGTCGCAGCAAACATTTGCTTCCCCTCACTCTTAGACTTAAGTGCCCTTATTACTTTATGCAAATTTTTCACGTTAAAAAGATGCATGGGCCTTAGGACTGCCACGACACCAAAAAACTCATAGCAAAGGGTAATTTGACAGTATGTTGATATGCAAACTGTACTGCAAGTAGGAGACAGCAGTTTGCCAAATCTTTTTTTGATGACAAAAATAACTTGGCCACCAAGAGAGTTCTCCAAAACCAACAGCCAGAAGCAGATTTCTGAGGGACAATCACCATCTGCTTCCATCCAATATGGCCAATAATAATTTCTATCACTCTGTAAACTGTGTAAATTCAGCTACTTTTACATCATTTTGACTTCTTGTAAAAAGGATGGATTTTTACTTATTTTGCTCCTCCAGTTTATCTTCTCTGAAATGTTTAAAGTCTGACAAAAAAAGGACTGGTAGAAAGGACCTATGTACACGGAAAAATGGACATGAGAAAACATACCACCAAGGAAGCTTCAGCTGTCAATATTCTTCTACAGCTGCCAATAGTTCTTTCCTTTATTTTTCCTTTGCATGGCAAGCAGATGGATTCACACTTCAGTATCTGGTGGCATCACAAATCCGTGAATCTCAGCTTGACTGAAGTCTTGGAAGCAAGATACAAATTAATTATTTTAAACTTGCAGAAGACAGACAATCCAGAGGAGTTCTGCCAAGCAAAGATGGAATAGAGTTTATGGATGTAATCGTGAACTTCTGATAAACTGATGCTGGTTGGAAAAGGTCCGGTTTGTTGCAGAGTGATAGGAACAGGTTTCCAACAAGTATATGGAAAAATTGTGATGGGTGGCTGGAATAACATCCAATTCCAGCTTCTTCCTACAGGTGTGCAAAATCCTCATTTTTACCTCTGACTTTGCTGTTGAGTATTCCCTGTGCAACCTGCTGCTTGTACTTCAGCTGCACGCCAGCACTTTCTCTCCTTCAGTGTGTGGCTTCACACTGTATTGTTTCCTCTGTTACGATAATCAAAACATCACTTCAAGCTTTGTCTCCTAAATGACCTCCTCTTTTCCACAGTGAGCTTTTTTTCTCTCTTTCCCTCATTTACTCTTGTGGCTCCTTTCTGAAATGCCTGCAAAATAACCAGCTATCTTCTTCAATGCTGCACACCAAAACCAGTTGCAACATCCCAGTGGCATTTCTCTAATGCTAAATGCAGATGTAATGCAACCTTGCAAGACCTTCCTGGTGTTTTCCTGATGATGGATCAATGGAGTGTAACAGGTGTCATGATGGAAGAACCACATATGAAGCTTCTGCTCATCTGACTATCAATCATGACTCTGCATCACGTCATTCATGTTGGCTTTTCATTTTCCACAGCCTGTAACAGTGAGGCTAACTTAGCACAGAAGCAACACAGCAGTAAGAAGCTTGCAGGAAGCCTGCAGGCAGGGTGTTTTCCCAAGTATTTGAAGCGTACTAATAGTAGGGTTGGCTAAGTAAACATAATCTCAAGTAGAGCAATGAACTGTCCTCTCTTTCCCTTCTGCCTCTACAGAGTTACACATACAGTCTGGTACTGCACTCATTTAAAGACATTTACCCACCTTCCTGCTTAAGCACTATATGGCAGACATCCACAGAATGAGGTAGCTGGTGGCTGCAAAACATTGAGCCAACTACTCCACATTTTCTGTGCAGAAGTAGGGATGACTTACCAACTGGTAGACAAAGCTAAAGATAAACCTGGTTTGATTATTTACAGATTCCCAAACCCAAACCTGATAAAAGTCCATAATGATTTACAGCCAGCTGCTGGACAGAATCACAGCAATCTGTAGTTTTCGAGGACAGAAGATGCAGTGCTTCTACCATGGAAGATCAAAGCAGTGAATAACAGCTACCATGTGCTCAGCTCCCAGCAAGTAGTGCAGAGGCAGAAGCCCCAACTCCTCCCTCGATAGAGCTGGTTAATTACCATTTGTTTCTACTACATGTGCTTTTGCAGTCCTTGACTCTACCCTGTCAAGGAGATTAATTTGCCAACATCCAGGGTCTAAAATGCCCTTTTCTAACTTTGCCATCACTTCATTTCATTCTCTTGTTTACTAGCTTCTCCTCTATCAAAGTCAAGAAATACAAAAGGGATTGCAAAGAAAAAACAAGCAGATTGAGCAGTAATTTCTTGATGCAATTCTAGCATCAGTAAACAAAAAGCTCCGTAAACTCCTGTTTATAGATTCCAAACCTTTTCTGAGGGAAAGTTCTTCTGGGGATTTCTTCTGCACTTTCTCAACAGGTGACTTAACTAATACGGGCACAAAGCGTGCTGTCAAGTAAAATTCACATACAGGTGGCCCTAAACACTACTACGTCTCATCTGGAGCTGTTTAACGACACTGCTTCTCATGGGGAAGACATCAAAGGAGAGGCTTCACATTTTGCAGGTGCAAATTTCATACCTGTCATCAAAGCAGCTATTTTGAAGACCTATTCTTACAAGCAACAATCCTCTTGCAAGTTTATGCAGCTTACACAGAGACAAGAGACATGAAATTCCATGCATTAACAGAATGAAAAAGCAGCTTCACAGCAGTCACTATTTACAGGTCCAAACAGATATAATTCCTGTAAAAAGTAAGAGCATTAATATTACAGAGGTTTGTTTTCCCCCTCTATATTAACAGTATACATCATGGGTTTGCTGCAATGTTATTTTAAAATGTTTAAGACTCAATCGCCAATTTGTTTCTCTGTCCAGCAGTTCAGATCAGGAAGAAAAACTAAAAAATCTCAGCTTACTCTTTGCAGAAATAAAAATATTTTCCTGTAAGCTATTTATAACACTGATTTGTGCCTGAGGACAAATGCCTATAACTCCATATCACAGAATCATAGAATGGTTTGGGTCAGAAGGGACTTTAAATATTATCCAGTTCCAGCCACCCTGCCATGGGCAGGGACAACTTCTGCTAGATCAGGTTGCTCAAGGGTTCATCCAGGCTAGCCTTGAACACCTCCATGGATGGGGCATCCCCAGCTTCCCTGGGACACTTGTTCCAGTGCATCACCAGTATACAATTTCTTCCTAATATCTAATCTAAATCTCCCCTCTTTCAGTTTAAAGCCATTACCCCTTGTCCTATCACTACATGCCCTTGCAAAAAGTCCCTCTCCAGCTTTCTTGTTGGCCTCCTTTAGGTCCTGGAAGCCTGCCATAACATACCACATCTCTGTATGTCTAATTGTGTTGCTAATTTGCTCTACAGACTGTTACCCTGACAAGATGAAAGTCCATCTTAAATGGTGGTAGCACAGCTCCTGAAGAACCCTAGTACAGATGCCCTCTTTATATGGAGAAGTTAGCGGGAAGAAGCATTGAAAAATAAACTATATTGGAATAGTTCCTCTCTCTCTGCAGACATGCTGATCTGAAATAAAAGTCACTTTATTCTGAAAATAATTATTTCCCTCACAAAGCTCAGTGGTAAATCTGGCCTTGAAAGGACTGACTCTCTTTTCAGCTCATAACACAAAGAACCACAGAGTATGAACTTCATGCAAGTAACTTGCTCAAAGAAAACTAAAAACTTGATTGCCTTGATAGGCAAAAAATACAAGTCTGTTTTTAATCAAAACGTTAACCCAGACTTCAATTTGTCTTTTTACAACTACTGAGCAGTTCAATCCTTTCAAGACTGATTTTGATGTGGGTTTCTGAGCAAGAGCTCTAAGTAGCCCCTTTCTGCTTCTTGCTAGAACACGAGCATGTGGAGGACCAAGCCCCCGTTTACTTCTCCTAAGGCAGGCATCAGAGAACAGCTAAGGTTTAGAAACTGAACAAGTATGGAAAAAGAAGCTAAGAAGAAGCAGTTTACTGGCAACAAATTACTAAAAACCTTGAAAAAATGCGTAAATTATGGCTCCCTAAGCATAGTACATTCCTTGGGAGTCCTGTGAGGTTGCTCAGCAACATATCACAATTGCTCTGGGTCAAGTCCTTGGGACATAATCTAGCCTATTGACTTTAATTCAACTACCTCTGGCATAAGGTACTGCCAACTGTGAGCAAGAAGAAAACAGAAGCAAAGCAGAATGAAGAGCTTTCAGAACTTGTTGGGAGGAAGTTTCACACAATTTCCAAATGTTTTATCCAAACTGTTCTAATCTGCTCAATTCAAAAGCTGTGTTCTATGGTCATTCTCTGAAAGAAATAATTCTGAAACAGATTTCAATTTCAATTTTACAGGAAATCAAGAACCGAAGTCCACTGATACACTGAGACAGTTATGAGTTCAAACCATTTTCCAGTACTCAAGACTCCTGATACAGATCCTCTCTCAGAAAAAAATAATGTCTCATCTTGGTGAAGAATTCTTTATAAAACCACTTTCCAGTCAATCAATCATAGTTGTTCATGGCAAGCTTGACCAGAAAGTCACCCTTCCCTCTTGTGGATACCTCAACCCTTCCAAAACCCATTCAGCTTATATATTATTGAGAAACTTCAGTCTAAGTCACAGTTGAATATATCACACGTGACTCTCCAAACTTTCAGAAGGACAGAGCTGCTTTGAGAAGTATATATATGCTTTACCTAGGGAAGGACAGCTATAAAGAAGAGATGAGACCTTGGAATGGCATCAAGCTCCACTGGGTTTTGTATGTAAAACACACAGAGCAGCTTTCTGACCCAGGCTGCAGCATGCACACTGCAAGCATCAGCAGTTAACAATCTTTCTGTACAAGCATTCCTGGCAGAGTCCTGAAAATACTAGCTTCACTATAAAAGAGGGAGACCATACAGGTTAGAGGAAAAGAGATTTCTTCAGGAAACATTTTTCTCTCTCACAAGAACTACAGTATGACTCTTAAGCCCAGGCTTATCAGGAATATTAGTCCACCCACCGAAATCCAAGTATTCTTGGGGGCTGAGGTGGGGAGTGCTCCCCCTCAGTGTCAATTTTAAGCCTATCATTTTTATTACTAATCCACTTTCAAATACTTATGGAAATTTTGCTAAAATACCTTTCTTTGAGGTGAAATCTTGGTTTGAAGTTCTCTGTTTAAACCACTCATAAGAATAATGATCACAGGGAAAACAAACCTACTACCTTATTGCATTAAACAAAGCATGTAGTTGTGGATTTGGGTTTTTTATGGACACGGGTTTAAAAAGGATGGCCTAAACGACTGAATAATCCTGGATCCTGGTATTTTACACAGACATTATGTAATAAAGATGCTCAACACACTCCCCTGGACCTGGTAGTCCGTGGGCACCACACCCTCGGCTGTTCATCGACAGCAGCATGCTGCCATATGGTTGCAGGCTACCAAACCTCAGTTAATTACCAAATGACATCCAGTTTCCTTAATGGAGATGTTTTCAGAAGAAACTAGCAGGAGTTGTAGAGAAAACTTTGAGCATAAATTCGCAGGGAGAAGCGCAGACACACAACTGTAAACACACACGGACAATCGTAAACATACACCTATTTCAATCTTGGCCTACAGGGTAGAACACAAACACATAAAATTTGAGCTTTGATGCACAGATCAAGTGAAGAAAGCAACATTTTGTTTGTGTCATTACTAATACAGGCATCCAAATAACTAAACAAGTTTCTCTGAGGGGCAAGCTTGCAGTTTGAAGCACATTCCTTTCAAAATGTATTTGTGGTCTTCCTGTGAAGGCTAATGATAATTTTATCTCTTCTGAGCCTTGCAGTAATAAATGTTGACAGCCCCAGATGCCAGGTCCTTGGTGAGAGCATCTGTTTGTTTATTCAGGATTAGGTTAAACTACTTAGCCGCCATTACGGTAAATCCACCTCTCCTACAGACCTTCTTAAAAGTCCTGAAGAAAATAATGAAAACCCACATACTGTTGTGAGATCAATCACATTCAGAAGGCTGAAACAATTTATCCTTGGTGCGGAAGGGTGAGGAATAGATCGTACCAAACATCAATTGCTGCTTGAGCAACACAGAATCCTCCAAAAAAAGAAATTAAAAAGGCAGCATGAGCTGTTCTTTGTCTTGATTTCATCACATCACACCTTAATACTGCAGCAGACTTTCAACGAGGGGCTGCACAGCTTGATCCTGCAGTCTTTGTCCAAAAGGGAATGGGTTTAGTTATCTAAGCAATTATGCTCTCTTATATGAAAAAAGGACTGGATGTCTTTTTTTTTTTTCCTATGGAAATTCACAGTAGACGTTTCCCATCTTCCAGTATTTGAAATGTAAAGACTTTTAGATTTAATTTCCTCTTCATTGAGGGCATGAAGGAATGCTGTGCTCTTTCTGACAGAAATACAATTTGAGACTCCAAATTTCCAGACCTGTAACAGATGCCATTGCAAAATATTCCCATGTATCATATACAGATCTAAAGCTGTCAGTGCAACAACATGCAGAAGGACTACAGGATACATATTAAGCAGACAAAGAGCAAAGAATATATTTGGAAAAGGGATTTTCAAGGCAAGTTGCACTGCAATCTGTTTAAATAAAAAAAACCACCAAAACTGAAGATGGCAGAATTTGCTTCCATTTTGCCACTCAAGGCAGCTGTAAGATTAGCCTTTAATTACTACACGATGGTGCAAAAGCATGAGAAAGCTTCTGCTCGCCAGTTGTTTCTGCAGCACAAGCAGAAACAGTCTCTGGCTACACCTCAGAGTATCGGAGGGGTAGGCAAGAACATCTGCATGCTTCTGGGCTGGAGTGATTTTAACTGCACCAATAGGATTTTGGACTCTTTTACTCTCATGGATAGGCAATGGATGCTTTATAGATGCAGTAGCATGGGCTGCAGGATTAAGAGAATTTGAGTTTGATAAGACTACAGCCTAGGACCTGTTTGAGATTCCCAGAGACTCCATACCACATGGGTACCTCTCTGGATTACTGTCCTTGCCCTTCCCTATCTTGTGTCACCCGCATTTCATCACCCTGAGCTGGAGCTGACGTGGGAGGGGTGGCCAGCTGGCTCTCAGCAGCTTGTAATGCCAAACACCCAGCTAGAGGTGGGCGGCAAGATCACTGGAGGCTGCATCTCTTTGGTTGGGAACTCATCCTCAGCTCTCCACATCAAAGGAAAGAAGCCGCAACACTGATGCCAGTTGGCAAACAGCTTCTAAAACCCTCCAGGGCCGCACAGAGACTGAGCATACTTTGTGCATCCCAAGGCAAGAAGCTATATCAGCCCACTGTGATCGGTCCCTAGAGAAAGGGCTCTGCAGTGGGAAAAGCCATAGGAAGTGGGCTGAGGACAGGCTGCCAGGAGACGCTGCGAGGTCAGGGCGGAGAACAAGCTTCCTCTCCACAAGATGCTGCACAGCGCTTCCGCCACAAGTTCACGGAGCAAAAAATGAATGCAGGCAGGAAAAACATATGACATTTAGTAACATAAATTTACAAGTTCCTAATAGGAATGAAACTATTTTTTTCCATGTTGTTTCTCTATATAAACAGTATTTGATTTCTAATGTGCAAAAGACTGACAGTGCACAAAGCAAAAAACAGATAGCAATCTCCGTAAACCAGGATGGCTGTTATCAGATTGGCAACATACGAGGCCATTGTTTGAGCTAAAATTACCTCCTAGGTCTCGCGATACGTTCCAGCGAAGGACACTGTGTCCCACTACAAATACACACTGCCTGCACAGACAGCCACCACGGGGACCAGGCGACAAAGGTCTGGGAGAAGCAGAGACTGGACCACTCACCAGGTTTACAGAGCCAGGTTGATTCATTCTCTTTAGGCTGGATTTGCACTCCAAACATTCAGGAGAATCATAGAATCACCAAGCTGGAAAAGACCCACCGGATCATCGAGTCCAACCATTCCTATCAAACACTAAACCATGCCCCTCAGCACCTCGTCCACCCGTCCCTTAAACACCTCCAGGGAAGGTGACTCAACCACCTCCCTGGACAGCCTGTGCCAGTGCCCAATGACCTTTTCTGTGAAATTTTTTTTCCTAATGTCCAGCCTAAACCTCCCCTGGCGGAGCTTGAGGACATTAAAAAACAGCAAGAGAAGTACTGAATACTTCTGGATTTGACCTTGCTCATGGAACACAGGCTGTTAACGCTCTATGATGTTTAAAAAAGACAGCATTTTGTTTATCAACACCAAGTATGGCCTTGAAAGCTTGAAGTACCTGAAAGCCCTTATTCCAACTGGTAAATGAGCACCAGTGAAGATGCCACCCACTAACTCTCTGATTTTCACAGCACTACCCATTTTTCTACTCAGTTAGAAACCTGAAGAACAGGGAAGCTGGTTTTGCACTCTCTGCATACAGAGGCCAGTCAATTCTACAGTCATCTTTTCCAGCAGCCCCATTCATGACTTTTCCTGTAGGCTCCAGATAACTGCTTCTTTGGTACTTGTTTCACAGACAAGTGTTTTTGAATGGCACGTATCTTCCTTGATGCTTTCGCTGTCTGAATAACTTGACACGCACTCATCAACAGGAGTCTTGAGTACCCAAGTTGTAATACACAAGGTCTACAATTTCAGAAAAAAAACAAAAGCTTAAACAACCTTCTTTTGGTGAGTTTACCTTTGAAGGAAGAACACTGGAAATTATTTAGGACCTTCCGTTTTTAAATTACATCTTAAAAGCATATAATATCTTTGAAAGAAATCTAACCTGGCCTGAAAACAATTTGAAAAAAACTTACAACTTCTCAAGCATAACCAGAAAAAACATTGCTGCTTATCCCATGCATTGATAGCTGGGCCCTGGGAGCAGCAGAAAAGGCACCAAGGAAAAGCGTTTCAAATATGGTTTGCAAAACAGCACTGGTAAACTGCATCGTACCACACACATCTAGGCTGAGAGCCAGCAGTGGGCAGGGCACAGGTAGGATCACTGACAGGGGGGGAAATCAAAGATGGGGTGGAAAGAACAGTATAAACTGAAGAAACGCAGAAACCTGGAAATCTGAGCTTGCTACTGAAGGGATGCTGCTACTACAGGTCTGTGAAGATGGGGGTGAGGGACTGCTGCCTGTGGGAATGGCAGCTATGGCTCACACATCCTAAAGATTATGATCGTTAATAACAAAAGGATTCTAAGCATAGTTAAAATTTACTACACAAATCTTTTGCACAACAAACTATATGTTCCTTATGTAGGGCTCTTACACATACATTATGCCCTACCGGGAGGCATAAGCCAGATAACAACTTACAGAGGGTCTTTTCTCATGACAATTTAACAGGTAAGCACATTATTTGTGACAAAATGGTCGCTATCCCCATTCCCATAGTCGGAACAATGGGGAAGACAGAAAGGTTTGCTGTGAGGTGGTCATTCATTTCACCTCTTGTTCATTCATTATTTGTACTAGGTTACATCACACCACAATATTTAAAGATACAGTATTGTGGCACATGTTCTGTCTTTTGTTACACAGAATGCATGGAGTTTTGGCAACAGAAAACTGAAGAATGCATACGAATAAGTAGTTTATTGAGAATACGAGAGCCTTGCCATGTAGGAAGTAATTTGTTTAATGAGCACAATCAAGAGTTTTTTCTAAAATAACAGATTTGATTAGCAGCACAACATAGTGCTCATAGAAGTCACTGATTTCTTTTAATTGGCTTTATTTGAGATCCATGCGACACTAATTTTTCCACACATGAAATGCAAGTTTTTATTCACCAATGTTTAATTCTGCTATCAATGATTTCTGTATTTACTGTAGCGCATCTTCAGTAATTAAGTGTCTTAAACATCTCTTTGTTATGCTAGGGATGGAAAGCCAGTGAATGAGTTTTCATTTAAAGGGTGTGGGGGCAGAGAGTAATGGATGAGAAAGACAACTTTTTTTCCTGAAAGTAAGGGGGGAGGATTAAACAGATATGGCTCATGAGAAAGTCAGACGTTAACTCAGAGTAATTGAAGAAAGCCAGAGCAGGCTCCTCACACTGAAAGCACTGTGTGACAACAGAAAACAACCTCAATTCCTCCCACTCCCACCTTGCATTAAAAAAGGAAAATTACATCAGCGCCTTCACCAGTGCTTGAGAGATAAAGGAGGAAAAGGCACAGGGCCTGAGCCCAGGTGGTGGGGAAGAGCTACAAGTTGCTTCCCAGCACCAAGAACATAGATGAGGCTTGAGATGCCACTTGGGTTCATGCAAGCCAGACACAGCTGCCCTTGTAACACACAGCAAACTGAGTCAGATATTCCTCTCATTTGCACTGAGAGAAAACAGCAACAAGGTTGTTTGGGGTTTTTTTTAAATAAAGACATATATAGAATCATAGAATGGTTTGGGCTGGAAGGGACCTTAAAGATCATCCAGTTCCAACCCCTCTGCCATGGGCTGGGACACATTCCACTGGATCAGGTTGCCCAAAGCCTCATCCAACCCAGCTTTGAACACCCACAGATAGGCCATCCACGACTTCTCTGGTCAACTTGTTCCAGTGCCTAATCACCCTCACAGGAAACATTTCTTCCTAATATCTAACCTAAATCTCCCCTCTTTCAGCATAAAACCACTACCCCTCATCCTATCCCTGCACTTCCTTATAAAGAGCACCTCCCCAGCTCTCTTGTAGTCTCTTCACGTACTGGAAAGTTGCTATAAGATCTCCTCAGAGCCTTCTCTTCTCCAGGCTGAACAACCCCAAATCTCCCAGTCTGTCCTTATATGGGAGGTGCTGCAGCCCTCTAATCATCTTTATGGCCCTCCTCTGGACTCACTCTAACAGATCCACATCCTTCCTTCACTGAGGACTCCAGAACAGAACACAGTTCTCCATGTAAGGTCTCACAAGACTGGAATAGAGGTACAGAACCACCTCTCTCAAGGTTACACAGAGAGCCTGCTCTCCAGGCCCTGATCCATCAATGTCTGTCCCTAACATCGCAGGGTTCTGCGTTTTAGAGAGCTACTAACATGGCCATGTTTATGCACACATATTAGTATATGCAGCACCCCAGCATTCAAGAAAGTCTGTGACACCAATCCTACACTAAATAATTTAGATATGTAGTAAGATAGGTCTTGCATATGTAAGGAAACTGAGATGAAATAATACCTCCTTCTTGCTACAGGTAACAATTTTTAATGACTAATTTAAGACAACACATTTAAAAGATGCAGTTTGCTGCATTAACTGAGCTTATTGCGTGGTCAACTCAATTTTTAACTGTTCAACATCTTTTCTCAGTCAACAGCTAGTCGAAGGACAAACTTCCCTGACTGTTAATGATGAGAAAAACTAGCAACCGCTGTCCTGCCTCAAGACATCCACTCCTCCAGCTGGCAACGAACCAAGAGGAAATTCCAGATGGGGAGGCAATTCTTTATATATCTGTCTCCTACTCCTGCCAGCCCCCTCCTTTAAATTTGCTTCTGATTAAGTGGAAATTATTCCTCCTTGGGACACTTTAAACATGGCTTTATCTTTACACTAAAATCAAGACTAGTTTTTGCTTCAGCCAGATTTGTGAGATTTTTGTCCATATTATGAGCAAATTTAATTTTATTGTGTTTGAGAGAAAACTATTCTGCAGTTTTGGGGTGTGTTTTTTTAAGCACACCATCACACTCAAAACAGCAGTCACATTTCTGCCTACTACAACCTGCTGTTGCAAGTTTAATTAAAATTCTGTCATATTTAAAAAGACATTTTTGTAACTAACCATTGGAAAAACCCCAAATTCACAAGCACAAGCAAATGCCATTTTTACTTTAGGCTGTGGCTCAGTTATCCAAGAGAGAAAGATCTCACCAGCAACCATTCACTATCACATTTTTCCCCTCAAGTCTTTTCATGGATGAACAACAACAAAACTCACATAATCTACTGACTACATCTTATACTTTTGGACCGAAATAAATGCTCCTTCTTGTATACTGAACTATGAGAGACTGAAAAAAAACATTCTCCTCTTAATTCATTTCCCTTGTTGATGCAGAACAATTCTTCGTTTCATGCAGAAAATGCTCCTCCAAGTGATCCAACTTCAGATCAGAACAAAGTATCATCTTTTCATACAGCTCTTGAGAAAGTCTTCAGTATGTGCAGTAACATTTGAAACAAATTATACTTATATAACAGTGGGTAGGTTCCAACATGGGTTTTAAAAATTGTAATTGGGGTTTTAATTTAAAAATAACTCCTTTTGCCTGGTGCTTTTGCAAAAGAGAAATGTCTCTTAAGCCTGCAAACATCAGACATCCAAATGCAATTAAGTGATCTATACATAACATCAGGATGCTGTAAGTCACTGCTGTAACACTTACCTACTGCAGTTGTGTCTCTGAGGAGCTATAACACACATCATGCAGACAGGAGAGACCTCTTATAAAGCATGCAATGTATCTCACTTGCATTGAGCAGAGCTCCCAGAGGAATCCTCACGCGGAGAGACGAAGCCACAACTCAGTCAGGCAGCCATTAACTGAATCTAAATAATCAAGAGCTGTGATGTGAGCAGCAGACAACTGTTCTGAATTAACAGTTTTCAAAGGATGGGCTACAGAGGATGAAAGCTGCCCCTTGTGCTCAGCTCAGCAAAGCAGTGTGAATACTTACAGGGCAAACAGACATGGACATTTCCTGAGGTTGTACTATCAAGCTGGACAAGACAAGGCCCATCAACAAGAGAACTTGCCCAAAGGACACCAAGGGTCAGACCTGGCAGTAGCTGGAGGAAGCTGGGAGAAGATGGATATGAATCAGGAGCCAAGAGAGACACAAACTTCAAAATACCACCACCTGAAAAGGAAGCTCCTAGAGACACCAGGGACAGAACACATTTCACAGCTACCCAGTGACACCAGTCACCTCAAATAACGTTATTTCTATGAAAAAAAGATGGGTGGATTTTTTTGGTTTTTAATTATCCAAGGCAAACACACATGTAGAGTCATACATTTTAGTGATTGATTGGAATGGTTGGACTCAATGACCTGGCGCATCTTTTCGAACCTGGTGATTCTGTGATTCTACGATTTCAGACAACCCGCAGACTGTGACAACCGTCATTTTCCCATGTTTCTAAATGCTTTCACCACAGTGCAGGCCCCACAAGCAGATTCCTTCACTTTTGCTGACCAGAGCTTTGCTCTAATAAATGCAGAAGTGTCACTGCAAATTTCATCCTCCCCCTTGAAACCACCCATCCTAGTGGGCACGGTCTGCACCTCATTTACTGCGTCTGCAGCTGGTAAATCTATTTAACCAACCCTACTTGCTAGATGAATTATCATGGTAACCCAAACAGCTTTGTCTTGCAGAGCACCACTGCCATTCTCTTTTTTACAGTGGGCAATAACTCAGCCATGCTCCCATTTGCCTCAATCATGCTTCAGTATTCAGCTGTCAGTTTACGCAGGCTAACAGCGCATGCAAAGATCTTCTAGTATTTGAAGATGGGACCTATTGTCTTAGAATATGTCAAACTCTAAAGCTAGACAATGAAGTATAAAGAATTTAAGGGAAATGGAACAAATTTTTAATATATGTCGTTTGAAGATTTGCTTTCAATGAACTGAGTCAAGAGACATTTAAATATAGACGGAATAAGGGCCCTGCAGAGAGACTGCAATATGCATATGAGTTTTGAGGGGAATGGAAGAAAAGCTAATAAATGGATAGGAATAAGGAAAACAATGAGAATGAAACTAAAGAAAGCCTGCAAGGAGGTTTAAGGAAAAAAAGGATGGTAAATGAATAACAGAACCTGCTTATTCTATTTTTGTCTAATCTCTGAAAATTCAGTATTCTGTACGAGAAGGCAGCAGCAGAAAGGCAGCAGATAGACATACAAAGGCAGCAGATGGAGAAAGGAGGTACTGATGACTTGCTCTTTCTCATCTACACTGTTAACATTTGGTTCTCCTAAAAACAAACAAACAAAAAAAAAACCTCACACAAACACAAACATTTAGGACAAGAGATGTCTTTTCCCTTGTCAGGAATGAGTTGTAATGTCCTTAGAAATCTGACCTTTATACACTCCCTGACTGAGAGCAATTTACTCAGTTTTGTCACCCTGTCCTCCAGTAAAATAAGTCACATGCAAACAAGAACATAATGCTGAGTAATCAAAGCATTTAGGGTTGTTGTGTGCCATCTGTTCCTTTTCCACGATAACCTATGGGTTCTGATTTTATCTCTATATCCTGTTTATTTCTGTATCACTTCCTGATATGCTATAGGCTACCTTTTGCTCTTTTTCTGTGACTAGGTATAACAAAAGCAACTGCTAGCAGCCTGTTATCTCATTATCCTGTTAGATCCTGCAAGGACTGTGCTGCTCATGTAAGCAGATCACACACACTTTGGCCTCTTGGATTGCTATTTCTTATCTAGCACACAAAACATTGTTAACGTTCTCTAAATGTGCTGAGAGTATTTAATTGAGTTGTCAGAAAAGCCTTTCCTTTGTGACTGTCATCACTCAGGTTCTTTTCAGCCAGAACTATCTCCCATTTTAGCAAGAGCTGTAGGGTTAGAGTGCCTCACCAGATCAGGGCTTAGGATGCAGCCCTGTATCTCAGCAACTCTTCCGGGTGATGGTGGCCACTGACAACACCAGGATGAAAACCCCAGTTTCCAGTGTTAGACCTGACAAGGCATGTCCATTTCTACTGGTGGTCACTTAGAATCATAGAGTAGTTTGGGTTGTAAAGGACCTTAAAGATCATCCAGTTCCAAACCCGCTGTGAGGTCAGGGACATGCCCCACTAGATTAGGTTGCTCAAAGCCTCATCCAACCCAGCCTTGAACACCTCCAGGAACGGGGTATCCACAACTTCTCTGGGAAACCTATTCCATTGCCTCACCACCCTCACAGTAAAAATTTCCTACTATCTAATCTAAATCTCCTCTCTTTCAGCTTAAAATCGTTACCCCTCCTTCCACCACTGCACTCTGTGATAAATTGCCCCTCCCCAGCTTTCCTGTAGGCCCCTTTTAAGTACTGGAAGGCTGCTATAAGGTCTTCTCAGAGCCTGATCTTCTCTAGACTGAACAATTCCAACTCCCTCAGCCCGTCCTCATATGAGAGGTGCTCTAGCCCTCTGATCATCTTTGTGGCCCTCCTCTGGACTTGCTTTTCTGTCTTCAGCTTAGGTTCTTGCTCTGAGCCTCAAGAGTCCGAATACATCTGGATCACCATCAAATTACTTTGGATTACTGACTGTTTTCAAAAGCACATCTTAATTTGGCCACTGAACATCTATAAGACAACAGAAGGATTATAAGGTACAGGAGAACTGCACTCAGCACACGATGGTGCTGCCCCCACATGCATGGACAGAAAACAGAGGAGCGCTCCATGTGGCAGAGTTGTCATTTGTAAAGAACCTCTTACAATCATTCCAGGGAGCTCTGCCTCTGAAATGATGAACAATACAAGCAGCACATATATAACAGTCCTGTTAAAAGTCTCAGGGTCATTATCAGATCAGCCTGCTCTCCCATTGCTCTGCTAACTCCAGCTCGCTTTGCCACGCCAATATTCTTTGAATTACTGAGCTAGATGAAGATGACCAACAATGTAAGGCAGTTGAAAGAAATAACATCTATCATCTCTAAACTCCATTAAAATGTCAGGCCCTGGATTTTTTTGAAAGTAAATGCAAAAATAGTTTGAAAAAGCCTGAATGTGTTCTATCAGCACTTTTAAGGCTCTCCCCAGCAATTTATATTCTCTCCAGGAGGAAGAACTAAGGGACAGCAAGGTTGGTTTTTTTTCAGAAAACAATACAATGTGCTATTATTTTCTCCCTTCCATGTACTTCATTTACTGCCCAATGCAAAAGAATAAACTCCAAACACCTAAATTACATCTATTCAACATTCACATTTATGTTTCTTCATTTTCAGACATAATTGGAAAATACTTGTGAAAAATATCAGTGCAAAATCTGAATTAAATAGATCCTTGTTGCAGATAACAATAAAACCAACACTTTCTGACTGTATTTCTCATGAAATAGAGGCTATTCTTAACTATTGTACTATATATAAGCTAACCTATATTTGAATACAGCCTTTGTGTCCAGTCTGCCTGCTTGTAACTGGCTAGAACAGAAGCACAGTTGAAAGCATGATCAAGTATGGCAAATCCTATCAGCAGTCAATCCATTTCAGCACCCTGCCTCTGATGTGATCCTGCAGAGGAGAGCAGAGTCTTTAGTCACCTCTCAGCTTGTTATGACCTACCAAGCTTGGGGTCTGAGAGAATACAGATTTCTCAGCCTCCTTAACACAACTAGTTTATGTCTTGCTATATTTTGATTAAAATTTGAATTTTATTACAATTACCTTAGCACACATAGCTATTGATAGGGTAAAAAATCATCTAGTTCTTTAAAAATGAGCAGAAATACTTGATTCTTTATCTTCCTATGGCAGGAAGTGTTGCAATAGAAAAGATATAATTACTTTTGCCAGCTGAGCTTTTGATTATCTAAAGGATTTTTTATAGCCTAGAAGGGAGAGTAACATTTGAATAATGACATTAAGTTTAAGTAGTGGCTATTGATAGCTTCAAAATTTCTTGCTTATATTGCACTTCTAACTGACTCTCCAGCTTCAGAGCAACAGAAACCAGTAAGAAAGAACTGGAAAAGGGTTAAGATCTACAGGATATATTTGATGAAGAAATGCATTTTACTTCTAGTTATTGGGCAGTTGTGCAGGGGTGTTAGTGTTAGTTTTTTTTGTTGTTGTATGGGTTTTTTTCAGCTTTCAGAATAACTGTGGTCTTTAAATATGAGTTTTGGGCCAAATTACAGTTTAGGTAAATATATCAACAGGAATTCAGTGCAATGGATTTGATGCATATCAAACATCAGAATTATATAAACCCCTTTACTTTGTGAAGCAAAGCACGGATGGAATGCTGAGACACCTCACTAGCAAAGAAACGTCAAACCAAGACCATTAAACTTTCATACTTGTCATCCTTGTTTCTGCTCATTTTTGTGTTAAGTGCTAATGTTTACAGCCTATATACATTGCTAACATGACATCAAGTTTTGTGGCACATGCACTGCTACTATCAGTAACAAGTTTAGCACTTGGTTCTCAGCATGTCTTTAAATACCATTTTCTGCCCATGCATCCAGTCACTATACACATCTATTATTAGATGGAACTGCCAATGGATTTGCACATAACTGCATTTATCCTCTTGTAGCAATATTTAACCCGCAAAAATGTAAAAAATGTTTTTGTAAGTTCTATATATAATCAAGCAACCCAGGAAATACCAGTATGTTCAGCATATTTAATTTCCTTTAAAAAATAAAATTGGTACACTAGTCATTTGACTAACAAACTCTCAAGCAGTCATCTAAATTTGACTTAACTGGGTTTTCACAAATAAATGACGGGAGAAATTCTATTATTAATATAATTTGGAGGTTTTAAATACCTGTTGGTAGGGAAGGTGTTTTGAAAATGGCACAAGGGAAAAGCATGAAGCCCAGCCTCGCCCCTTGAGGTTATGGTATCTTATACATTGAAAAAGCTATTTCTGTGGAGCAGAAGAGGTACACACAAACCAACAGTTTCACATAGGACATTCTAATATAACGCTTCATTTCTTCTTTCCTTGCCTTCCCTTTCTTCCATAGTAAGCCTCCTTTCCTGCCTTTTGTCCTCATTCCTTTTGCTGCATTCAGTACCTTCAAGAATTGCCATGTGGTTGTATCTGAAAATAACTGTTAGGAACAAGTTTCATGGTAAGGAATGGGTTTCTCTGGGCTTAAAGCCATGAACAAGATGGAATTGAAGGCACAGCATACTGTATTTTTAAGATAGGAGAAAGAGAGAAAGAACAAAAAACAGTAAGAAAGCAATAACTAACATTTTCTACTCTTTTCCTTACTCCATTTTGCAGCTGAGCTCTTCATCCATGTAAGAAACAAGGATCTCAGCCTCAGCCACCTACTCTTTATCTCCACTGGTTCCTGCCAACCTACGGACTACAGCAGAACAGGGAACTGAGGATCAGAGCACATGGACGCAGAGTTGCTGCTCTATCCAAAGTACAGCACTACACCAGCTGCTTGACCCTGTAACACCCCATGCACAACCCCACTCCAAACTATGCTGCTCAGTGCCTGTGCTTCCCTTCCTTTCCTTGGGAAAAGCAGGCAGCCACTTCCAGGGCAAGCAGCTGCTTCTCTACCATCCAAAGCTCTCCGAGCTTCACCCCACACCTCTCCTTTCAGCTCTTCCTGCTCTCCCAGGCAGGACAATAACAACTCCTAGGCTCATCAGAAGGACAGTTAGATGTTCTCCTGGAGAAGACAGCAAGGCAATGAGGAGGAGAGACTTCACAAGCAGAGCTATCTCCCAGCAATAGTTCACTCAACAAGTCAGGCTATGCAATGACAGAACAAACACTCAGCACTGAAAGCACAGGCATGGGGGAAGACCCATGTCTTCCAGACTCTTTGAGTCCACTCTCACTAATTCTCAAGTTGGAGAGGGGAGAAGAGGGAGAGGAAGAGCGCGAGGAAAGAGGAAAAAAGATAAAGATAAAGAAGGAGAAGGAGGAGAAGGAGGAGGAGAAGGAGGAGGAGAAGGAGGAGAAGGAAAAAGAAAAAGAAAGAGAAAAAGAAAAAGAAAGAGAAAAAGAAAAAGAAAGAGAAAAAGAAAAAGAAAGAGAAAGAGAAAAAGAAAGAGAAAGAGAAAGAGAAAGAAAAAGAAAAAGAAAAAGAAAAAGAAAAAGAAAAAGAAAAAGAAAAAGAAAAAGAAAAAGAAAAAGAAAAAGAAAAAGAAAAAGAAAAAGAAAAAGAAAAAGAAAAAGAAAAAGAAAAAGAAAAAGAAAAAAAAAGAAAAAGAAAAAGAAAAAGAAAAAAATGGATTGGGATGGATTAAATCCTCATCTTCTTCACTATACATACAGCTTTGCTGGCATAACAGAATAGGTAGCAACTGTAGGAATTGGCACATCTAAAACATAGCTCCTACTATATTGTCACTACCAAAAATGAGAAGTTTTTCCACAAGACAAGCTGACAAGGGACAGATCTTTACTGTAGACAGATCTGTACAGCAGACTGATTTGTAAATGTTTTATAGAACATGTGTTTGCGCATTAGGTACATGCAAAGGTCAACTAGGGTAAATATCCCAAATGTGACTGCAGAAATCAGCAATACAATAAAAGGATTACAAAAAACCCGAATGCTTGAAACTATATGTGCTTTGAATTCTACTGATACATTACAGTGATAGAACAGGGCAATGTAGAATCAACTGTGGGTCAAAAAACATGACCTCATTTTCTGTATTCCAGCTGACTGCTGCGTGATCTCTATGTTTCCGTTACAAATTATCCAGCCCATCTTCAAGTTGAATGGATATACAAGCCGACTTAAGGCTTATGAGTAGGGGTTTTGATTTGTATTCTGAGAACTGAAGAGGTAATCAGCTTTAAAGAAAAGAAACTGAAACCTAGTTTTGTCTTGCTTTTCTAGCTCATTGTAATCAAAATCTACCTTTTTAAGTCCCTTGAGAAATTAATTCTGTAAAGGAAAAACAAAATTTACCAAACCAAACTGAAACACAGAGTGTCTACCTGTTGCAGAAGTTTCTCTACAAGCTCATCTGTAATCAGACAGATAAAGGCATACATGCTTTATACAAGAGAAAGAGACAAAAAAAATCTATGTAACATTCCAGTCTTGTATCATGATTTGGTTTTAAGCATTCATATAGCTAGAAGGCAGTGCAAAGCCCAAGAAAGTCTTAGAGATTTAGAGCTGAACAGATTTTGCTGGTAACACAGTTTATGAAACAGAGTATCACAGCTGACAGGCATTTCAACAAAGCTCACATCCTATATTTTATGATGAGCACAATTGCAGAGGCCATGTGATGATTCTTAGCGCTAATCCTCCCTTCACAGAACCACGTGGAACTTACTTAATTTGGTTTTCCATGTAAAGGAAATGTTCTTCCTTTAACAAATATTACAGCTATTGATTATCCAAACACTGACCCTCTCAAGAAGTGTTTGAATACGAAAGAAAGGAAGGTAAAGTCCTTCTGAAAAATTACAATCTCTGCTTTACTTCAGTACTTAAAAGCTTTAAGTTCAGCCACTGAAACTAGACAATTATCTTCTGGCAGAGCATTCTACTGGCACAACCTTTTGCTAGAAAACTTCTTTTCAAATAATTGCTAGATGTGGTGTCTTTAAAAGCTGACTTTAAGAGCTCAGCTCAGAGTTTTTTTTCCACAATCATGTTACCATGTATAAATTTTGCCATGGCCAAAATCCTGGGTCTCATTTCTTCCCTTGTTCCCAGTTTCCCAAAGAGAAATAAATCATTTATATGGGGGCTTGGGAGAAACAAAGCACAACTTGTTTCTAAAGGATTTTGAGATAAATTCTTTTGTAGGTGCAAATTCTCCATATAAAAGCTTAAGAGACCTCTCCCAACACAAAGAATAAGCTATATGTTTTGCAGGCTTCCAAGAATATAAGTAGTGTCCATACAATAGCTGCCTTTGTTAAAGGAAAGCAGTTTTCAGAGCAATAAAACTGATGCCCTACAGACTTCTTGCTATATACTCAAACATTCTCGTCAACACAGAAATATGGGGTCCTTGTCCATACTCTCCACTCATTTCCTCCAAGCTGTGATAATCCACAGCCCATGTTTCACAACCTAAATACTCCCAGTTCCCCCACCAGGTGCAGCAACCTCAGCTCTTGGTCATGTCCTTTCGCTACCCACTGAGTGACAAGCAGCACCAAGCTGTGGCTCAATCAATTTCCCACCAAATCATACCTAACACAACCGTTGAGCATATCTTACACCTTTTCCTTTAGACAGGGGCAATAATTTGCGTGCCTCTCCTTTACCAAACCAAGGGTATTAATGACACTTGCCTGAGCTTAACAGCATTGAGACTTCACTGTATCCACCAAATTGGGAGAGTTGATCACTGGCTTCCAAAAGCTCAGTGAAAGGCAGATGGATAGATAGAACTATCCCATAAACTTCAGTTCCTCAAAAAAAACCAGGTTACAAAATAGCTGATCTCAAAACCTCAGGGAACAAGTTGAACTCAAATTAACATAAATACTAAATGGAATGTTAAAAAAACATTTTGACTCTTCAATATTAACTTTTTAAAAAATGGTGTTTCAAGGGGTCAAAATTAAAATAATATTTATAAATAGCAACAGAAGAGCAGTAATGGACTTACAAGGTCTACAACCAGAACAGGTTACAGCCTAGTGTGACATCAGTGCAGATGAATGTAGGATGCAATAAACCACATGACTGAGCAGGGATGTTTAGCATGTCTCCTGCTCATTCCACAGATCATTAGCTTGTCAGTGTGGGTACAGAAAACATCCAGACTTCAATTCCCCTTAAACAAAAGTGGGTATTTCCTTGGGTTCTATCACTTGCCTCCTTGATTTCTGAAAGGTTTTAAAATTCCTTTCTGTTCAAAATATTAGAACTTACTAGCTTCAACTGTAATAAATTTCGACCCAGATCCTTCAGAGAGTTATGCACAAGGCTGAATTTATATTAAAGCAAAACATTTCACAGGCAAAGATAATCTCTGAGTTAATATTTGCCAAACGTGGGACTTGGCTTTCTTATTGACAGTGGATGACTCCAAATAACCCTGAGATTCACAGTGGGAGAAATACCAAACATACCTGATGTAAACTGATGTTTCTTCATAACATCTCACGGCAAAATTAGAATCTACTGCTTCCCAAACATCAGTGTTTCATCTCCTGTACTAGGATCATTTTAGACAAAGTATATCTAAAATCCACATGTTTAAATTTTCTTTCCTTCTCTTACCTCAAGAATAAAATACAGTAAACCTTTGCCAAGTCCTTACAATCCCCTCCCTCCAGGCACCACAGTTATTTTGATGTTATTTCCTATCAAACCAAAATAATAAGCAAATTGGTCTAAATCAAATGAAACCCTGAAACACTAATAATCCTAACTTTCTACCAAAATCAATAGGAAATTAGAACCTCAACTACTTCTTTCTATCTAGCCCTCAGCCAGACCAATACAAATTAATGGTATCAGCAGCTATCCTACTCTAGACTGGCTAAGAGTTTGTCAGACTCAAGGTGCTCTGGATTAAAACAAACAGCTTGAGTTTGGTTCTGACTCAACAAATGTACCGTTTCCCAAAAGTTTTCCTTGTAAAGCTTTCAATCTACTCAAACATCCAGATAAACAAGAGTGAGAATTACACACAAGCAAAAATCTACTACTCGCTAAGACTTCACAGATTCAGAGAACAATAATATTATGGATGACTGAGAAAAATTCCATTGCATATTGAAAGGAAGCTTCCCTAGGAATAAATACGCCCTTTCTCATCTCTTTCAGACTTGAGTCAACTGAATGTCAATTTATCATCTAGAATTCATCTTCATGGGCTAGATGCTGAACGCGAGATCAACCCAACCTCATGGAGAGAGGGGGAAAAAAAGTTGCAAAGAAGAACATTTGTAGTTCTGCTCTACTCCTCCATTAAAGTTAAGTTGCAACAAATACTGAAGAGGACTTGGTTTGCATCATATTCAGCAAAGGACGCACTGCAGCACCTTTGTACCAGTTGAAAAGGAACTGCAATAATAACTCAGGTGATTGCGTCCTGGAGAACTGCACCACTGATTTCTTCAAAGGGAACGACTTACAGGGAAAAAGAGGAAAGCACCACTGTGTGTGAGAAAGGAAAAGAGTGACTTGGAATAACATTTGGCACAGCCTAAACAACAGAAAGCAGCAAAGAAACTGTGTAACATTGAAGACGACACTAGAGTAAACTGTACATTTTTAGTCTAAATACATTCAACACGTGGGAAAATCTTTATTAAGCTGTAAACCACAGAAACATGTGTTTTTATTTAGTTTGTTCTGCAGCACACAAACATGAAAGACATTGCCTGTATTTCCCCCTGGGGCTGTTTTGAGGGAAAGGAGTTCTGTTTATAAGATTTCTGCTACAATCAGAGAATTACAAAATAATGTATGTTGGATGTAAACTCTGAAGATTACCTGGTTCAGCCTCCCTCATACCTTATCAAAGCAAGGCCAACTTCAAAGTCAGATTGAGTTTCAAAGTTTGGTCAGGTTCCTTAGGGCCTCTTCAATTAGTTTTCAATAGGTCCTTCAAGGATGGAGGCACCACAGGCTACATAATGTGTTCTAGTGTTTGACCAGCTTCATGGGTAAAAAGCTTTTTCTCCATTAAAAGCTTTTTCTCCATCACAGTGATGTATTGCTAGCTCATGTACAACTTGTGGTCCAGCAGAATCCACAAGGTCTTTTCTGTAAAACTGCTTTTCAGTCAGTCTGTGCCCAGCTTGTACAGGTGTGCAGGTTTATTCCTCCCAGGGACAGACCTTTGCCTTTGCTGAACTTAATGAAGGTCTCATTGACCCATTCTTCAACCTGTCAAGGTCCACCTAAATGGCAGGGCATACAACTGGTGTATTAACCACTACTTTCAATTTTGCATCAGCTGTAAACTTTTCAAGGGTGCATTCCACCCCAGTTTAAAGCCACTGCCCCTTGTCCTATTGCAACAGGCCCTGCTAAAAAGTCTGTCCTAACCTATCTTTTAAGTCCCACTTGAAGGTCTTCCTGGAGCCTTCTCTTCTCCAGGCTGAACAACCTCAACTCTCTGAGCCTTCCCTTGTATGGGAGGTGTTCCATCCCTCTGACCATTTTTGTGGCCTTCCTCTGGACCTATTCCAACTGGTCCCTGTCTTTCCTATGCGGAGGACTCCAGAGCTGGACACAAAATCACTTCCCTTGATCTGATGGCCACTCTTCTCTGATGCAGCCTAAGACATAATTGGCTTTCTGGGCCACAAGCACAAATTGCCAGCTCATGTGCAATTTTTCCATTCATCACTATCCACAATTCCTCCTTGGCAGGACTGCTCCCAATCCCTTCACCCCCCAGCCTGCATTGATAGCAGGGGTTGCCCTGACCCAGGTGCAGGACCTTGCACTTGCTGTTGTTGAACCTCTTGAGGTTCACAGGAGACCACTTCTTGAGCCTGTCCAGGTCCTAATACAGACAACCTGAGGGACACCACTTGTCACTGACCTTTCATCAGGACCACTATGCTCTGGAAGCAACCTTGCAAACGATTCCTGAACTACCAAAGAGTCAATCCATCAAATCCATCTCTCTTCAATTTAGAGAGAAGCATATTGTGGGAACCAATATCAAAGGCCTTAGAGAATTCCAGATAGACAATAGCTCTTCTTTTGTCCACTGATGTAGTCACTCCATGCTCTCATACGGTTCTCCATCCATAAGAAAGGTAGAATAACAACCTCTCACACCATTTAGGTGACAGAAGGATGCATTAGCTAGTGCTTCTGAAACAGCAGAGTCAAAAAAACAACCAATTTGTGACATCAACCCTTCATTGAAAATGTGTGCCCTCCAATCACAAATTTCAAGACACTCTTCTCTAGAGCACTGTGACATTAGGAACTTTCAGAAGAAACAGTTAACAGGACCAGCAAAGCTGTGCTAAGCAAAGCTTTTTTTCTAGTTCACAACTCAGAACTGGTATCTCAACACAACCAAAAAAATAACAGAATAAAATGCGTTAGTTTAAAATTCAGTGAAGCCTCTGTATTTACATTACATTTTATGAGAACTAAGAAAATGAACAAGAATATGATTAAGATGATGCACAGCACCTCATAACTTAATTGAATTTCTGTGACTTCATGAACTATTATTTTTTTAAAATTCAGAGATAAATTCAGGGTCAAGCAAACGCCCTTAACACAAAGCACTGTGCATATTTTAAAGTCCCAGTACTCTAACAAGTGAATTAAAATGGCATCATCATATAAAAATACCATGAAACTTCAAGAACAGGTGGAACAAACTTCTCACTCATACTACTGTAGATCATCACTCTACGCAGGCATTCTTTTTTATGTAAAAAATTATCTTCTTCACTCTAGCTTACATCACTCGGCAAGCGACTGATGAAAAAACCCAGTCTCTGGCAGAACGTAATTGGACCACGATCTACCTGCCTAACAGCTATAGGTACAAACTGTTCCTGTGTAACCAGGATAGCTTTCCCATGATGACCACTTTGACAGCAGATACAATTCTCAACTTGGCAGCAGTAATCTAAACTACTTCCCATCATGTGGGAGAAGAGTCAGCCCAGTAACAACTCCCCCTTTCACAGGGATGAGGAAGAAACATGCCATCACTTTGGGGACCCTGAACAAGGTGGAGAAAGCATCCGAGAAAGGTGGACAATCTTCCTGTGAATATTCAGCACGCACTGCAAGCTCAGTTTTTCAATTTGTAACTGCCAGACATGCATTGCCAGGAAGGTCAGAGAAAGTTTAAAAGCTTGAAAAAGAAACTTTATGAACATAAGAACTACCAACATGATTCTTAAGTCTTTCCAACTGGATGTTTAAACACTTGGGTCTGGCAAATCTGGGAGTATTTCTGCAAATGCTTTTTATTTTAACTTTTAAGTTAAAGAAGCAACAACAAACTGCACATCTTTCTAATTATTGTGGTTTCCATTTTTCTTTTCCTGTTTCCTCCTACATATGATTTTAATACTCAAATGCTTTTAATGACTTTTCAGTCCCAATCCCACAAGCTATTCTGTTAGTTGCCATGTAGAATCCCACTAGCATCTTTCTGGCCAGACCAGCTGCAGAATTTGATCTTTGCTTAAATGATACTCAGATGCATTTCCTTAGAGGGAAGCTCCTCAGGTGGTTAAAACACACATAACAGATAAATAGTTCCTAGGGGTTTCTTCTTGTCTCATTTTAAGCAGTGCAACCCAGGTGAACCTTTGGAACTAAATCCTTCAAAGGGTATGGCAAGGGAAAGTGGTGAAAGACTATACTGCTGATGTGTCCACAATAAGAGTTCATTTTTCTAATAAGAAAATTCATAGAATCATAGAATCACCATGATGGAAAAAATCCACTGGATCAAGTCCAACCATTCCTATCAATCACTAAACCATGCCCCTCAGCGCCTCGTCCGCCTGTCCCTTAAACACCTCCAGGGAAGGTGACTCAACCACCTCCCTGGGCAGCCTCTGCCAGTGCCCAATGACCTTTTCCGTGAATTTTTTTTTCCTAATGTCCAGCCTAAACCTCCCCTGGCAGAGCTTGAGGCCATTCCCTCTTGTCCTATCCCCTTGTTCTTACAAACAAAATCTAAGCTTCATTCCTCATGATTATTCAAAGTTAATTGTTAGAGTTAGAAGTTCTAAACATGGCCTAAAATTTATACCATACTCAGAAGAAAAGTAATCATTACATGGGGTTTGTGTTGCTTAGATAGCAGCCTTCTACTTTGCTAAGCTCATTGCCTGGCTTGGGCTAGCATTGTTCTGCTCTCAGAAAACTTTCAGAAACTGCTAGTTGGTGGGCAGTTTCAAGAACACACAAAAAGCAGGTACTGTATGCTTGTAGTTGCAGTTTACTCGGGGTTGAATAAGTAAAAGTTTCTGTTCCTACAGCACCTAGTTGGCAGGCTCAACAAACAAGAAATCCAACGTGCTATTGAGTTGCTGCCACTACCAATACAGTGTTCAGTACAGACAGCCTGCTGAAAGGCTGGCAAGCCTCTGTGCAAAAACGACGTTAGCCTTGAATTCGGCTCATGGTGTAACCAGAGACACACAAGCCTTTACATTGTCTTTCTGAATTGTAATTGAAATCCTTCTGCTTCATGGACTATAAGATACTGATTATTAGCTGGGATTTTCTACAGAGCTTTGACTCCGAGATGAATTTACTTGTCTCTCTTGCTGACGACCAATCAAATCACTCTACATGTCTCAGCTACTGGGTTCAGAAGACAAACCACTTTGAACATTCATTACAATACATTTCATTATTGTCACCAAAACAATACAAAGGTAAAGAAGCAGAATTTCACTGAGAAGTATTACTTTCTCCATGCAGCTTTGAGAGAGCGCGTGGTGGAGGAACACCAGTAACTATGAATATACAGTAACAGTTACAACACACCCACTCTCATTTAATAACTTCTTTCATTTTGTTTTCCTTTCTTTACGGGTCAGTAATCTAAATTTTTTAATCTCTCTTGTTTAGGGCTGAGAAAATAAGAGCCTTATACCATGGAAAAATAATCCATCACCAGGTACCATCTTTCAGTAACTTGATGTAATACTATTTTGCCCACACAGCAGCTACGCTGGCTAGCTGAAGTCCCCATATTAACATAGCAGAAAGGAAAACAAAACAAAATAAATCAAAAATATCTAAGTAGAATATCCAGACAGGTTTGTATCCAGTAGGATAAACATTACTTGCATAATCTTCTGATTATGCCCTTTCTAGTGTCAAACTGCGACTTCTCCAATTTAGTGTGTATTTTTAAAGCAAATCTTATGGAAAATTACATTCTGGCCTTTAGGCACTGCACTGAGTTCAGCTAATTAATAGCCTAAATTGATTTTTCTTCTTAAAGGACGCTTGATTTGGAAGAAAAAAAAAGTGGCATTGCTGGTGGCATTAGTAGGGTGAGATTTTAACTTTAGGAGAGAAACACAACACAGTGGTGTCCTGGAAAGAGCAGAGTTTTTTATTGTTATGTTGAATGCTTTTTCACTTAGGTGGTACCTCTGCTAAACATTCGTCTGAAGTTAAAAGCTCTTCTAAATCACAGTGGTAGCAGGAAAAAAATACCCAACTCCAACAACAAGGCAAGGATTCAGAACTGTTCCATTCATGTCTTGTTTCCTAGATAGGTGCATTGAAATGAAATGTTTACGTAACAGTCACTGAAAAAAAAAAAAAGAAAAGCCCTTTCTGCCTTGATATTTAGTTCCTGATTAGAAACAAAATTAGACTTAGCTAATAAGAAGTAGGCCATTTAGCCTTTAATTGGTGTGCAAACAATTAATGCCTTTTACACAGAGCTGCCTAGGGTTATTCCTCAGTTTCATGAACAAGCATTTTTTCCCAGCCTGTTCTTCCTTCCTAAAGTAGATGGGTTAGCTAGAAAACTCTAAGAATATAGAAGCTTTCACAGATAGTCATTTCACAGATGTCTATTAGAGAATATTTGCATTTCCTTTTTTAACTTTCAGAGTTGTATTTACATTTGAAGGCTAACAACCTACCATGGGAGCCTTCCCCCAGCATGACTCCCAATCCATATTTTATAAGTTGGGAGAAAATACAAACTGACTGCTCAAATAACCTAATTTTTCTCTGTGCGTATTCTACATTGTACTGCATTTCCAGGCTGTGGTTTAGTATTCCCTGCATACACTCTTTCATGCATGAAATGGGAAGATAGAACCTAGTGGCATTCTGCAGAGACCAGAAAAATCAAAGAGAACTTCAGGAATTACCAAAAACTTACTTATTTAAACTCTTACATATAGATTCTGAGAAATCATTGCATTAAATACGATAGCAGAAAGAGAACGTGGCTACAGAACCACTTAGGGCAGCATGTGACAAAGTGACTCGGCTGCTGGATGAGGGAAAGGCTGTGGATGTGGTCTTCCTGGACTTCAGCAAAGCCTTTGACACAGTTTCTCACAGCATTCTGCTTGAGAAACTGTCAGCCTCTGGCCTGGACAGGCGCACACTCTCCTGGGTGGAAAACTGGTTGGATGGCCGGGCCCAGAGAGTGGTGGTAAATGGTGCGAAATCCAGCTGGAGGCCAGTGACAAGTGGGGTTCCCCAGGGCTCGGTGCTGGGTCCAGCCCTGTTCAATGTCTTCATCAATGATCTGGATGAAGGCATCGAGTGCACCCTTAGCAAGTTTGCGGACGACACTAAGCTGGGTGGAAGTGTCGATCTGCTGGAGGGTCGGGAGGCTCTGCAAAGGGATCTGAACAGGCTGGACCGCTGGGCAGAGTCCAATGGCATGAGGTTTAACAAGGCCAAATGCCGGGTCCTGCACTTGGGGCACAACAACCCTATGCAGTGCTACAGACTAGGAGAAGTCTGTCTAGAAAGCTGCCTGGAGGAGAGGGACCTGGGGGTGTTGGTTGACAACCGACTGAATATGAGCCAGCAGTGTGCCCAGGTGGCCAAGAAGGCCAATGGCATCTTGGCTTCTATCAGAAACGGCGTGACCAGCAGGTCCAGGGAGGTTATCCTCCCTCTGTACTCGGCACTGCTGAGACCGCTCCTCGAATCCTGTGTTCAGTTCTGGGCCCCTCACCATAAGAAGGATGTTGAGGCTCTGGAATGAGTCCAGAGAAGAGCAACAAAGCTGGTGAAAGGGCTGGAGAACAGGCCTTATGAGGAGCGGCTGAGAGAGCTGGGGTTGTTTAGCCTGGAGAAGAGGAGGCTGAGGGGAGACCTCATTGCTCTCTATAACTACCTGAAAGGACGTTGTAGAGAGGAGGGTGCTGGCCTCTTCTCCCAAGTGACAGGAGACAGGACAAGAGGGAATGGCCTCAAGCTGCGCCAGGGGAGGTTTAGGCTAGATGTTAGGAAAAAATTCTTCACAGAAAGGGTCATTGGGCACTGGAACAGGCTGCCCAGGGAGGTGGTTGAGTCACCTTCCCTGGAGGTGTTTAAGGCACGGGTGGATGAGGTGCTGAGGGATATGGTTTAGTGTTTGATGGGAACGGTTGGACTCGATGATCCGGTGGGTCTCTTCCAACCTGGTTATTCTGTGATTCTGTGATATGTAACTTCACAGAACTTGCCATTCAACTTTTAGCCAGGAGTGATGCTGCAGTTCTGCAAGGGGCAGGGAATGGAAGGGCTGGACACAAGTGAGCAGCTCCTTACTTGTAACCGCCCCACTGAACCAGTGGGGCATGCCAGAAGCACACTGCCCATTCAATACTCTTGATCTCCTGGGGATCCGGGCTAAAGTCCTCGGTCAGACAACGTGCCGTAGTATCCTCCATTTCCAACCCAAACCAGCATCCTGACCTTTCCCTTGTTCCTTCTATCCTACATCAGCCTCAGCTTTGGTCTCACTGCGGGTACTGTAACTAATACAGCTTTCCTGACTGTGGCCCTCCAGGTGATGCCAGGAAAACACAAAGAACACCCCCTCTCTATGCCCTTTGGCATTTCACAGTTTCCAGGGCTACTGTCAGCAGTAGTTGCATTACAGCCGTGGTGAAGGCCTGAGGGATACCAACTAAGGCTCATGCCTCTTGATTTGAGGGGATCTGAGCCTCAGACAGGGCAAGGAGCTGCTCTTCATGGAGAGAAAACTCAGGGAGGCCAACCATCAGCGTAAGAGTGACTCACTGGGGTTTGGTTGCTCCCTGAAGCACAAATAAATTAAACCTCAAAACAAGCAATCTCTCTGTCAGTTGTATTTCTCTTCATTGCCACAATACGTAGAGAGGCATTTATTACAAAAAATAACAGAGTTAGTCTTAATTTTAAAAGTTTATTCCAGCATACTTTCACTGTTTAATCTTTCGCCATGGCATAAGGAACTAGACTAGACTAAGGAAGAATTTCTTCACCATGAGGGTGGTGAGGCACTGGAACAGGTTGCCCAGGGAAGCTTTGGATGCTCCATCCCTGGAGGTGTTCAAGGCCAGGTTGGATGGGGCCTTGGGCAGCCGGATATAGTAGGAGGTGTCCCTGCCCATGGCAGGAGGGCTGGAACTGGATGATCTTTAGGGTCCCCTTCCAACCCAAACCATTCTATGACTCTATGAGCAAGCATCAACACCATTCCCAAACTGCTCCTGTGGAAATGATTCAATTCAAGAAAGAAACAGGCAGGGATGAATGACTACCAAAGATACCGATAGCACTCAAACAAAGCAATCTGCAGAAAGAAAGCCCAGAATATGTTGCAATGTCCTCTAAATCAAAGTTTAGAGGACAAAGCTTACAGTGAGAAGTTTACAGTGAGATTACAGAGTCTGAAGTATTCTCAAAATCATTTGTACAGCTTTATCAACATGTATCTTGAACATAAACAGCAGGAAAAAAGTCATCCTAGTGCTTCAATATCAAAACAACCATATAGCTTCCTTTCTTTTTTCCACTTACAAGATAAAACTCATACGAGTTTTCCTCTTCTTTGTATATTGACTCAATATTCCGATTGAAACTGATCTGGAATACACACTTCAACAGAGATGCTGCCCCTCAGACACAAGGGATTACAAAAATATTCCTCATGCATATATTAGTCAATAGATAAAAAGAATTTGTAAAATCAATATAGAAAAAAAGAAACCAACAGAGCACTTTTTAAAACAGATATTTTCTAATCCTCTGGCGATGCATACTCCTATTAAAAATGCTGAACTATCTGCGTGCATTCAAATTCACCACCCGCATACTTCTTTGCAAACCAACTATGCAATTATTTACCAACACTTCAGAAACTTTTGATTCCAGGCATGTTGCCATCTTGAAAAGGGCAGGCTATGTTTAAAGACTGCTACTAAAAGTAATACATCTCGTACACTGAATTCCCAGTACAAGTCTTCATGAGGAGCAAGACTAGATTTTAGTGCAACCTCTGGAAAAACAAAGCCCCGTGTATCTAACATCTTAAATCCTTTCTTGTCCAAAGATCAGAAATGGCTCGGTGTTAGCGTTTCACATCTGTCCTACCAAAACCAACCTCTGGAGCAGTACTTCTTGTGGCAGAGAAGAAAATATTTCAGGAGTCACTACTACCCCACTCCATGCAGTTGCTGTTCAGTAACAGCAAGAATGACAAGAGTATTACAGCTAAGACCAACATCATGGGGACATGCTTAACTGGGGCTTATTATAATCCTGAAGAATTTGCCAGTGGAGTTTTTACTTGCTTTTACAATCTTCCAAGTTTGTCACTTTCTCCAGTTTTTGCTACACAATTCTCTCAAACTGTACAAAACCAAATCAAGGACTGAGATAAAAATCCCTTCAAGTTTTCACTTCCCTTAAACCTTCAATTTTAGTGAAACAGAGCAGAAGTGATAATTACAGACAGAAGCTGCATTTTGAGTGAGCTTTGTCTTAAAAGGAGCAACAAAGTCTGAAGAAACTCGACTGGGTAGTTTAAAGTGCTTAATATCTAACAAAAGTAAACTTAAAGATTTTTATTTTCTTTGCTCCCTGTAAAACGCAGTTCGGAACTAAGCCCATTTCTTTCTTTCTTTCCTTCTTGAACCAACAATTTTAAATATTCATTGGAGAAAATAGACATAAAAAGCACAACCCTGCTGAGTACGAATTTGCAGCTTGGTAACAGACTTTACAAGTAATCTAAAAAGTCTCCACTCTCCTTCAAAAGAGGCTGTCTGAGATGTTGTCTAGGTATTTTGCAACTTCTCATTGTTAGTGAAAAGGGGAGCACAGGATAAAATCACAAAACATTATTAGATTTTCATCTTCAGCGAAATTTTAAAATTAGTCAGATTCAAGAATTGTATATCATGTGCCTTACTTGGATGCTCTAGTTACACTACACCGTATAATTGCATTCCTTCATCCTGGTTAGACCTGAGATTAGGGACAGAAATCAGAGAAATCCAAGACAAGTTTTTAACCATACAATGCTGTGTTTCCCAACTGCATTTACTGAGTTTTCCCACCCTGCAGTTGCATTCTGCTGGCTTTTCACATCCAATGGATAATAAAATATGTAACCACAACCACCTGGTTATATATTCAAATGAATTCAATCCAGATATAAATAGCCTCAATGTAAAAACATGAATTCACAAACTGCTGAGAATTCAGTATCTTAGTTCACTGCTGGGATTAATTTCTTTTCAACAGACTGGTTGTCTAGAGAATACCCATAATGCAGTAAATGAAAACATGTGTGTTACTGCCAGCAGTGAGAATTCATGAAATTCTAACTGATGGATATTCAAAAACCAGAACTGCGGTGGGAAACCAATGGTTTGGCAGTCACTGGAACAAGAATGATAAACCTAAAGATTCCTGTTTACAGTTGTATTTTCCTCTCACTTAAAACTTAAATAAACACTGTCTCATATGGAACTTAATCAGGGGGATGCTTGCAGATAGAAATGCTTCAAAACCAGCAGATTCAAATATTTCCCCAGTTACAGAAAATTGGCAGTGGATTAACTGCTAAGACTTGTCTGTCCTTTTAATATAAAGTATGTACCTCTGTTTAGAGCATAAATATTGTTGAGCACTTTTAAAAATGACAGTCTGAGTATTTTATATCACCCGGTTCTACAAATACCTCAAAAGAATTATATTTGAACTTTCTTAACAATTTAAACAGTAAATCATTCAGGTAGAGGGATACAGGATGCTTTATAAACACTTAACTTTGAATAACTTGTCTGACAGAAGCTCACAACAGCTGCCAATACTATCAAGTTATACAGATAATTTGTCTCGGCTTTGCATTTTGGGTTCCCTTCCCTTGCAAGGCATTTAAGTCTGGTCTGCATTTCGTAAGCTTGCACATGCATATTTTTGACTGTCACAGTGCACCTGCTACTCAAGAATTCAGGTCTGTAAATGCTAGCAGGTACCAAAATGAAACAAAAGAATCTGACTACAGAGAAAGAATGCAAAATAGCATAATAGCTGCTGATGGCAGCTATAGTTCTGCTTGCATTCAAAACAGCAACTACTGCCTGGTTTAGTAGTTCAAGGTTAATGTGACAAAAATAATCAATGAAGTTAGTAACATTTCTGACTTACAAAAACCATTATTCAGAGTGTTTGCAACAAAAATCTCTTGGACCTGGGCTACCTGGGCCTCTTGGAGAAGAATTTCTGTGGTAAAGGGGCACTTAGGTCCCTACAATCCCTACATAGCTCTATGTTCTTGCTTGACGGGAAAAAACCCAACTAAACAAAAACATAAAGGCACATTAAAGAGAGTAGGTCTGAGTAAATGTTATGATTAATCAGAGACAGCTTATTGAATAAAAGCATCCCAAACAAATGGCACATGAGATAAACCCAAGCTTAGAATGGCTCTAGGGGACAAAGTCCTAACCAAGCCTAAATATCTATTTATCAAGTGGTTTTGCAGCTTGTAAAGCCTCCTCCCATAGGATTATGCTAGCACTTCCAGGTATCTTTAGCTGTTAGAAGTTAATGTAAATGCTTAACTTTTGGCAAGGAACTCTGCTAAAGCAATCATTTTCTTTAATATAAGAAATTATAGTTACTTGATTACTGTACTTAGTCCAAAGAAACCACTTCTTTTTCACAGTTGTGGTACAGAACACCCTTCAAATCACATCCCTTCATCTCTCTTCTTTTGCAAAGGATGAACAGAAGTAGAGAGCTAACAATTCCCTCTTCTCTGTATGTATTACAAATCTGAAGATTAAGCAGGCACTATCTATCCCTCCTTGTAGCTACTATGTCCAACACCATAAATCAGTACTGGTATTCCATGGGTTGTATGATATATTATTATTAACTTCAAAACGCAAATAATAATTTCCAGTGCTCACATGTAAGTGTTACAACACATTTTGTAAAACCTATCTTTTATAACAACAGGAACACTGAAAGCTGTGCTAGCTGAATCATTAACTTTTCTTCCAAGCAGTTCAAAATTGCAAAATCTAACATCAATTTCTCCAATGACTTACATCAAGTCCTGAAACAAAATCACCACTCAAATTAAAAAACAAGAGATACGTAAGATACGTAAGTCTGTGAAGACTTCTGGCAGTAATTCTGCTTTGTTTCAAAACACGTGCATGGCATCCAGTCCATGTAGTTCCATGTAGGAACTGGCTCACGAGTCAAAGTTTTCTATACAGTTGACGATCGGTACCTTTGAAGCCTTCCTGATAAGAGACCTTAAAACTTTATGTTCTACGTGTGGCAGGAGTTCAAGTGCAATTTCATCCCGTAACTCCTGGCACACAGAAGTGGATTGTCCAGTGCTGAGAATTCAGCAGCTAAATGGCAAAAGTAACCTAATGCGTTCAGAGATTTCCTTGCCAACACCACAGCCTTTGTGCCCCAAACTGGCAAGGGTTTATGTGGGGCCCTGCAGAGCGACTGTCAGTACAGCCATCAATGATCTAGAAATTGTGAGGGTGACTGAGCACTGGCACATGTTGCCCAGAAAGGTTGCGGAGTCTCCATCTTTGAAGGCTTTCAAAAGCTGTCTGGATGTGGTCCTGGGCAACCACCTCTAGGTGACCCTGCTTTGAGCAGATGACCTACTGAGGTCCCTTCTGACCGCAGCCAGTCTGCAATAGTGTAGTGTCGTATACTACGAGACACATACTCTCCCACTTTCTCTTTAAATAGTGTATTAATACAATACTACTCTTTAATGTAAATATCTAAGTTCTTCTGCTCAGTGACCTGGAATTTGAAACAGATAACTGTAGGAAAGAAACAAGACATTTGAATAACCATCAGGTTTATTTTGCCTGCTAACTGTACTCTTTTAATGCAACCCAAAGAGCTAGATTTGTTGCAGAAGTCTATAAGCAGAGCTACCACCCCTTCAAACTTTTAGCTCTTGTACCCAATAACAAGTTCTTCTTCAGGCTGAGTTCCCCTGCCCCAGTGCTTAAGGGGACAATACAGATTAAGGCCGAGATTTTTCTCTCTGCTCTTGAGCTTTTCCCATGTGGCTAGCAAGAGCTTGAGACAAACTGGCAACACATTCCTGCTCAGCTTCAAGTAGCTGCCCTGTTGTGAGAAAGCGCTGTTGTACAAAAGAACAGACAGAACTGGGATTCCAGCTTAATTTCCTTTTTCAGCTGAAGACATTAGAAGTCTGACAACACACACAGTAAAAAACAGGAGAGACATTTAAGTGCTCTCAGCACTTAAAGTAAAAATAAGCAACTAAAGCTTTCTATTTTCTTCCTCCAAATGAAACCAGAGGTTTGGGGTTTTTTTTAAAAAAAAAAAGTTAACTTCTTTCCTCATATCCAGTTCTTCAATATATGGCAAATTCTTTAAAATGTTCTCCTTATTGCAGATCCCATACAGATTGCTCAGTAACAAAAGTGCTGGTCAAATTTTCTTGGAAGTAAAACTGAAAAATAGCTGCAGATTTTTTGAAAAAACTGAAAATACGATCAACGTCTGGCTGAATTGGATACCAAGGTCTTTACGATGTTTCATTACCTGTTTCTGAGAGCTCAAATGCATGTGTTTTGACTATCCTCTCTGCCACTGCAGATGTTTTCTTAAAGCTGGGGTTTCAACCCTTACATTTATGTTAATGTGAGATTAGCACTGTTATGTATTCCTTCTTCTCTTGTCCTCTTTGACACACACATGGCTTTGAAGCCTCAAGCAGTTGCAAGTCTACAAACATGGGCTAGAATTCCTTCAGCTTGCTAAGAGAAACCTGAGCTGTATCCTTCCCTCCTCTGAACAACTGACAAAGCATAATAAATTCCCAGCCCTCCTCTCAACTTTTACCCATGGAGCTCTATTAGCAGCTGAAGCAGTTCTGCAAGCTGCAAAATAGATTTGCAAGCAAAGACTACACAGTATGCTTGACAAAGAGTCAGTTACTTTCAATATCTCAACTAGTAGTTACATCAACATTATGCACGTAAAGTATTCCTGTATTTTTTAATTGCTTCCAGTGTGACTGTGCTTGCTGCCAATGAAAGTTAAGGAGAAATAAACTTCAGATGGCTGCACAACACAGCTCACCCACCTCTGCGTGGTTCTGCTATTTTGAGGCAGACTGGTTATTTGCATCAAATAGTGCTGGATAATCTTTAATCTTGTGAAGTGGACGAACAGTGACTAAGACAGCACTAAAACCAGCACCTATTATAACAACCTGTAACCCTAAAGCAGAGCCATAACCAGTTCAATTAGGGGTCAAAAGCATATTTTTAACTAACACATCCGATACACTGCGAATTAGCACGAAAGTATCAGAGCTTATTTTAATTTCACCAGTTTGGGAGAGTAAACTGATACCAGTTTTTCTTCCCAACTCTATCCAAGACATAAAAAAAACCCCAACAACAAACAAACAACCTTAAGGGAAAGCAATTCAGAGCAATATTTCCTGCCTTTTGAAAGGTCAATCCAAACCACATGGATATTTAGTTATCTTTATAAATGGTGACCTGCATCTTGGACATAGAGGCTCAGCATGACTACGTATTCAAGGAACTATATTACCTGCAATTCTATTTGTAATGGTTGAACCTCTATGATACCTTCAAATACCTTTGGAGTACACAAAACTCCATCACCACAAGTCCATATAGGCCTCCACACTTCTTATTAATATCATCTTCATCTTCAGTACTCATGAAAAACCTGAGAAAAGGTTCCAAAATACAGCAGAGGTCACTGAACAGTATCTACAAACACGGAATTCAGATCTGTTTTGTTCTTTGGGTCCGTTTAAACCAGCAGGATTCCTTCATTACCTTACTGAACACATCTCCTGGACCACCAATTTCAATGCTTCAATGAGGAGCTTCACTTTGTCAGTCAATGGACCATCAACACAGCATTTCTTGGGAGTTTCTTCAAGGGTGTATACAGGGAAGAATAAATTGTAAATTAAAGACCTGAGGTTTGGTTTGTTTCAAATATTTGTCCCTCAGCAATCTGCTCATCCACCCCCAAAATACACAGCCGTTTCTGCTTTAATTAGTTGAGCCTTAAAGCTCTTTTCACCTGCTTGCTTTTTGGAAATGGATGATCATCTGGGTAGTATCTTGTGTTGTTTCAAAACTTGGCATAATTAAATGGTGAGCGCTGCTATAGTGCTCTCTCTTTTCCAGGCATGCCAATTATAATGTGAATTCCTTTCTTTTCAGTTATTTTTCTTGGTAACGTACACTGACAACTTGACTTGAACTGTACTCTTTAGTACAAGAAAGGACAGAAAAATAATCTCCAAGCTCCAGACTTTGTAGCACTGTCACATCACTATTTAAACCAGCGAGACACCATTGCTCTGCATGCTGTTTCAAGCAGGAGAAACACTGGTGTAGTTATTTTACTTGTTTGTAACGTCTAAGCAAGCAGATTCTTAAGCTACCCAAACCATGGAAGCTCTTGGGTGGTAATTACACACATCAGTCAGGCCTTTACCACTTTCCAGTTGGTGGCCTGGGCAGACTTGAAATGTGTGCATTCTGGTTTATGTTTTTAAGTTAACAGCACACCTAGTTAAAATACTGCAAGAGCCTGTGCCTTCCCTCTGCCCCAGCAAGCTCAACAGGCGCTTTGCCAACTCCTCCTTTTCGGTTGTGAGGGAGAACAAGAACATCCTGCTGCAGCAGCCAGCTGGCTACCTTCTCCTGTCAAGGACTTAATATACTTCCATAAAGTATTCAGCTGTTGCTGGATGAGAGACAGAGTGCTCTATAGTGCCTTCTTCAAACAGTACTCCTCCTTGATTAGCACAGACTGAATGGATGAAAGAACCACATGCAAAGAACGGGAATGAGGGTATGAACACAGCCTTCATTCTCTGGATAATCAAAAGTCACCTAATTCATCTTAACCTTCAAACTAAACATTTTCTCTCCAGGACAAAAGCTCACAGGACAAAAGTTTGGGCAAACCTGAAAAAACATCAAGCTGCTTACAAGTTTTATTGACTTATCATACTTAGCTCAAGCTTAGCTCAATAAAAGCTTTCTTGTACCAAGGACAAAAATGTTTCCACTCTCTTAAAAAAAATGCAAGAAAACCAAACAATTCCAATTTTATTTTAAACATGAATATCCTCTTTCAGTGGGTCTACCTCAAACACTGAGAAAACAGTGAGAAACTGAAAATGAAAGTGCAGAAGAATAAGCTAGACTAGCTTTGCAAATTCGTACCTTACTTTTTCTGTGAATCACAGATTTAAGCAGGACTGGAACTTCTGTTACCATGGCAGCAGGCCTACCTTGTTGGTGATTTCAACTGCTTATACTTCATTTCCCTGCCCTTCTGGAGAAGTTAGCTTGTCCTACAACAGTCAGAGTGCATCGTCCTCCATTTCCTACCAAAGGGTCAGCACTCACACAGCAAGCAACACTTAGCATCCTATGGTAAATCTTCCCTGGGAAACTGGTAACAGTGTGAAATAGGGGCAGGAGTCTAGGACATGAGAAGCTGGAATAAGCAAAAGAGACTAGGAGAACCACAGGGCTCCTGCTCTGGTACAAAGATGCAGGGGCAGCAGAGAGATGCAATGAGCAGATGTGAACGCAAGTAGGAGATGCACTTCCTCAAGCAGCTGGGGCAGGGGTTTCCTGGAGGGGATAAAAATCCCCCAGACTTTCTACTTTCTGAGAATTCAAAACATTAAACCACCTCTCAGATAAACAGGTACAAAAATCAAACCCAAATCATAGCTCTTTTCTCTATTACTTGCATTTTCAGAAGCCTGGATTTCTTTTTAAACTGCTGCAGCTTGCAATGTTTAAAAGTGTGGAGTTGACATAAGCTGCTTTGCACTACTTCCATTTTAAGCATATCGCTTGGGATCTGTTTTGGAAGTCAAGGGTCCATTGTTCTGGGATATCTGGAAAGGCCATTTCTGATTTCGTTATTTGGGGTATTTTTATGGAAGGTAGTTTCTTCACTCAAATATATTTTAGATGATTGTAATTTGGATTCAAATGTGTTATTTAAAAGATCATTCTCCTGACACCTATATTGATACTGCCAAAAATAAAATTAACAGGATCAGTCCCCTTCTGCCATTACTATCGTGCTTCACTTAACAACATCCAGACTACGACATGGGAGTTTCCATAGAGATGTAAACAGCACAGAGTATGTGAAGAAACAAGGTCACTGTAACAGTCTCTTGAAAGTGCTCTTATAGCTGCCCTCTTTTCATTTGATATGGCCCCCAAACAACAGCAGTCAGCTTCCACAAGTGTGCCTAAGAAATAAAGGAGGGTAGTAGACCTGGAAACCAAGGTAAGAGTGATAAAGCAGCATGAGGAAGGAAAAAGTGTTACTAAAATTTGCCATAATCTAGGTTTGGCGTATTCAACAAGAAAAGAAATTGGGTAGTGCAATACAGTACAGTACTGTATTAAATGTATGTCAATTATTTTGAAGGCATCCTCTATTGTGATGGCATTGAGTTGTCTTAAACCGCCCCTCTGCCTCATTTCACAAGACATGAGAGGACAGAAAACTTCAGCTTCATGATGCAGTTGATAAGTACTGTACATTATAGTAGCATTATTATTACAGTATTAATGTTGTTATTAATGTACTATTATGACTTTATTACAATAATTATTAATTTATGTGAGGTATGTATTATGCTAATGTTAGGTTAGGTCACTTGAGGTTAGGTTAGCTTAGGACAGGTTACCTCAGGTCAGGTGTATACGTCAACTCGCTTAACAACAAAATCGGCTAACGATGCTCTGGTCAGAACTGTTGTTAAGCAAGGCACGACAGTACAGAACACAAAGAGGAAGGAACAAGCAGTTATTCTATGGCAGCACATACAACTCTACAGCTCTATACGCAACTGTACCTTACCAGTATCCTAGCTACAGCTTTTAGTTCAAATTAATCATATTTATGTAATAGACTTGCAATTTGCAGTACTCTTTAAGAGCTACATCATTAACTCTGTTACATGTAAGCATCTGATAGGAAGCACTTAAACAGAGGAGCAAGTGAGGGATTCTGCTTCCAATTCTGACACCGACTGCGCTGTGCAGCCACTGCTAGTTTCTAGTGCTCTTCCTTTATGTGACTGTCTCATGCTGTGATGTTTAAGGCACAAATGCATCAGACCACCGGTGTTGCAAGTATAGCCCTCTCAAAATAAAAAAAAATAATTCAGGAAAGTTACAGATTTATACAAGTCCAAAACAATTCCTTCCCCATTCTCTTAATGTGTTTTCTTATACATTTACATCTTCAGATGGTATCGCCTTCCATATGCATGACCTTTTCAAAGGAATTTGCTAACACTAGGCAGTCTTTGCAGGCCTTGAAACGTTCCCAGCTGAAAACAGCAGTCATAGGTAACATCCGTTCACCTGGGAAATATCAATGTGAATATCCGATGGCTAAGGATAACAAGCGTATTAAATGGCAATGGTGCTACAATGTCTATGGGAGAAGAGGACAAGTTATTATCTTCAGGAAAAAAATCGTAATTCACTTAGTTCAAATTAGCTAAGTTTCTCTGATTAATCAGCATCTCCTGCTGAAATACCTTGCTGATTTCAAATAGAAAATTTAAATGTTAACACCTAAGCTGTCAAGACATCAGAAGTATTGGTTTGTGTTAATTATTTTAGTTATTTAATCCTTTCATGTTACTTTCATGTCAGCTGAACAAGTTTTACTTTGTCAAAAGATTCAGTTTTCAAGTAATCATTTAACAGTCAATGGCTAGTGAATTCGTTCTGAGAACACTGAAGGAGTAAACTTTCATTTTAACTCTCAGTAATATATTACCACAGAGGCTGAGGAGTTGAATTTTCGGGGTTATTTTTTCCTCCTCCCCCAGCATCCCAAATAGAAGAAGCTCAAAGGTAAAAAAATCCCCACCAAACCCAAAATATATACAACCACTTACTGCACAGCTCTACCTATACAGGAAATCAGTCATTTCAGTGCAACTAGGAACAATAGTGTTAAGTGACCCCTCAAAGATTTTGTCCCTCACCCTGAGAAAATGCTGAACTGTTTCCTCAGGAACCTTTAGTCACTTCTCCTGGCTAAGCTGTGTGTATGTGATCTTCCCCCTAATGAAACCCAAGCAGCACAGATCGGAAATGCTCTACAGAGAAGTGACCTTTCCACTGAAAGGAGAATATCTGTTCAAAGTTATTTGTGTCATGGAACAGATACAAAAAGAAATGGCAATGGCTAGACTCAGCTTATGTCAGTGAAACAAAAAATTAGCCCCTCCTAATTCTATTTCTCTAACGAGAGCAATCCAGTTTGGCCAGCTCTTGACCAAGCTCATCTACAACTGCTGTGAACCCAGAAGGTCTCCATGAGATTTTTGGGGGGTGGGGGTATTGAATTTTCTTAAGCAATTGTAGTTACAAGTCTCTCATGTTCACAAACCCTGCAGCATGATATTTCTACCTTGTTCTTCCTGAGATTGCCAAAATCTCAGAGTTAAACGTGTTGTGACATAATCACCCATTTGAAGCATTTGCTTTCCACTTGAACTTTATTTTTAGTCTCTTCTATAGCATTTCAAAGCACACCTAAGTTATCCTTTGTCATGAAGTGAAAAGCTAAGAAGAAAATCTGAAGGGTTTGACAAACTTTAGAAGATAAGCAAGCTTACGACATCTGTCATTCATAAAATTACTACTGCCTCATTTCTTTGGTAAGTGCACAGATATGGCTGCAAATATCCATTTGCCACAAACTTGAAGCTTTCTACCTCAGAGATGCCAGTCACTGGCTTAAAAGTGGCAGAACTTAAGCTGGTAACTCTGAACTCCAACTCATGCTCATAAAGGAGAAACATCTGAAAACACAACAGTCCGAAATCTTACAGTAAGTGTTTCTTAGGGACCTTGAGCAATCTGCTCAATGCTGGACCTGCCTTGAGTGATGAGTTGGACCAGACTATCTCGAGAGGTCCCTTCCAATCTATATCATGCTATGAGTGAGTATTGAAGTGCTTTTGTGAAAAGTGTTTTCTTTTGCCAGCTGCCAGCATTTGTCCCTAAGTGCAGAGATGATTATAAATTACTTGGGAACATCTAAGAGCATAAAACACCAGGCTACATTTATTTCTGATTGCAGCGTGAATCTGCGTGAATTCAACACTAGAACCTACAGGATATATATCCTGTAAGACATCTTTTTATATCATGTTTGATAAAGCATTCTCTTTCACATCAGTTTATATGTATTAACTTACTTAATTCCACCAAATCCCTTTTATTTAAATCCCGTTCAACAAAATTGTGGTATTTGAGATTAATTTCAATAGGCAACACTGTCAGAGGAGACCCCTAGATTAACATCACTGCATAATGGAACCCAGCTTATTTCCAGTAACTCCAGTCAACCTAAGACATTGCACAGTGGCTGAGAATCTGGCTTATCCCTGACAGTGATCAGAAAAGGACGGTCTTCCCCTAACTTACAGTCATTCCAGATCCAGTATGAGCTGCTCTGCCCAAATGTGCTTCTCGTAAAAGACCAGAAAAAGAACTCTTAACAAAGCATTATGAGGAGTGATATAACTTGTTCATACAGAGGATACATAAATGGATGCTCTCTAAGAAAAGACAAAACTGAGAGGTTAGATAAGGGTGAGATGACAGAAGGGAACAGAACTGAGCATCTGCACCACATAATGAAGCAATGAAACATGAAAAGTCATTTAAGAGCAAAGGATGTCACCCCTCTATGCATGAAGAACTAGCCTCTGAATACTAAGCAACATCTACACACAAATAATGTCCACTACCTACTAAATGGAGGTCATTAAAAATAAATTCAGCAAGAACCATATGAAGGTATTATGGCATAAGAATAGGACTAGAACTATAAAAGCAAGGCAAACTGAAGAAAAAAAAAAAAGAAGAAGGGATTCCAGGCTCAATTGGAAGACCAGGTGAGAAAGTAATGGTGAAAAAAAAGAGAAGAATAACTGCCTGCTGCTGTGTGCTGCATGAATATTTACATCTGCCAACAGGCCATCAAAAAGCAAATTGGCACTAAGTCACAACTCACCATTTGCTATTTATATTCTGGCAGCATTATGTTTATGTAATTTCTATCAGTCAGAGCCTCCTTTTTGGGGATGGGGATAAGAAAAGGAGATACGGCAATCAATTCTGCTACTGCTGTTTGTATTCGCTGGGTTATCTGGTGCTTGACGTGTGCCTCATGCATCAACTTTTATTCAAAAATGGACATAGTTATTCAGGAATGATTTTAACTCACTAGCCTTATTCAAATATGTGCAAAGGCTTTGTCAGACATTTTCATTTTACGGGATTTATGCACTGGCATGTAAGAGGCAACATTTAATTGCAAGCGTGTGCTGTAATCACAGCCTTGTCAAGGTATCTTGCTGGAGAAGTGGAGACAAGTCTTACAGGTAGGCAGCCTATTACTAATTCTTTCTGAAGGCTTTTAAACCTGGGAACTGGTGGAGCCCTTTTAGACTGTACCAAGATTAGACAAAGGCATATTGCTTTAATCACTTCATCCTTGTTGTAGGGGTTTTAGTTTATTTTAAGCTGGTCAAATTTCACTTTAAAACCACAGATTATCTTAGGTAAAATTTGAGCACATCACCCCGCTTGCAGAGTTTGGGTAAGGATGAGAATTCAACTATGTCACTGCAGAAAGTGTCCCTAGTTCTGCAGTGTGGATACAGCCTTTAAAAATTATGAGTGCCTTCTCCCTTATACAGTGCAACATGTGGCTTGTAACACAAAGACCTGATATTGTGCTGAGGGAGATCATCATCAGCATGAAGTTGGCTGAAGACCCAACAAGCAGGACTTCCACATACTTGTGCACTGATAGCTCCTGTTTGTTTGGAGAATATCAATACCAACAAATGGAACCAGTAGTTGCAAGGAAGCTGTGGAAAGGCAGAGAGGACAACAAGGATAAGCAATATAACACGGCATGTTCTAATGTTAAGTAAAGAAGCAGCAAGTTATACCAACAAGAAGTGAAGTGCTAAAATATGAACGGGCATAAATGTTAGGACCCCTTCTAATCCTTAAAACGCTTAAGAATATGACTTTATTTTCTCTCCACAGCTGTGGACTTCCACAGCAGCTTCACCCAAGTCTGAACCACTGCTGAGATGGACTTGTCCCCTTCCTTCCCCTCTGTTGCACCAACCGTGGTTGCAACAAAACTAGTGAAAAACAAAGCTTTTTATGCAGGGTTGCTCTGATACGCTGCCTTGCCACACAGAGAACCATCCTGCCAGTGCAGCAGAGCAGGTGGGAACGCCACCTCCAGCAGCTGCTAAGGCTGTGGCTCCACTGGCTCCACCAGTTCAGTGAAGCAGGCAGCCTGCAAAAGCAGGGAGGAAGAGCAGGCTTGTGGCAGACTGAAGGTTTGAGGAAAGAAAAATCACAGATGATGAACTCTGACAAACACACAGAGAAGAATCACAGTGCAGAATGAAAACAATTAACACTCCAAGCTAAAAGGCAAAACAAGGTTGGGTGCAGAGCAAAGAACTCATGGTAGGCAAACACAATCAAAGAATCATAGAAGGGACCTTTAAAGATCATCTAGTCCAATCCCCCTACAATGAACAGGGATGTCTTCAACTAGACCAGGTTACTCAGAGCTCTGTCCAAACTGATCTGAATATTTCCAGAGGTGAGGCAACCTTTCTGGGCAACTTGTTCCAGTGTTTCACTACCCTCATCATAAAAAATTCTTCCCATATCTAGTCTAAATATACTCTCTTCCAGTTTAAATCCATTACCCCTTGTCCTACTACAACAGGCCGTACTGAAACGTTTATTCTTGTCTGTATTATAAATACTGAAAGGCTGCAATAAAGCCTCCTTGGAGCCTGCTCTTCTCCAGGCTGAACAACCCCAGCTTTCTCAGCCTTTCCTTGTAAGAGAGGTGTTCCATCCCTCCAATCATTTTAGTGGCTCTCCCTCTGGACCTGCTCCAACAGTTCCGTGTCTTTCCTTTGCTGAAGACTCCAGAGCTGGATGCAGTACTGCAGATGTGGTCTAGCCAGAAAAACCTGGTGAGAAGCATTTCAACCATTTGTGTTATCATCAGGCAAAAATTGTTAATACATGACCATATTCAAATGAGAATCAACTAAAAGGGAAATGAATGGACAATTTATAACATCTTGCTATTCTTTTATCTTGTACTGCTTAAGCCTTTGTTTACACGGGTAGCTTTCCATTCTGTTCAAAATAATGAAGGGAAGCAACTGCACAGGGATTCCACAATAACAGTTCCTTCATCTCTCAAACAGGTGAGTGGACAAGTTACAGGGAGACACACTTTTAAGTTGCTGAAATTCACAGTGCTCCAAATGGCCATTCAGCGCACTGTGCAATATAATAACATGCCAGCAGTGCTTTACATCTCATCCCAAGCCTTCTGATCTTTTGCTCAGCAGAGGACTATAAAGCCTGGTGTGCTTTGAAATGCCTGAAGTCTAACATGAAATGGTGCTCTTGGCAAGGCATCATACTTTCTTTAGCTACAACACACACACTTATTTAATTCAGGAGAGGAGGAAGGCAGTTATTTTCTCCCAGAAGCTTATCCTACTCATTTATTATGACCCTCCAGAGCATATGGCCAGAAGCAAAGACAACTGTTTTTCACACAGAGCTTAAGGAAAGTAACTTAAGCTTGACTGCCTTGTGCTGACAAAGAATGGACTTTAAGTAAATCATGGCATGTATCCACACCACTGCAGCACAGCACCAATGTACTTTTCCTCCACAGTGTGCTTTATTTTGCTTCTCTGTTACAACTAGGACAGAGGAAAGCAGCACTACAGCAGGTATAATTCACCCACCCCAGCGTATCTGAGCTAGACAGCATCGCCGGCCAGCTACAGGGTGCAGAGAACACTCACATATCACTCTGGCCTGGATGGGAACTAAAGGGAAACAAAGGAATTTCTATGGAACGAGTTAGGTGCCCAGATGACAAATGAAGTCTAAGCTATCACCCTTTGGTCTCCTTATAGGGGTATACAAGCACCTCCAGAGAGCAATTAATCTCATCCTAAAACACATGTTTGAGACAGGCATGATGAACAGCCTTTTGAAGGTACCACACTTTCACCCTAACTATGCAGGAAAGAGTGATTACCTGCGGCTTTGACATCTAGTTTAAAATCTTTAAAGCCAGAAGAGACAAACCTCAATTACAGGAGGGAGGAAGGAAGCACACAACAGGCAGTTCAGCTCCTCCTTCCTCTGACTAGAGGCAGAACATCTCTCTCATTGCCCTTGAAACAGAAAAACATAGACCTTACATCAGCCTCCACTTCTGTCACTAGCGACCCACTCACTCATACATGTACGCTTTGAAGAAGGGAGATGGCAAGCATCTCCCATGGTTCCTTGGACAACTACCACCTCCAAATAGGGTGGCTGAGGGGAACGACCTGTAGCTGGGGAGGGAGTCCACGCTCCCCCATGGAGTACCGATCCAGCCTTCCCAGTACCATGTGAGCCAATTTACTGGCATGGACATGGTTACCAAAATTAACAGCATGATTTCACTGATCCCAGGGCAGCAGGATTCAGAAATGCTCACGCACTGCCTCTCCATCCATGGCTGCCCCTCCCTGTACCAGCTCTGTCCCCTGCTTTGTGCCGGCTCAGTCATCGGTGCGTGACATGGTGAGTCAGTTGAACTGGGACAAGTTAAAAGACATTAATTTGAGAAGCTTTCCCTGATTACAAGTTACGCTAATTCATTCAAGAAAATTACATTCATTTCCTAGTTATCTTCAAATACATCAATCCAGCCTGAAAATGGACTTGATCCGTTGGCACTTACAGTTATATTCCCACTTCTGTTCATTACACAGAATAGCATGACAAAGGAATCGGCAGTTTAAACAGCCTGCTGCCTCAGGTTACAGAAGTTTCCTTGTGGATTATTTTCTCTTCCTTTTTGAAAAGCACATAAATTATTAACGCAAGTTACTAAAATTCCCTGCCTTTCAACAAGGACGTTCTAATCATTCGTCAACAAAAATCAGAGTTTACTGGGTATCAACTAATTATCTTCTGCTGAGAAAAATGCAACTGATGTGTTTCAGAATTATAGGAAAAAAAATTGCTTTTCTTCTTGTAATTTCAGAAGATCCAGCAGGGTTGGTGTGACAATTAGTGAATATTTAAATGCTTAATATTCATCGGAAATAGTCTGACAGCGATGGCCAAATAATTTCAGGCATGAGAAGAAAAGAAAGTCTCAGACTGATGAATAACTGACATTTGACCTGCTGTTCACTTCCTAAGCAGGAAAAAAAAATACAATTCATAGTGAATTGAACTTGAAGCTGGCTAAGAAAGCATAAAACAGTGTTTCATGTTTCTGCATTGTCTTACTGTCTAATGCTTTTTTTATAAAATTGTTTTATTCAGTGTTCATAAGATGCATATTGAGGAGAGAGGTAAATGTCTAGGACAAAGCAATTACCATAACCCATAAATGTTACAGAAAATAATTCAAACATCTATAAAACCGTGGCTGAAATTTCAAATTTAATAGAGTAACAACAATGCTTCTGCAAATTTATAACAAAGCAGATGTAATCTTTGTTGTTAAGTATTGAGACTTTCTAATATCAAGCTCTTTCTGGCACACTTACAGTGGTCTGAAGTTGGTGGGGAGTATATTTAACAGAAGGCATTTTTGCTACAAAGGGAATATGAACAATCGTCATATGGCTGCATAAAAAAAGGAAACAGCCAAACAAAAAACCACACCCAGAATGTTAAGCCTTAAGAGACAGAGCCCTGGCAGGATTATGAAGTCCTCTCTGAAAATTTGGGACTCGAGGCACAGAAATTCCCTGCCAAAGCACTGCAAACAAACTCCAGTGGAAGACAAATCATCATAAAGCAAGACCATTCCGTCTTTATTCTCAGATAACCCAAAGATGAAGAAACCTTTCTCTTCTGAGAAAAAAGCAAATTGAAATGAAATGTTTACAAACGATGTTTACTAAGGATTATACCCTGACCCTGCTTTCTATTAAGAGCCTCCTCTTGCTTAAGAAACCAGGTGTTAATCCCTCAAAGCGGATGACATTTTCCAACCCTGCATATTTCACAAAGCTTGAACACATTCAGAGGGAAAGAAAGTTTACATAAGACAAAACAGATGTTCAATAAACTTGGGTGATCTGACAGACAAGTATGTTTTGGTCTCTCCAAAAGAGAGCCACAAAAAGGCAACAACTATTTTCTTCCAGACACAATAAAGAGGACTTTGGTTTGGTTTTAATTAGAAAGACTGGATCCTAACTGAAAGAAGAATCCTTACGTCCTGTGCTATACTTTGATCTCACCTTTGATGTAACAGGAAAAAAAATAACTCTGACTTTCTACTTAGCATCCATAGTATTGGTCCAGTCACATCAACATCGTTCACTCAGAGAGTAGGATATGATCAGAGACAGGCCTCATGTCAGGCAGGGTTAAACCTGGACTGAGTCACCAAATCATCCCAGCACTCTAAGCTTAGAGTCAGTCATGTCTTCAGCATCACCTAGAAAGGAACAACACTGACTCTTTCTGCTTAGGAGCAGCTTTAAAGCAAATTACTTCTGGCACTGAAACAACTATAAAAGTAAATATCATATAAATGGCACAGACACTAAACATTAAAGGATTTTCTTCCCAAGAATTATCTGCAGTAGATGCTACTATTAGCCGGTTTTACTGTTCCTTAAAAACTATTTCTTTTTTACTCAAACTGGTTTGAACCTACACAGGAGACCATATTAAAACAAACAGAAGAAAATCCTTAAATTTTACTCTGGTTCTATGGAATCAATTCCATTCTCTTCTACCTAAACTTAGATGAGACTGGTAGAAATGAAATCAGAGTGAAATCAAGCAGAACTGTACACTTCTACCCTCTCTTGTATAACACACAATTTCTATTTGGCAGTGCTGGGCTTCACGAGTTTTACAGTAGAATTGTCAACCTTTCAGAATTCCCAGGATTTGTCTTTATATGATTATCATCATGTGTACAAGGGTGAAAAAATGTTCCTGCTCCATCACATTACTCAGTTTAGTTAAAGCTGTTGTCCTCCTACCTAGCAAAAAGGGACTGTGTGTGTTCATTCTGTCACATAATGGGAACTCTGACAAACATGAGCTGAAACAGATTGGGGTATTTTGGACCTCTGCAGTCTTCGGTTAGCATATCTAACTAAATTTTCAGTAAGTACAGCCAAATTGGAAATTAGAAACAAAAAGCAAGAGACAAAAATCTATTCCACACTTCATGTAACCCCTCCATAAAGCTAACAGCATAGCCACCAGCTGAAAGTTCATGATCATTCAGTACTTGCAACTCACAGCCTGATTTTTAGGCTTGAAGCACCCACAACTGCAGGCGAAGCCGGCATTTGTCTAAGAGTTCATGACAGACTCGAACAAAAGGTACAGAAATTCAGTCATAAAAAACTTAAAAGGGGGAAAGAGTCTAGATAATTTATCTTCTCATAGCAGAATAAGCAAAAATGTGCTCAAAAAGGAAGTTGATTAATTTTATACTTTCCTTTTAAGTTAAAGGCAATAAATATGAAGTGAAAGCAATATCACCTTTCTGTTCGTAAGCATCTGTGCTTAGCTTTGCCCTGCATTCCCCCAAGCATCTGTATTTGCTTGAAAAGAGTCATACCACCAGCTAACTAGATGCATCTAAAAGATCCAGGATTCAAGCTTTCACTGGATTTTTGGAATATAGGAATGTTTCAAAACTCTGCAATGAAATATTGTTTGTTAACATTAAGCAACCTGTATGATTTTTCTTATGTACCCTTCCTTTTATAATACAGCGTTCATAAAGATTGGTAAAAAGGCCATCATTGTGGCTTCTATTTTTTAAGTCTACTATAAAACCCTCTATATATACTTTATGGGGTTTTTCCTGGCAAAAAAAATATTGTTTACAGGCTCGCATTAAGCCATGCAGATTTCTCTTTCTTCTTTTGGCTTGTGAGAAGCTAATATAATGAGCTAGACACAGTATGATTATATAGCACTAAAACACTAACACCAAAAGTTGGTCAGTAAAAATCAATTTTCCTTTAGAAGGACAAATGATGCTGGAGTTAGCTCATTTTTAAACAGCCCAATCACCGGCACTGGAGGAGAATGGAATTAGGTCATGCCTTTCTCTTGTTTTGTTATATACAGAACAGACACAGAAATCTAAAAGGTTTTCCTCTAATAAAAACATGTCATTTGCATATGATGGGAGAAAGGGGGTTGCCTAAGTGCAAGAGCATTGAATTTTGCCTCCTGGAAGATAATTTAAAACAAAACAAAACTGAACAAAATAGAAAACCACAAAAACCACCCCAAACATAACCACCCCAAAGTCATACAAGAACAAACCCAAGAAAAACACCACAGAGGTAAGATCTTTTTCCAGTTTTAGCTAACAGAGGGAGGTGAACTTATAGCAAAAGAAATTGTAGGAGTAGCAAGGAAGGAGAAGGAGACGGACAGATACTCCAAACTACTACATTACTTCCCCTACATTCAGGAAGAGGTAGCACCAGTACCTGTTTCTATTTTCACACAGACTTCATGAGCAGATATTAAAATTACATGACTCAAACTTCACACTGTGCTGCAAGACACTTTACAAGTAGTAATAAAGCCACTCAAAGTTTGGCCAATTCACCAATAGAGAAAAGATTGTCCAGCAAAATTCCTGAAAGTGTAGGAAACACAAAACCTTCTTGGTTTATACTTGTATCATGTTTGGAAGGTTATTTTCATAACCATGGCAGCTCAAGTTTTGGGAAGAGTAGTTCAGACCTCCAACCATGCAAAAAGCCTTTAATTCTCAACTGAACAGCAAGCCCACAGATGCGCTTAGGCATGTATGTTTAACATCCTCTGCCCACAGCCACATTTGCTGCTCCTAAAATATTTTGTTGAAACGGTGTCACTTTCTTTTTCTGTGTATACTGCACCAATCTGGCTAAAAACAGCAAGCTTTTCCAGCAAGCAAGTTCCAAGTAAATGGGAACATGGGTTTGCCAACATGAATAAACATCTCAATTTAGAGGTATTAAAATTTTTTTGGTTTCATGAGATGGGACTAAAAATTTAACACTTTGTAGAGCGGATTGAAAATGATGTGCATTACTTCATTTGACTCTGCATATCTTAAAGACAAAAGGCATTAGGAATCTGCTTTAAAGGACTTTATAATCTAAGTATCCTGCAGATTTCACCATAAGATGTGACTTTAAAACTGACTGGGCTGTCCTTGAATAGATGTGGTTATGAAATAAAAGCCTCAGAAAATAATCATATTGAAGTGATCCAAACAGACAGTTGTTTAAACATCCAGGTCTTCCAGGTGTTGCTGAAGTTCAAAAACAAAAAAGTAATGTTGATGCCTTCTAATACTGAAGATTGAAAGAACTACTGCTTTCTCAAATTCTCAGAAGCAAAGCTGCAGTTATACAGGTGCGTTGCATTCACCCATTACCTACATTTGCTCCTAAACAATTTAATGAACGGAAACTGATCTCAGAAAGGTTCCTACTAAGTGTTTGTTAAATGGAATTACTAATGCTTATAAACTTCACCTCATTTCCAATGTGTGATTAAGTAGCAGCTAGGAGGGGCGGAGGTTGTCCCTGGGATAACAGGGATATTTGTACCACATAAGATAAGCAACACAATTTCATTAGCCTTCAATAATTTAAACTGTAGCTAAACTTTTGAACACCAACAATTAACTCAGACTACTAATTTTAGTCTGTTTGCTACAGATATTTGATAAGCATTCTGAAGGGCACAAAAGCATAAGAAGTTGCTCCATACAGGAGCATTTCACTTGGTGGTGGTTCAGTTCACACATACCTGCCTGTGCAGAGAACTTACAAACAGGTAAAAAATCATATTTTTTAAAATGAGGATTTTCTTCACCAGAATTCCTTTCTTTTTAAAACAGGGTTAATATTGTTTCAGTGACTATCAGCACTTCCACAGAGCAGTATAAGTGGAAGATAGATGTATTTCACTGGTACCCCCATTTCACGGAAGAGAAAACTTAGGCAATGAAGGCATGGAAGTTACCACAGCTACATATAATGCAAGTAACAAAGGATGAAATTTGAACTCAGGTGTCCAATTCTCTATTCACAGAACCCTGAGGACTTGGAAAAATATACATTCCGGTACACTTTCATAACAGCAACAGCGTTCCAACAACCTTACATTAACTATCTAAGAATGGAATGTTAAAATCATTAGTGGTTACTAACAGCTAGATAATGTAAAACAGAATTAGTCTTTTGATTCAAAACTAATTCAAGCTAATTCTTCTGATCACACACACACAAAAGCAATAGTAACTCTGTTTTCCTAGCAAGTACAAGCCTAGATTAATTTCAGTGGGGTATAGAGAAACTTTAGATGAGATTGCTTTGATTCTTTCCTTGCACTCAATGTGTGTGAGCACTTGGTGTCTGTAAGAGGTACAAATCAGTGAAAACTTTGATGATTTCAAGTTACTATCCTAAGGACTTGCCAGAGGGAAATTAAAAAAAAAAAAAGCTATAAAGATCTATGGTTTATTGGATCAAGAGCGAAAGAACACCAAGGAAATAAAACAACTGCTTAGGAAGCAGTGGAAGCCACTGATGGTTCAAAGAAAAGAAAACAACATGGACTTTCACCTCTTCTGAAGCTGTTCAAACAGAAACAGAATAATAACTGTAATTTACAGTTCTCTTCACTCTTTAATGCTATGCTATTGCACCATCATCTACTTAATGCTGGCATAACAGCCATTTTATCCGCAACATGAACTCATTAGCCAAAGAATCACAGCTGAAATAAAGGGAGAAGTGGTTTGAAAACACACATTTTTAGAAATGCCTGAACAGTCTTTAGCCACCCCAACCTCCACACCCTTACCGGAACATCAAAAGTTTCCTGTGTGTCATCCAGCATCTGAATTTTGATGGAGATGAGTTTTCCTGGAGGTGTCACAGGTGGTTTCTGTCCATGCTCCAAGGTACTGATCCCAGCATTTTCCTGAGCTCCTAACCGGGATCCTGCTGTTGGTCTTTGCTCTGTCTCACCCATGTTTAGACAAACACGTTTCTTCTATCTGGTAAGAGAAAAAGGGCAAAGAAGACCACATAACTTATACATAAGAGTTGTTGCACATAAGCATTACAGTATATAGACTTAGAGCTAATAAACCATATCACCATTAACACAAAGTAATAACCATTATGATTTTTTTTAACATCTCATATGAAGACAAGAAAACCAAGTATAATTCGTGCTTTCCTTGCTGTTTTATGGGAGACTGCACCAGCTCACCTGCACCAATTGCTGAATGTGGATATCTGCTTCATATCCATGGAAAGTAACCTCAGAAACTGGCTTGCTAGTTTTGTTTCCACGCAGCTTTCGCGTATCACACAGCACGTTTCTGCTAAATAATTATTCTATAATAGAAAGGCAGCAGAGCTACAACAGTGATTCAGTGTGGCTTTTCATTAACTAGCATAACTTAAAACCTGCTTTTTTAATTCAAGGACCATTAGTTTTGCTTGTCAAATGTCACACATCCTACTAGAATTTTATTTTGCTTCCCCCCTCCACTGCCTTTAGACACTCAAGTTGGGTTTCTGATGAAACTCATTGCACCTGCCTATTTATCTTTCTTGGCAATTGCATTTCTATTCTCCATGACTTTTACATGCTAATCAATGACCATTAAAAAAACATCTGTAACTTTCCCACTGAACAGAGGCACAAGAAGACTACTGCCAGTCATTGTCCGGCTTTTACTCCAAGGTTACAAATAGTGAGAAGCCTACGGGGAAGACAGGAATTATTTGATAGTTCATGTATTAGTGAATGCATCATTAGATCTGTGGTATACTATAAAGAAAAGTGCCATGTAATAATATACCAGTACTGTATGGACAGAAAAAAACCAGCTCTGTCTTTAGCAGAATATACAATTTACTACACATTACTCTTCTGTGTCCTGACTAATTTGTTCCCACTAATTTGTTTCTTCTGCATTCCTAAGTAATTGGTGTTTTTACACAGCAGTGGCTTGGAGTAAAACTTTTTAAAAGATCACTTGTAGTAAAATGAAAAAAAAAAGTGTTAGCTGAGAGGGAAGTGAATGAAAAATTAGGGATTGCACAGTTCTACATATCAGCTCAACAGGCACGAGTGAAAATGAACAAAAAACTGCATGTGAACTTTAGCAACGAGCCAGTGCTATCCTACCCAACAGGGTTGGAGATACCAGTGAAACCTACCCAAGGACATGCCAGCTAATGCTGAGGCAAATTTTTCCTCAGTTGGCATTGTAATCTGAAATGTAAGAGGAATATTTTAAGTAGAATCAATTTAATTTAATTAAATTAAAATCTTTTTACGAGACAAGAAGTGCCAACAAGAAAGCCACAGCTGGAGGCAGAAATTCCAAAAGGAAAGCCATTGAACTCTGGGGAGGGACTGTTCACAAACGCTTGTAGTGACAGGACGAGGGGCAATGGGTATAAACTGGAGAGGGGCAGATTTAGACTAGACATAAGGAGGAATTTCTTCACTATGAGAGTGGCGAGGCACTGGCACAGGTTGCCCACAGAAGCCGTGGCTGCTCCATCCCTGGAGGTGCTCAAGGTGAGGTTGGATGGGGCCTTGGGGAGCCTGGTCTGGTGGGAGGTGTCCCTGCCTATTGCAGGGGGGTTGGAACTGGATGATCTTCAAGGTCCCTTCCAACTCAAACTATTCTATGATTCTATATAGTGAGATTCCAGGCCTACTGACAAATAAGTCTGGTTTTCATGCATGTGAAGTACATACGGACATTTATAAAGGTAATACACGCACCCTGTCTAGAAGCATCACTGCACACAGATACTAGTCCATGTCTTTATTAATTCAAAAGCAGTTTTATGAGCTCTTCTCAAGTCACCATATACTACAGCCAACACTCATAGAACAGAAAGGACCTCTACAACTGCTGTGTTACTGTGGTGGGATTTGGCCAAGTACAGATATTTAAAGTAGATGAAGAAGAAATCTATTCCTTCCATTAAATTCTAAACATAGGGATCAATCCAGTCAGTTCAAGTGATACCATTAAACAACCAATGCAAGGAAATATTACAGAGCTTGAACCTTTCTATAAATGCTTTGCTGACTAGATTATTTAGGGGCCCACACACACATTCAGACAAGCCAAGAAACTTAGTGAAACAAGGCAAAAAGACCCAAAATCTAGGAGCCAAAAAAATCATGGAGGAAAGGTAGAAGCCAAACCACTCCATATATACAGCTGTAAGGTTTTTTATTATTATTATTAACAGTTAGTCATATAAAACTCCTGCAATATATACATATATAACCATTAAGTTACACACATACACTTCCCTTTGGGAGCAAGAATTTAAGAAGTACTAGCCACCCTGATCACATGCATCTGCTACTTGCTAAAGAAAAAGCAGGCCTTTCCTTTTTTAATAAGCATCACAAATCATAAAATTATTTGGGTTGGAAGGGACCTTAATGATCATCCAGTTCTAACCCCCCTGCCAACCTTCCACTGGATCAGGTTGCTCATCCAACCTGACCTCCAGAGATGGGGCATCCACAGCTTCTCTGGGCAACCTCTTCCAGTGCCTTACCATGCTCAGAGTAAAACATTTCTTCCCATTATCTAATCTAAATCTCCCCTCTTTCAGCTTAAAACCATTATGCCTCATGGTATGCCTTCAATCCCTGATAAAGAGCTCTCCTCATTTTTCCTGTAGCCTCACCTTTAAGTACTAGAAGGCTGCTATAAGGTCTCCCGAGGCTGAACAATCCCAATTCTTTCAGCCTGTCCTCATATGGGAGGTGCTCCAGCCCTCTGATCTGTTGTAACTTTTAAAACTGTTTTTTTAAGGAAGAAATCCTATTAATTTTACTTAGACGAATAGCTTAAATTTTTGTCATTGCCACCTTTGCTTTGTGCAAGTTTGCTATGGCCTTGCAGAAATTAACTAGGTTAATGTTTCACTAAAGATAAAAACTTGAGCTGCATTGCTTCGCTGTCTGCTCCCCATCATTTCAGACTAAATATGGCTTATTGACTGGATATTAGGAAGACATTTTTACTGTGAGGGTGGTGAGGCACTGGCACAGGTTGCCCAGAGAAGTTGTGGATGCCCTGTCTCTAGAGGTGTTCAAGGCCACGTTGGATGATGCTTTGAGCAACCAGATCCAGTGGAAGGTGCCCCTGCCCCTGGGACCACCAATACCAAACTAGCTAGAACATGAAACCGATGTTAAATTCAGAGACCTAAGCAGTTATGTACCACAAATATGATATATATGATATAAAAACTGATATGGTTGTGAACATGGTCACTGGGAAAGCAGGATATCCTGATGAGAATGAGCAGTGCAATGCCCTCTGAGTTGTTTGATTAGGAGGGCACCTAACTGGGATGTATGAGCCTCTTAGAAGCTTTGTGAAAAACTGTTTCTGTTTAGACACTGATATCCCAAGAATTGTAGCATCTATAAGGAAGCTGTATGAGAACTGGATGAAGTCACTGGATCTGTTCAGCCTGGAGAAGAGGAGATTGAGGGAAGACCTCATTGTGCTCTGCAGCTTCCTCTCAAGGGGAGGAGGAGGAGCACAACCTGAGATCTTTTCTCTGGTGAACAATGACAGGACCTCAGGAAATGGCAGGAAGATGTGCCAGGGGAGGGTTCGGTTGGACATAAGGGAAAGGTTCTTCCCCCAGAGGATGGTGGAGCACTGGAACAGCTCCCAGGGAAGCAGTCACTGTGCCAAGCCTGACAGTATTCCAGAAGCCTTTGGCCAAGGCCCTCAGCCCCACGGTGTGGATGTTGGGGTTTTCCTGTGTAGGGGCAGGAGTTGGACTTGATGATCCTTGGGGGTCCCTTCCAACTTGAGACAGTCTATGATTCAGTCTATGATTCTATGACAAAGCCTTACAAACTCAAACTACTCAGTGCATTGATAATACAGCCTGCAATTCAGAATAGTGAACATCTATGTACCTACAGGACAAAAAATCCCAGCCTCTTGCAAGCCGACCAGCACAGCATTCAGAGCATCCACATTCATTACTGATTCTACCTTTACAGCCATTCAGCTTCCAACTGGAGCTCATTTATCTTCATTACATTCAGGTCCTAAAGCTGTTTGCAATTTCGCGACGCTAGCAGCTGTCCCAGATTCCAAGTTTTCTGCCAGATGTCAGCAAAGAGCAGTCCCATCCTGCACAAATCTGACGTACGCTATCTTTCACCCTCAACCTGTCAGTAGATCTATCAACAAGTGGAGTAACAGATTTCTGTATGCTTTTGCAATTGTCTCTGTGAAAAAAACCTTAGACCTTGCACAAAATTAGATTGTTTTGTGAATCAAGACACTCTATAGTTTGGGTTTTCTAAACCCACAAAACTAAAACTACTTTTGATGACTGTCAATGACATTAAACAAGACAGTAAAACGTATTGATTTGCTGAGTGCTATGTTTTCTGGACAAGCTTGCATCAGAAACTCAATGCAAGCAAGGAACGTTTCTTTTTCTTCCCTGCATCTCACACAAGCAGACAGAGTCATCGTATATATGTAAGTGAGCAATTAAGTAAGCAAAGCCTTCATATGCTCACCTTCTGAAAGGAACCCCTCAGGAGCCTCCATACAAGTTACTCCTGGGACTGGTTGCAACCACTTCCCAGCCACCACTTATTCTTTACTACCTCTTCATGGGACCCTTGTACCATGATCAACACTACTTACTTGAATCAGGAACGCCAATATCTTATTCAAACCAACACAACCAATTTCAAAGCTTTTCCTTAGGTTTTAAGGGGCGGGGGGAAGGAAGATATTTATTCCTTACTGTGAAACTAACAACCTGCTTTCTGAGATGTTTTTTAACCTGCTGTCAAAACTGCCTGCATAAGAAATGATGCTTAGGAGGAAGAAGTTGCAAGCTACTGGCATCACATACCTATATCCAATGTCACTGACACCCCTTCCATTCTGCACAACCCATTTGTGCCAATTCCGCTCTAAAACCTACAGAAGAGTAAAACTGAACGTGCTTGTACAAGTGACAACATGCAATTAAAACCCAAATATCCTTGGCTAAAAGAAGAATTACGAGCAAAGAGTGCATGAAACACTTGTTGAAGTCACCCTGCTAGTCCTTTACTGATGATAAAACAGGTTGTAAAAGAGACAAAGTACATGTTCAAATTTCACAAAGACCTAAGCCATTTTAAAGCTGAGATATTAAAAGCATCATCATGTAGGGAAAAAAAACGCTATTTCACATTATGTTCAGAAAGATTGTGGAAGCTTTACTGTTACACAGTAAATGCTAGAAACACATGAAGAGAGTCTTAAATCTCTTTCTTGTGTTTCCTACCAGCATAGAGTTTCTTCCACAACTGGGTCTCACCTGAGCCCACAGTTTGTCAATAGAAAACACAAGCAAAGTGGGTAAGGACTTAAAGCACTTTGGTGGTTCAATAGTAGTACAAATCGCTCCGGAAGCCATTAAAAACATTTTCTAAAACCTTTTCATGCCATCACTCTGCATAAATAAAGCTGTTGCACCAGCTGGAGTGCTCTGGGCTCATTCACCCATACAACACCTCATGTGAAAGCCAAGCTGAATGTGCTTATAGTAGAAGAAAGTAATCTGATTTACTTCCAGATTTAACAGAATTCTGAAGGGGATCCAGCAACTCATACCCAGCCTCAAGCATAACATAGAAGTTCTTCATGAAATAAGAACATGTCAAAAGAATAAATAACACACTACGTTAATACTACTGTTGAGCAGTTGGTGGAAAAACGGATACAGTCCTGGTTTTGAGAAATAAAACAGCAAAAGGGAAATGCTATTTACCTCAAACAAGTATAAAGCAGAGGTATTTAAATTGCCTAAATGCAGGCTGGCTCCTCTAGAGAGCCGTCAGGCATTAGAGCCAAAGTCGAGCGTTCCATAGCCTACAGGAAAGCTGGGGAGGGGATCTTTATCAGGAGGTGCAGGAATGGGATGAGGGAGAAGGGTTTTAAACTGAAAGAGGGGAGATTTGGATTAGATATTAGGAAGGAATTATTTACTGTGAGGGTGATAAGGCACTGGCACAGGCTGCCCAGAGAAGTCATGGATGGTCCACCCCTGGAGGTGTTCAACCCCACGTTGGATGATGCTTTGAGCAACCTGACCCAGTGGAAGGTGTCCCAGCCCATGGCAAGGCGGGTGGAACTGGATGATCTTTAAGGTCTCTTCCAATTTAAATCATACTGTGATTCTCCCTTCCCTGAGCAGAAGGCCAAAATGCAGCAGTCAGCACGCCAAGACCCCCTTCTCTCTCCTGTTGAGGTCAGTTATAATTTGATGCATTGACGGTATGTTGCACGAGTACAAAGCAGTAGCTAGTGAGCTTGCAATCACGCTGCATGGAAGGGGTACCCTTATGGCCCAGTGGCTCGAAACCACAGAGGACAACGACATCAGTTTTCAGCATTATGCACCCGGGGAAAAAGGCCTATCCAAACATGTTAAATCCAAGCCATAATGGCCTTGCCTAGTTTCCTTTTTGCCCAAAGCTTGTGATCAGAGTCCCACAAAACTATTACACAGGTCTTCCACCAGGAAAAACATAGTTATGGTCACAGTTGTATGGTCAGTGTACAACCCACTATAAAACCACAAAAAGAATCATGCAGGCTTTAAATATTTAAACCCCTGTTCCCAAAGGAGACTTTTTATTGAGCAGTTTTACAAACTTATAATTGAATATATAATGATTTTTTTTAACTACATCTTTCACCAGAAGCCTTTACTATTGACCAAGGAAATGCCACTCTTAGTAATGACACAGTTTGCAGTAAGACATGCACATACAATCAAGAAAACAAAATTTCTTTAGGTACTGAACTTTAGCAAACATCTTCATAGATTCCTTGGCATCCTGATGGAGATATAACAAGTATAATATTCAGATTCAAATATCCTATAGTGCTTTAAAGTTATGTCTTCTTTCTTCCTTGAAAAATAATTTTTAAAATAGTAAAACTTAAAAAAAAAATAGTAAAACTTAGAAACCTAAGGAACTTTTAATCTTGTTTAAATTTGTGTGAATACTTGAACCACTAGAAGATCCCTGGAGAAACTCTACCTGTGCTGAGCAGCACAGTCTAGACACTGTCTGCCCCTACTTGTCTGATGACAGCTCTGCTGGTCTTTCAAGATACAGTACTTCTCTGTCTTTACATAATTGATAATACTGCTTTTATTCTGTGAACAGCTATCAGAGACACTGTGAGACAGAGATACAAATAACAGTGCTGCCATAGGTAAGTCTTCGTTTTATATCTGGCTAAAATTTAAGTATTATATATGCTGCATGAAGATAGACTAGGTTTGTTTTTCACATGACACAGATTTAGACCAAAAAAGCAGTATTAGCTGCCATTGTCTCTGCAGAATAAACTGCTTTTCCCACCATAACTTATTTCAGAATGAAAACTGGCCTAGGTTACTGCAAAGTACAGCACCTTTCTTGCAAGTTTTAGAAGCTGTACCTAGAAAAGGGTCTGTTCAACCACCTCATGACTCCTTTGTCAACAAAACTGTTTCAGGGCAGATTCCACTTCTGTACATTTTGAAACTACTCCCCTGTTTAGAAGTGTAAAAAAAAGCACTATGTTGGATGAGGCTTTGAGCACCTGATCTAGTGGAAGGTGTACCTGCCCGTGGCAGGGGGGGTGGAACTGGATGATCTTTAAGGTCCTTTCCAAACCAAACCATTCTATGATTCTACGATTATCTGTGGAATATGTACTTCTTGCTACTGAAAGGGATCGTGGAAAGAATCAGGTTTCTTGTTCTGTTCTCTTCCTTGCAGCATTTGCAGAAATGCTGACAAGGCAGCCCACCTGTCTTCACCGATCTCCTCAAAACACCATCTGGAATAACACTGTGAAATAGCTTTTACAATCTAGGCAGGATGAAAGGGAATAAGACTCAGATCCTTCTGTAAAATTAAGACATCAAGTGGTAGAAGTTGTCAGTGAAAGCTCAAGCAGAAAGAGGGACAAGGTAATACATTACAATACAATAAAACACTTCAAACCATTCAAAGTAAATGCTTCTGGAAAAACGTTAATGGCTCCTCTCATTAAATAGAAGTCTCCTGATGAAGCAGCATGGCAGACCACACTGCTGCACCAGGCAAACAGGGAGACAGCGGGGTATTAGATTGCTCTTCCGTTGGACAGCATTCTATACTCCTCATATTCCTTTCTTGGCTCCTGAGTCTCAAGTAACTTTAGATTATGCTGAACACGGAAAGTAGCTTTTATAATCATATCCGATAGTAGTATATAGCACATCCACGGCAGGCAAAGACTTCTAAAGAGTAAATAACTAGCATCTCCTGGGAGTTTTGCCTTGCTGAGCATGCTTGAAGTTCACACTCTTTCCCAATGGCAGCCAAATGTCTCCCCACAGAGCAGGCAAGCACACACCAGACTGGGAACAGAGGAGCCCAAGACACCTTTCATTTCCATGGCTGCTCAGACTGGAGCAGATCCAGGCCCTGGAGAGGACGGGAGGAAGCTTGTCATGGCAGGGCTGCCAGCACCCAGGCAGGGAGGCCGTGGAAGGCTTCTTGGAGTCCAGCAGGGATGGGTGCCAGATCCCAGGGAGACGGAGGAGCAGACTGGGACAAAGGCCCTGAAATGTGAGGGTTCGAGTGAAACACACAGGGAAGGGAGCCAGGGATTCCAAGGCAGTGCACAAAACAAGGCAGGAAAGGGGAATAAAGTCACTGCATGTGAGAGAAAAGTTGGACAAGGATGAGGAAGGAGGGCCAGGACAGGCATGATGTCTGGTCTCCGACAGTGAGTCTGGAGGGGAGGAAGAGAAACTGGATGAAAGGTAAGAGAATAAGAACCCAAGAACTGGAGACAGGCCCCCAAACATACAAAAGGCTTGTCAGGAGGGGTAAGACAAATTACAGGGAGGAAAAAAAGTGCTCTTGGACAGAGGACCAAGTCCACTTCCTTCCAGAACTGGGACCTCTGGAAGTCAAGTCCTGTGCTGCACACATGCAGCAACTTGGGGGCCACTCTCTCTCATGGCAGAGAGATGCACCGAGAGGCACAACTGAGAGGCTGCTGCTGCTTGCATCACTCGCTCCAGTGCCAGAAATCTCCAGTACGAGTGTAAATCCTACAGCTGCTATGGCAGCTTCCATTTTCAAAGAGAACAGATTTTCAGTTATTCTTTAAATTAGAGAAAACTGAACACCTTACAGGAAGGGTTAAGAACCAGGAACTGTTTGTGTTAAAGCATATGATCAGACTGCAACGTTACACCTTCCTATTCTTGCACACCCTTATATTTACTGATTTTCTCCCCTTAGCCCTGACAAAGACCATTCTGCCTTTTTCACAGCCTGAGGGAGCACAGTCAGTCACAGGGAAGTCACTCAGGATTTAGTTTTTCCACCCTGTTCTATCCTTAAGGCTTACTAACTACTTGTAATCTGCTGTTAAGAGAGAATTGACAACTATCTTTCTGTGCTTTCTGTATAGCAGGCACTTCACCATTCCCTTGTGAGAGGAGGAGGAGGCATCACATTATCCATACTTCCTCTATGGGGAATTACAGACAGAAAACCCAGGTCCTCAAGACACAGCTACACTGGCTCCAATGAGAGTTCGGACTATAAAAGCATTTATTGATCTAGGTCAAACACACTGAAGTCCGAAGCAAACCCGCAGACTTTCTTGTCTTAAACTGAGACTCTTACAGCCAAACTTCAAGTATTTCACACTCCATAGTTTTCTTTACATGTGATTATAGATCCTTTTACTACAGGCTGCATCCAGGAGTATGAGGCTTTCTGAAAATCAGCTCATGGACCTCAAGTTTTATCAAGAGTTTCATCACCGTTTTCTGGGTGTTTAAGTTAATTTCTAACAACGCAGGAACTCTGCTATGAACTGAATCTAGTTCCTTAAAAGCAAGAGGCTATCAGTTCTCTTCAGCCACCCTCCACATCTGCAAAAGGTCTGTCTGTGAGAGAGGTTCTCATTCCTGTGAAATGCACAGCAGTGTGTTGCAAGAGAACTATCAAACCCAACAAACAAGAGGTCGTGAAAGGGAGAAAAGTGTGAGTAATTAAAGATTACATCATAATGCACAAAAAAGGGAGAATTACAGCTTTTCACTACGGAATTTTGTTTTGCAACATTAATCATGTTTTTAAACAGAATCTAATACATAATTATATTTGAAATACTAAAATGCTTTGATTTCTTGAATGAACATTAAAGAAAGCAAATAACATAACTGACTACATTGAAAGTCCAGAAAACAGTACCCATCATTTTCATACCTCCTCCATATGAACACTCTGAGCCCCACAAGGTCTACAAGTAAAGCATCTGCCTTCAAATAACACCTCCTTATCCAGACAAAACAAACAGCACACAATTCAATGCTTCTGGCATTGCTTACACCTCGCCCCCAACTTCTCTGCTCCTGTAGATGCACACAACAACCTGTGAGCTCCTCCATACATACGCCCCTTATCTCTGCTTCCAGCCATCCGCCACCCCCAGATTCACACCCCCCACTCCAGTCTCTGCTTCTTTCAACAGAGGAGATGAGCACTCATGCAAAGCTCTGGGCATATTCCAGAATGTGCACACACAGAAGCATTCCCATGTAGAGAATACTGGTGCACAAGGAGCTGAGCAACGAAGTGGCTGGGAGAGTTGAATGGAACAAAAAAAATGGATATAAAATGACAGCTTTGGAAACACAAGTGTTGGATAGATGGGAAGGGAAAGAGATAATCAACTGCTGTGCACTGCTGTAACAGCATGCACATTTTGTGTAAATTCATACATACAGTATTTCCAGGAATTTAAATGATTAGAGAAGAAAGAAGGTCCACTTCAGGAATAAACGTATGCAAAAATCTGCCAGGTATGGAAAATTTTCCCCTCTAGCATCAGGCAGGATTATATTCTCTTAGGGCCACTAATATAGCCTGGCTCTGCAATCTGGGCTGGCCTGCGTGAAGCAGTCTGCATCTTCTCCCCAGGCAGCACTTGACCAAACACAGATGGTAGTCATCCTCTCATCCCTGCGGGCCTCTAGGAACTCCTTCAGCTTCAGTTTGGATTGGGAAATCGAAAAATCACAAAATGTTAAAACACTGAATTGCTACTCCTTATACCCAGGAAGCCCTGTATTTTGTGGAAATCCCAGGGTGCAACCTTCCAAAGGATGACGACCTTGCCTCCACTGCGAGAGGAACAGAGCAGTTCTTCAGAACAACAAAACAGCCATCACAACCTGTCCATGCCCCTGTCCCAAAGCTCTGCCCTGTACTGGTGATGAGCAGGCCAAAGCAGGTCCTTGCCTCTGTCGAAGGCTGAGAAGGCTCTTAGGTTTCCCTCACCTGTACTTGGGGGCTGCTTTTCTCCTGCTCTCCAGCTGCCCCAGACAGGCACATAAATACTGCAGAACATCACACAGAAGAGCAGGAAAGCATAGGCACATGTTGCAGCTACTGAATGCAATGCAGCATGCAAGCAACAGAAAAGACTTCATAGCAAAACATCAAAAATTCTACTGCCAGGCAGTATCTGACCCTTCTATCTCCACATACACACACAAGCTCCTGGATAAGGTTTAATCTCTTCTGAAGAGCAGTCCTCCCTTAAGTCGTCCTATCCACAGTCCTATGCATCCTCTACCACCTTCTTCCTAAATACAATAATGTTGTCCAATATGGTATATGGAACAAGAAGCCTCAACTCCAATCAGTCCAGAAACATGGAAAAATTTGAAAGTATTTACAACCAGTAAATAAGTCAAAACCTGAAGGAAACAGCAATACTCTGCAGCCATTCACTAACAAATTTGCACCCTGACATCACATGAGGCATTCTAAACTCAGTCCCCGCAGAGAACGGTTAGGACACCCTGACCACAAAAGCAGCAACAAGAAGAAAGAAAATGCCTGGTACCAGCACCAACACAAACAAATCAATAAACTCACCACAGCTTCTCATGGGCAGCCAAAGCCTTGATTATGAAAATGGATCAGCAGAACAAACACTTTATTTGCCACTCAATCTGCTAAGAGTCCACGTGGGATTTTTTTCCCCCGCTTTGCAACCAACCTGGAACACTTTCCCTTTGCTCCAAAACCTGTCACTAAAAGATATGAGTTGGCAAGCCTGCCGTGGAGCTATTTACTCACTTTCCCCAACCGGAAGCAATGCAGGAAATCCAAGGCATCAGTGTGATTCCAATCCATGCCCTTCCTGTCTGGGGAGAGAGATCTAAAAGCATACGGAACTCCTGATAACAGAAACGGTCAACACCTGTGTTGAAGGCAGGAGGAGAGGGAAATCCAACCACCCAAGCCAAAGCTAAACATAGTTTAGCCAGTACACATCAAAAGAGACCATATTAACGGCCAAGGAGCATAACATCTCTATTTTTTCCCGACGTATGCAAACGAACAACACTGCAATCAGGAAGCAGTGAAGCCATGACCAAGCAAGCTTTAAGCAAGCCAGCCAAGGCTGTGTAGCTGTCGTGCTGTCTGAGCAAGGATACCAAGAAGGGGAAGCAGTGGTCACCCAGGTTGTCTCCCCCAGCTCCTTGCTGCTGCAGCCTAGGCTCTGTCACGCACAAAACAAGAGTTTAAAACCTATCCTGCTAGTTACAACAGCAATCTTTAACCTCTTTGCAACACCCTGGTTGGGGAGTTGCAGGACAGAGTAAAGCAGCCAGCCTGACTCTGGAAGAGAAGCCTGTTCAGGCAGCAGCGCAGGGAGCTAAAGGCACAGTATCAAATATACTGTATTGCAGCCTCCTCTGCTGAGCATAGGACAAGTCAAGGTTATAACCTTCAAAGGTATCCCCAGGATGGTCCCTTACACAGCGTGGACTATTGCACCAGCTTGTAATAAGCTACAGTCCATCAGAGCAGCGCTACTCAAGTGTAAGGGACGTGAGCCTGAGGTAATAGCCTTGGCACACAACCAGGGAAGTCACTCCCCAATGTATTAGATACTACGATGAACTTTCCTCTTTCAAACAAAACATCAAATAAATTTGCTTGACCCATCAGTCAGTAAATCCATAAGAACAAAAACGTACAAATAAAAAAGGAAATTCCAATTAGTTAGACAGCTGGGGGAGGGAGAGAAAGGAGAAGAATATTCTTTCCTATATCTATTTTTAGGCTACATAAGGCTGTCTGAAACCATGGCAATGAACCTGCTATAAATCCCCTCACCAGCTTGATGTTTTGCTTCCTTCTAGACAAGAATAAATGAGTGCATACTACAAATTACATGGTCTAAACCAGAAATGAATAAACTAGCAGGTACAAGAAATGCATTTGCCAGTCACAAAAGCTACTGGTTAAGAGAGGCAGCATTAGATCAGAAAGACTAACCATCCAACGATCCAATACCTAGTAAGAAATCCTTTATAGCTCTAATAAGTAGCACTGAAGATGGGCCAGTCCCCTGAAAGCTTCTCTCCACCACTACCACCATCTGCTTCTGTGTGTATTTTGACATCAATCATTTTACCCTCAGCACCCAGATTCATTCTCCTCACTGAGCCCTCATGGTCTGGCCACGGAGGTCCATGTCCCCAGCTCAGATCTTACCTTCCCTCTGTGCTGGAGGCAGAGCTGTTTGCCACGTTGCTCTCTTAAAACTGTTCTATGCTGGTGTCTGGGCTCAAAGGAACAGATGACCTGGCAGCGCCGACACAGCAGGTACCAGGCACCTGAAGGCAGTGATCACTTACCCAATTGCTTTGGCTAACTGTACCCAAAGTTTCCAAGGTGTTTTCAAGCCTTTCAACACCAAGGGAGAGTTTCTCTGAAAGACTAGTGGGCTTGTGCTTACTGATGCACAAACCTTACTGCATGAAAAAAAAGTCTGATGAAGTTTTCATGCCATGCTCAATATAATTCAACATAACTGCTGTCAGATGTCAGGGTCCACAACTCCTTCCAGAGTAACAAGGAACAATGCCTAATCTTCCCCCAGGATTGTAAGAAAGAACTTGGGTTTGCATTCTGGTTTAAAAGGGGAAAATACCACCTTTGCATTTATCCTACCCCATGAGTTACACATGGGGCTATCCCATGCAATTCAATATTCTGTGAAGGATGAGAGCAGCCACCTGGTAAAACTGTGGCTCACAGATATTAAATTCACCTATATGTAATTTTTGCTAGTGTTTCTTATTAAAAAGATGATAAGAGAGAGAAGAGAACTAGCAGGTTGGGGTTTGTTTGGTTTTTTTTTTAATGTATACACCCATGGTGTTGGAAAAAAAACAACCCAACAACACCACAAGAAAGTGGAAAAAAAATACTTTAGTTCTTTTGCCATTTAAATGAGACTGAAATCTATCCACAGTTGAAAATTTAGAAATTCCACTGTAGGCATGAACAATTTTAAATAAATACTTCAGAGCTAATAACTTTCATTAACATCTTTACATCTGCTGCTTAAATAACTCATTCTGTATTCTTACATGGCTGAAGGCATCAAATTCATCCTGGTTTTTAATCCTCTGCCACGCACACTAGATTGGCTGCCAGTCTGTGCTGCGTTGGAGGACTGAAACTTCCTACGAAGCTCAGCTCTGCCTTCACGACAGCTTTGCTTGGTGTGTGGAGGAGGAAGACAGAAAACATACCTATCTCAAGACAGTTAATTAGATACCCAGCTCTGTAAAGATTGACAACCCAATTATATTTTGGTTCTACATGCTGTAAAGTTTTTTACACTTGCATAAATCAGGAAGAAGGGGGAAGGAACATGGTTAAGTCTATAAAACTGTTACTCAGCAACATTAGAGGAAAAAAAACCTAAACATATAAAAGCAAGAATGCTGAAAACATTAGAAAATTCAAAATTTCCACTCTGCTTGGACCATAGAGGACAGGTAGAGCTCGGTTCGGTTAGAGCTCAGACATCACCCAGGCGTATCAGCTTCCTGGCATTGCTAAGCAACACCATGCCACACTACCTCAATTGATTCTCGAGGGAGGGAAGTTGACTCAGAAGCCATTGAAAAAGGCAGAAACTAGATAAGAATGGTTGCGCAAACCTCACACACACAAGCCAGGATTCTGCACAGTCAGAGCGAAAAGCAATTAAGGGGACACACACACTGAGGCAGAATAAGAAATATCCACATAAGGACAGAAGAAAGGGGGAAATGAAGCAGGTAAGAGAGGAAGAAAACAGCATTGCTATCTCACCATAGGTATTCTGAGACCAGAACAATGAATTCCAGCTTTCTTCCCAGGGAGTAAAAACCAGAAAAAGCAGCCAGAATGCCATTAAAGACAAGGCAACTTAAGTCTGATCCACACTGAAAACAGAGCTTGCACACAATTGAGGAGTTTTGTTACAACTATTGAAGATCGATGGCAGGAATTAATATGAAATGCTGAATTTTGAACTGCTTCAAAATCAAAATGTGCATTAACTCTTCTGAAACATGAATACCTTCCCCTTCACTCTGATCTTAAATTCTAGGAATGTCTCACACATTTGAAGAGTTGCATTAAAAGCTTGCCATGAATATAATCCAAATCAGAACAGTACAAATTAATATACTAAATTAATCCCGTATCTATGCAAAAACTTTAAAAGCTCATATGTGTATATGTTTATTTTAATCAAAAATGAGATTTGTTCTGAGCGATAAGGACAGGAAACAGCTACATTCAAATACACCTTCCATGCAAATAATTCATGCAATATAAGCCAATTTATATTATGTATATTTGTTGCTATGGCTTCTGGACCTGCTTAAGTTAGCCTAAACCAGGACTGAGGCAGAAAGAGGTGTTCCTCCATGGCCACAATTCCTGCCTTCCAGCAGCCACCTCCTTTCCAGCTCCTGTCTCAGGCATAACAAGCACTCAGAGCAGTAACACAAGAGAAGGAAAAGTCTGCCTGCCTACTCAGTAGAGCCAAAGGATAAAGGAGACAAACTGACCAATGGTTTCCTGAAACCCAGGAAAATGCAAGGTGTGTACAGGAGCAAGATGACTGTCAAAACTAAAGGGTCATTAGATCAGGCTCTAGGACCAACAACAGGCTACCAGAATTAGATGCTATGCACCCAGGAATTTTAAAGGCCCTCCAACATACATAACCACTGAACTATTAAGCATGCTGCCTAGCTTTCCTCTAAGACAAACCTAACAAGCGAGCTATAAAAAAGCTGAAGATGTGCTGCCAATGTCAATAAAAGGGCTCCAGGGAACTACAGGCTGGCAGCTATAGGTGCTGCCCTACACTCAGAAAACTGATAAAAATTTTAAGAACAGAATTAACAGGTATGAACATAAATATAATATCCTGGTGGAGTGTCATCATGGTATGGACTCTTTTTACAAAGCTTCCCATGACATATAGGGGTAAGCGAGGTATGCATGATACATTGTGTGTGCTTAGATCTCTAATAAACCTTTGACAATGTCTCTCACCACAGGCTTTTAAAGAAATTGAACCATCATGGGTAAGATGGAAGGTCTTGCGAATTAACAACTGGATAGATGAGAAAAAATGGCACAGAAATAAACAGCCAGTTTTCACAACAGCCCTGGTTTTGCATTTGTGTTACTCAGTATATTCATTATTTATGTGGAAAACTGAACAAGCAGCAAGATAGTGAAGTTTGCTAGCAATTACAGAATCAAGAGAACTGTGAGGAGCTGCAGATAGATTTGTACACACACAACACAAAGTAACAGCCAATATAGCAAATGGGAACCCTGGAGCCATGGCAGTTTAATTAAAGTGAGAAGCCACTCACTCAGAGATGGCAAAGCTCAGTGCTGGCTGGGAGAGCAAAGGGAACATTGGGAGTGAGAAGGTCAAGGATACCCAATGCAACAGCGAATACCACTGTGCCACTGCAAATCCTTAGTGCAGCCTAGAGCTGTGGCTCTAAGAAACCCTCCTTGGAGAAGGATATAGCAGAATCAGAAAAGGTTCAAAGTAGGGTGACCACGATGGGGTCTGAAGTATCTTTAACTTAAGGAGAACCAAGCAAACAAGAAAGGAGATGGATGAGATGACAGATGTAAAACTATGAATGGTATTATAGAGAAAGCAAATAGGAAACTCTGTCTTTGAATAAATTAATTAGGTATTATAAAATTAAATTTATCAGGCAGCTTGTTTAAAAACAAGAGGAAAAGGAGGTACTTCTTCCACACTACAATTAATTGCAGAACCTGTTGTCACAGGATGTTGTGAAGGCAAAAATTTTAAACAGATTAACACATGATTAGATGAATTCATAAAATCAAGGTCTGCCAAGGACTGTTAAACAAAGCTGCAGATGTAACCTTCTTGATCCAAGTCCTTGAATTGCAGCCTTCCAAAAGCTGGAGGGATCACTGCCTTCCCTAACACTTTCTCCCCTAAGCGTTACTACTCACCATTATTAGAGGTAGAGTCCTGGGCTAAATTGGATCTCTGTTTAGAAATATCAGGCCTAAATTCTGTGTTACAGGCCCAGGAATGTTCAGCAAGATGTGCAGTGTTGACGAGCCCCATCTTTTGCTATCCATTTCCTAAAGCATTATTCCTCCCAGTCTCCTCTTCAGGGTTCTTCCCAAGCAGTACAGGAGCATCCATACAAAGCACCTGCTGGCGCCACAAGACAGAAAAGATTTGCTTCTTATGGGAAAGCTGCGCTCGATTAAGCATGTCCCTGTTACATGAACACAGCCGTGCTACACATTTCTAGACTGGGTTAGGTGCAGCCAACCGGTAATTTTGCCTACATTAAACAATCGGATTTCACAGAATCACAGAATAGTTCGGGTTGGAAGGGACCTTAAAGGTCACCCAGTTCCAACGCCCCTGCAATAGGCAGGGACACCTCCCACCAGACCAGGCTGCCCAAGGCCCCATCCAACCCGGCCTTGAACATCTCCAGGGATGGGGCAGCCACAGCTTCCCTGGGCAACCTGTGCCAGTGCCTCACCACCCTCAGCATTTCTTTCAGAATAAGCAATTCTTCCTTATGTCTAGCCTAAATCTGCCCCACTCCAGTTTACACCCATTACCCCTCATCCTATCACTACAAGCCTTTGTAAACAGTCCCTCCCCACCTTTCTTGTAGCCCTTTCTGGTACTGGAAGGTCGCTATAAGGTCTCCTCGGTGCCTTCTCTTCTCCAGGCTGAATTTAGCTAATTTTGTGTCCTGGTACTAAAAACCTCATCAGAGCCAAGTTATACAAATGCAACTCCTGTCCACTGGTTTTGATGCCTGAAATCAATTATGGTGCAGTACTTGTGAATTTGAAAGTCATTTGAGAGGTTGCAGTTTCTCAAAGGCAGCAGTACAAGGGATGAGGATGATGAAGGAGGAAGAAGAAAGAGTCTACTCTACTTCTGTAGGGATTAAGAAGCTGATCAGCAAGGGAAGGCACTACAGACAACATTAAAGCTTGTTCTGCCTTCAAGTCCCCTGCCACTCACACTGCTTTCCTCCTCTGAACCTCCTGAAATGGCTGGCAGACAAACTATGAATCTGGGAGATGTCAGGAAAATGGCCTCTTGATGAGATTTATGAGGCACTGACAGATTTATGCAGCCACTCATAAGGTGAGACATACACCCACTTTCACAGCCTTACCACCACATTATAAATACCATTATCTTTCGTGCCTAGCCCCTCACCTGTTGGATTTCTCACCTAGTGCTAAAAACATGCCTAAAGTGCCTTAAAGAAAGCATCTAAATTGTTTCCCTTTCAGCAATACTCAGTTTGCACTGAAAAGTGAACTTGCATTTCTCAGTATCAGTCATTTTTGACTCGAGTACCTAGAAAATATTTAAAGCTTAGGTATGTTATTTCTCTTGGGAGAAACTGATAAGCTGAAACCCAGAGAAAATCCCTCCCCTGGGAAGTAGGATTCAGTCACGCATAAACTTTTGCAACTTGAAATCTCTTTCTAGATAGCAGCCTGCTCAACAAGATCTCTAATCTCATGCACTCTCTCCCTCTGCTTCCACACACTGTTCTATTGTGTTCTGCATGCAGTCACACACAGATTCACCACAAAAAAAATACCCCAACTCACTCCAAATTTAACCAACAAACCAATCTGTTGTAACACTGCATTGGGCTCGGCTGCCATTTCGGCTGCCACACGACTTCCAGAGTGGCTTCCCTGTTCTGCACAAATCACTGAAAGCCACAGAGGCTGGAGATCACCTTCATCCACTGTCCAGCATCTTGGCTGTGCAGCGCTGACCACACGAACCTCCACATAAAACCACAATTGGTTCCTACTGGCTCTGATGACAGACTTGCAACAAAACAGTTGCCCACATTTTCCTTCCTGCGCCAAAGATAACACTAATTCTTAGTATCACATGAAATACAGCAAAGCAGTTTGTTAAACAACAAAGCTCAGTCACTGACATGCCTTATGCTGTTGTGTGAAGAGGTCAACTCTTACTTGAGATGTCAGCACCACTTGTCAGATGGCAGCAAGTCTGTTAGTGCTTATTTTATCATGTTCTTGGGCCTGCTTGTCTCAGCTCACTGAATATCCCACGAATATGATTGATCCAGTGACTTGCCTTTACTTCTCAACTGAAATTTCAAAACAGCATCACTTGTATCACCAAAAAGCAACTCCATCCAGAACATTAACTTCACATAACCTGCTGCCCTGGCTCTGGTGACAATGCTGTGTTCCCATAACACTCTGCCTTAGCTGCAGTTTCTGCAAAAGCATTTGAACTACGGTTTCTAGTCAAGGTCTTGGTACCTGACTTCTTATTGCATGCCTCCGAGCACCCACTAATTCCAAGACAATGTCTTAAACAAAAGCACTGCTGTTTTGTTTTCAGATAGACAGAACAAGATACGTCTCACTGGTACTACTCTGTAACTTACCAGGGCTGCACACAGATCAGAATATATGACTCCAGATCATTTAAGAGTAGGTAATTTATTATTCTGGGGCCACTTTTAGCCAACCAGTCCAACCAGACAGATATTGCCCATTAGAAGTCCTGACCTGTACTTTCAAATAAATACCTAGAATTGTGTTGACTCAGTCACAGGATCCATCACCAAGCACTGTTACAAGAAGTATAGCAGATTAGGAAAACCAGACCTCATTAGCATGGTCAGCTGTTTAGTTCAAACAGAAGATATTTGAAAACTCTCTTATAAAAGGAAGAGGAAGCCAGTTTTTTCCTCTCAGGCCAGAGCTCGGTATTACCTTGTTCCACACTCTCCTACTTTCAGCACTAACTCTCCCCCTTTTGTACTAAACATTTAGTCAAAAAAAATCAGCCTTAACAACTTCCTCTGTATTACAGCCCCTTTGAAGTTAATGTTAAGATATATTTGTCAGTCCTGGTTTTTTTTTTCATCCCCTGAAATTCCTTTCATGTTTCCAACTTCAGCAGCTTATGATCCTGGTATTTTTCAAACCAACCCTATGAAGGAATGGTAACAACACTGCACCAGGCTTCACAGCTTTCTATAAGACCTTCTCACCAGCAGGAAACTTTGCCACAGTGGTTCACACTTCACCCAATACCAGACATGTTCTGGACAAGTTGGTTGTAATGTATCACTGCCTGGAGGGATATTCTGGGGGTACTGCATGTCCTGCCCCTATTTGTTTCTATATGCAGTCTCCAGACTTTGCTCCTCTGAATTGCTGGGTGCTCCAAGCATCTTATCTACAAGGTGTCTCTCCAACGACCAAGCCTCTTCTGTATTCAGGTGCAATGTGCAAGCCCAACTGCTGTAGCAAAGAATATTTTCTAGGGAAATTTGATAAATCCCTTCAGTAACAGTGATACAAAATTCACTGCCATACAAAGACATGATTTTTACTATGCTTCCTTCTGGTGTTCAGGAATCATTCAGAACCAAGGAGTCAGAAGATGAATTCAACCACACGCAGTGCTCTAACTGCTCAGCACAAGGCTCTGTGTTAGTTCTAAAGACCATTATTAAGGAAAAAAAAAATCTTTCTGAGTCTATTGTCTCACCTCAACAATAGGGTATTTAACTGCTCCCACATTTAACCCAAACAGAAAGCTGTTGTCATTCCAGTTGTCTTTGGGAGGGTCCCTGACTACCCATAAATCAAAGATGAATATTCTGGGAACCACTGCCACCAGTATGACTATCCCTTCTATATCCAGCTGCAGAAAGAGGAAGTGCTTAAGCTTTCATATTGTTACAGGTCAGCAGATACATCTATGCAAAGCAGCCAGTTTCTGGTATTGAGTAGTATCCAATAAAAAACTAAAGAAGTCTCAATAATGCAAAGTTAAGGCTTGGATGTAACCACAAGAGGAGCAGCTGTGGGAAAGGAGAAGGGCATGAAAAAACACTGCAAAGCCTCATCACATCACCAAAACCACTTCTTTATCCTCCAATTTCAGTAAGATATGAAAGCAAAACACCTTTGGACTACAACTAAAATGGAGCCTGAAGGCTGGACTGAGCTCCTGACCACTCCGAAAAAGGAAGTTTGGGTATAGCCCTTTTCAACTTCTTTAAGCATAGATGAGATTGTTTGATTTTGAATTTGTTTGCAGCCTTGCCTCTGCTGAAGAACTTTCTCTAACATTACAGGATAACTAGACTCCAGGCATCATTTTGTTAGACTCACAGAAAAAGTTTCCCTAGTTTCTGAAAAGGAAAATAGGGGTTCAGTAGCACGAAGGGATCTGCTGTTGCTTATGTAAATGACATTTTGCTATAACAGGTTTTTAAATAAACTGTCTGCTCCTTTCCTCAAAAAGTTGAGGGTATCACAGCAAGAAGGCAAGTAGAAAATAAACATGCCCACGACAGTATACAGTTTCCAGGAACTGTGCTTGGGAGGATCTGCTTGTAGGTTATTTCATTCTCCCCCCAACATGTGAAATGGCAGGAAATTCAAGTTCACATGTGTAGGGGACAGAAATCTCATTGAAATACTCCACCAGCCATGCACAAGGTAGTCTGCAGGGGAAAATGAGGCGACGTCTTTCAAACACTGAGAAGCACAATGAAAGTAGGTCTGAGGCTCAGACATTTCATAATAATTGTAGATCCCTTCCAACTGAAAATATTCTACTCTACTCTACTCTTCCCAGACTAAGACAGGTAGCAGTAGTATCACAGGGATTGTTTGGAAAGAACTGGTTATTTTTCTGTAGCAAAGCACAAGTAATAACAAAACCTCCCACTTTTCTATGCATCTGGCCTTGCCTTCAACATCTAACATAAAGCTGTGTTGTAGTCTGCATCTTGTCACTGTTCCTTTTGACTTGCCTGTGTGGCTGACTACATGCTCTACAAGTACATGAAACTTGGGGGAGCAGGAAGAAAAAGGAAAAGGCAAGACAGCATTAAGTACCGAAGTATTTTTAGATAAATTTTATGGTCTAAATGACAGAAAGATAAAACAGATGTCTTAACTCATTATTGGAAAGCAAACACATTAGTAAGCACAAAACCTTACATTAAAATTGGTTTTGATATTTTCCTCCAGCAGTTCATTTCTATCAGTTGAAACATCTCAGGTTCAATTGCAATTAAATATAGTCTTTACATTTACTTTGGTACCTCTTTTTCCATAATCAGCAGGTTAAACAATATTTACACACTTTTCTAAGTGTTACATAGTCTTGTTTACATTTATTGCTTTTACACCTTTTATCTTAGAAATTAGCAGTGGATTTGTTTCTTTATACTGAGATACCGTAGATTACCTACGGCTTTTGATGCACTGCATTCAGAAGGAACTAAACTTATACCACTAAGATGTCTTAAAAGTCCCTAAAAATGCATCATAAAATCATTAGGTTGGGAAAGACCTTAGAGATCATCAGCTCCAACCATACCTGTCCACTACTAAATCATGTCCCCAAATACCTCATGTACCCATCTTTTAAACACCTCCAGGGATGGTGACTCAACCACCCCTCCCTGGGCAGCCTCTGCCAGTGCTCGATAACCATTTCTGTGAAGAAATTTTTCCTCATGTCCAGCCTAAACTTCCACGGATGCTGCTTGAGGCCATTCCCTCTTGTCCTACCACCTATCACTTGGGAGAAGAGACCATCAGAAAAATTTTTTAAAATTCTGCAAATGACTGCTATTTAAACCAGGGTGAGTTATTATAGGATAGAGATCAAGATTTGGTGACCATAATTAATTTTTCAATTCACCATTATCAAATTTACTGAAGTATCAAGACAATTTATTAGGTATCTAAAAAACACTAAGCCTGTAAGATACCTAATTTGCACGATGCCTTCAGTGAGATCCATGGAGTTCTTTGTGCACTTCAAGCTTAAATGCACATAATCCTAATCTGTTCCCATCTGATTATTTCGTTCATAGATTAAAAGGGACAAAGAAAGAAGAAAAAGCTTTCCAACCTTCTAAGCTCCCAAATGAGTTCTCAATCCTGAGTTTATTCAAAAAGAAAATATTCTCTCTGCATTCAGTAGCTAAATTGAAAGCAAATACATAACAGAAAAGCTTTTCTGCTTCTCAAAAAAAGAAAAGTACTTATACTGGGAAAAATGAAAAAAAGCAGAACTTTATCCAGACTAGTGCGTCCTGGGTTTGGCTGGGATAGAGTTAATGTTTTTCACCTTCTCATCCTGGCGTGCCAAAGAGAGGGCAAGGAGTGCACAGGAAGCTGGGAGGGGTCACAGCCAGGACAGCTGATCCAAACTGGCCACGGGGATATTCCATACCATATGTCAAACTCAGTATATAAACTGGAGGAGTTGGCTGAGGGGATCATTGCTCAGGAACAGGCTGGGCAGTGGTTTCCAGGTGGTGAGCAACTGAACTGTGCAATACTCACTTTGTATATTCTTGCATTATTATTTTTTTTCCTGTTCCTTTGCTGTTCCCTTAGACTGTCTTTATCCCAACCCATGAGTTTTATCTTTTTCTTTTCAATTCTCGACCCCATCGCACTGGGATGGGAAGCTGTGGAAGGAGTGAGTGAGTAGCCACATGGTACTCAGCTGCCATCTGGGGCTAAACCACAACAGTAAAGGCACTAAAATAGAGAACTAAAAAACTTAAAAGGCTGGGTCCCCTGCAGTTGCCTTACATATTTTACATTACTTAACACAATGGATACAATAAATGACAATCCAAAAGTCACATCATTTGACCTATTTACTTTGAGAAGACACTGATACAAAGTGCTTTACTTATGTGAACCTAACCTGTACAGGTAAGGCCTTCCCAGAAGTAGAAATTATGGTTGAAATTTAATTTGTTGGGTTTATTCTGAAGAACTAATTTCTAAAAAAGGGCGTTTGCGTGACTTTTTCATGCACCCTGGTGTCAACCTGCTCACTGTCCACAACTTTGCTACTTTACAAGCTCTATATATTAACACTTCAGCCATCTCACATTACTGATTTTAATTTAACATCTCCAATTTTACTCAAAATCCTGTTGAAATACTAGCAGACTGCTGCCAACATTGAGGATGTGACCCTTCATTACTATTTAAGGACACATTCAAGAAGTTCAAAATTTGCTTTGCCCATTTCTCAGTGCTTTCACGGCTCCTCGTTTCAGTTCTCGCCAAACTCATCCTGTAGCAACAAGGATGGCAGAGCAGCCTCCAGGCTGCCCCAGCAGAGCCCACAGACTTTCACAGTGCTCCAGGGAAGTGCATGCAGAGACAGTGTGCTGCAGCCATAAAACCAGTGCTCTGCTTCAACCAAGCCACAGAATAAGACGGTAAATGAACATGATGGGTTACAGGAGATTCCAAACCCATCTACGTAAACACACCCTGTAAGAATGCTGTAATGCTTCAGAAGGAGGGATGCTTCCCCCCTTCTTTGGGAAGAAACCTCAATGGTTTCCATGTTTCTGCATCTGGTTGATTTTTTAAGGTTACAGAAGTGAAAATATGGCTCAATTTCACTTTTTCTACCAGTAGACGTTGGAGGCTGAATTGGAAGTTGCATGTGGCTAAAGAACATAAAACTTTCTGTCTCACTGTACAGGCAAGGATCCTCTCGGCAAGCAGATTATCCAGAAATCAAGCACAAAAGCAGCATATGTTGGAAGAGAGACCATGTACCTAAAGAGAGGCATGGCAGCCTTTCCTCTCTCTGCCCCTCCAAGAAATGCCACCTGGAATATTTCTACCTGAAAAAAAAAAAGTGATGTTTCTGCAGAAATCATGAGAAGGCTGTAGAGAGGCAGCTTATGGCAACTTTTCAAGTACTTATAAAATGGTACCAAAGAGGAGATAACTACTACAGTACCAACTGCAAATTTTAACTGACCAGCCAACTGACACTTCATAGGAGGTGTGAGCAATCCCCGGAATGCGTGCAAGAGGCCCAGTTACACACAGAAACTCATATGTAGAATAAGAGATTGGAACGAGAAAGGATCTGATGTCCTTACTACGCTAAAATAAGCTAACTACAAACCAGTCTACTTTCTAGCCTCTCAATAATTCTGATAAGCTCAACTCACTTTTCCATATTACAGAAATAGAACTCATTTTGCTCAGTAACTCAACACACTTAATCTTTGCAGTAAGGGACCGGGGGCAGAGGGTAGTTAAGAAAAAGGCCACATGCAACACTAAATACTAGTGTCTAGCAAGCCCTCATGTTCCCCTTCTCCCAGTAAGATTACACCAGATCACCTCCGGCACTATTCTCAGCCCATGGTACACAGCAAGGTCAGCAGAAGCATCCCATGGACAGAGGATAAACTGTTCTTGCCCTTCAACTATCTGCTCTGTTCAATGCCAAACCCTGCAGTTTCACCATTCACTTTATTTCCTGAGTTTGTTCTGATGGATCTTTGGTTTCACTCTCATTTACCAAGCCTACACAGTTTTTCCTGTATTGTTACCTCAGAAAGTTCAGTCTCGAGGTGAATTGCACCTCTTTGTTCACCGAGTCAAGTTTAAATAAAACTGCGAGAAAAAATACTGAGGTTGTTACTAAGCAAAGCAGACACACAGTCACGAACATGACATTTTCACCCTTCTTGTAACAAAGTACGAGTCCTGCAATTACTAGGACTGGGTAGTAGTCAGCTAGGGAATACTACGTGTACAATTTGGGAGGCTTATGTCTTGGTTCTCCTCTGTCTGAAGCCCCCAAGATGGTAAAATAGATAAACAACAGTTACCTATGAAGCTGTTAGATCTTGTGAGTTAAGGAAGAAAACGGATATTTTATTTTAATGGAAGACAACGTAATGAAAAGAAAAAAGTATGGCTATGATTAATCTTTTAAAAGTTTCTTCCCACCAATTAGTGACTTCTAAGCACGAAAAACCAACTGAACAGCAAATTCAATTATTGCTTTAAGGGAAAAAATATCATATGTTACCACAGCCCTCAGCTTGCAAAGTGACTCTGACTTTTTGCATGTTCTGCAAAAATAAGATATCCTCTAGGCAGCTCTCTTAATGGATTCATTCAGTGACGAGCCTTCAAAGTTGCACTCATCTAACAAAAAAAAAAAAATTAACTAGTGGCTGTGTCAGTCAGTGAGGAATACGTACTGCCAGGCAGCAGAGAACCTCTGCTCATGGATGCAAGGCACAGTGGCACCTTACTGAATTCCTGTAGCAAAGTCAGCCTTGCTTGAAGGGTCTTAGGATGATCAGAAGTAGATAAGTGAACTCCTTAAAAATGAGGGTGACACTTTAAAGCCTTCAGTGTCTAACATGCTTCTAACATGCAACAGAATTCACGCTCCAACATTTGCAGTATATTACTCCCTTTTTTTGTCTCTATCATACCCAAGAAATTCCAAGATATGCTGCTATCGTCCTTCAGCTCAAAACCCAGACATACTAACCAAAATAGGTCATCATGCCTTGCTAACGCAGATAAAATGACTAAGCATATGGTAACAAAAGGGAACCTTGAGGTTATTAATCAAGAAACGCTTTAGCTCAGCTTAAAAATAATGAGTAATGACATTTCAAGAAAACAAATGCATACAATATTTTACAGAATACAGAAGAGAGCAGTTAGAGAAGAATTGTTAAAATTCAGAAGCAGAGAGACTAACAGATCTACTGGTCCAGTAACCAGGTTACACATGATTGTTCTGGAAAGCCAAGTGCCACAAACACAAACCCCTGCATAGGGAGCCCTCCTGAAGGGCCCCGTCCCACACGTAACTCTCTGTACTGGAACGGGATGACCCGGAGCAGAACAAAAGCTTCCCAGGGAACCAAGGAGACTGCCACAGCAGAACAGCAAGGGAATAAACTTTCAGGATAATAAAGTACAGGAGCATGTAAGGGATGTGGTCTGCAAGCTGAGTGGGATCTTTAAAGATTTAGGAAGAATTAGAGCAGTTTTACCCAGGGCTGTTTACCAGTAGGAAAAATCCCCAACGGTAAGGCTGTAAACTAAGGAGTAAATGTATTTTTTTCTTTTAATGGAAGCAGTGGTGGTTTAGACTTCGAAAGTAGCCTGAACAAAAACATCAGTCCTTATAGGGAGCACCCTTGAATCAGATCATGGATACAGAAAAGATACAACCAACTGCTCAAGCCTGTACTTACCTAAAACTTGTCCTTCAGTCAAAAACTGAAAATACAGCTCTACAGGCAATTGAAACAACAGGAACCTCCTCCTACAGATCACTGAACAAAAACTGAGGTAATATCAAGGGTAATTATCAGCCAGAACAGAAGGTCCTGTCCAATACAGAGTAAAACATACATGTTTGCTGTTCAGGGTGCCTAATTTCTTAAGTGATAGAAAAAGATAGAGACTTGTAAATCCAAGCACAAAAAATAAATTATATATATATATATATATAAGATAAATTTCTCTTAGTGGAAAAAAATGACTGAATAAAATAAATACATGAATAAACCAGGGCATGAATAGTTGATAACTGTCTCACAATCAGTGCATGTTTCTTAAAAGTTTTTCTTTCTTAATCACATGGTACAGAACAAAGTATATATAGTAGTCTCATGACAAAGTACAGAATTTAAAAACCGTTTTAAATTTGAACCTTGTGACGATGTGAAAGAAAATCTTTAGCTGACTGTATTCTGCCACAGGGGAGAAGGGAAAAAAAGCCTCTGACAAATCCATCAAGATAACTGTCCAATATTGTACTTGCCGTCTGCAGCCTTTGTAAATCATACCAATCATATACAAGAGCTGCTGCAGCATTTAAAGGCTTCATGCCAAAAAAAATTTAGTTTTATTGGGCCATCAAAACCCCAGAGGAGCCTCCAAAGATTTGCATTCCTTCCTCACTCTTAAGAAAGCCAAAGGACTAATGGAAAAAGAATATTACTCAAAACTTACATACTTACTTAACACTTTTGTTGAAGATGTAAATGAAACAGCTAACAAGTTCTGGGACTCCATACCAGGAACTGTTTTGGCTATAAGTGTACTGAAACTCTAGACAGCATAAACAGTGTGCCCTTCCATTACATTTACCGTATTGAGGAAAAAGATAAATACAAATATGATGGATAAATGCTATAGAATGCTGTCACAGACAGTAACTGCATTAAAAAAGGGGATGGGAAATAAAAACATGCATATAATTCAAGAAGGAAAAAACAAGGAAATATTGTACAAATAATCAATATAGCCAGGTTCAGAGAACACCAAATAATTCCTACTACCTGAACACCTGGTAAAAGTAGTGTCCCCCCTTTATTAAAGGAATGATTCGGATTGCAGACTCTTGGCCCTTTATGTCAAGAAGTCATATATTCATTTCTAGTGATTAAATACTCATCTCTAATCTCAGCCTTGCAACAGCAACAGTATTGTTGGATTCACTTTTTCTCACGAACTGTCCTTTAAACTAAGAGGAGGAACGGTTCTTCCCAGAACTGCCAACAGCAGCACACATGATGTGCAGAAATAGAATCACAGAACCTCAATTTACATGTTTTTCTTTCACTCTGAAAGAAATTCAGCCTTATCGGTGAATCAGAAAAAAAACATACATACTGCTAAAACACTGAGAGCATATCCATATGGGAATTTCAAGGAGGAGGAGGATGTGGGAGGTAAAGGCTAGACATCTAGATGATCTTTAAGGTCCCCTCCAACTCAAACTACTCTATGATTCTAAAAGAAACGGACATAAAGAGATGAGTTACTGTTCTTCCCTCTAGCATGAGGTAATTGCATATTGGGTAAGGATAATCCCCCATGATGCTCCATGCATTCAAAGGTCAGGATTTTTGCTTTTCAACTGTCCCCATCAAATCTTATTCCCTGAAGAAAAAAGCCTGAAGCTGCCCCATTGCGCACCTCCAAACTTGGGGGTTAAGTATTCTAGCTCTGCACAGTGTTGCACTGCCATCAGGCACCAACACAGCCCTCTGAGAGGAGCAGCGTCACAGCACACTGAAACAAGAAATAAAAACAACAAGCAAGGAGCTGAGAGCTTCTAGAGGCTATCCTGTCTGCTCCAAAATAGCAGGGACACATTTATAATTATAGCCACTGTATTAACATTCAAAGGACTCATTTAACCTATGTTGCCGCGTAATTTAATTTAAAAGCAGGGCTCCTGTCTCTTGATGTTTTAAGAGCATCAATGGGGGCCAAGTGCCCAGCTAGGAGGGAGACTCACACACCCAGTTACAGAGGAACCACTCCAGCTGCTGCACCAGGTATTAAAAATCTTTCATTCCCAAACAAAGAACTACATATACATAAGGTAGAGTCCTCAAAAGAAGCACCCGGATTGTTGGTATTCCTCCCTGCAATCCCTCGCAGCATGAGAAACTTGATTAAACTTCCTCAACAGGAGAGCACTAAATAAACACTGTAAATTAAACAAAACTATGCTGATGATCTAGTTGCAATTACTTCCAATTGATTTGAGTCTTTATTGTCCCCTCAAGCTTTAAACTTCATAGATAAAAAAGGATCCGGCCTTACTGGAGGAATACCAAAGGAGTTATGAAACTTTCCTTAAACACATTCAAAAGCAACCAGACTAGCTTGTCCTCCTGACAAGATTCCAATCAAATTTAGCCTGGAAGTCTAGTGAAAAAAAATAGGCTATTGCAGGATTTCTCATAAACAAGAAAGTTAATGCTTAGAATAAATTCAATCACTGGTTAATAAACACAGAAACAACTATAAATTGATGCAGCATATTTTATTTCGCAAAAGTCACATGCTGCCAAAAGAGTTTAGGAAACTTCTATCCAGCTGATACTGTACAATCCAGCTCTCAGGCATTTCAGCCTTTTCCAAGTCAAGCCAAACTGTCATTTGATTGCAACAGGAAACATATGCACATGAGTACAGTGCGGTTGCTTGCTGCAATTCAAATATCCTACAGGAAAACAAAAGCAGATATTTTTCTTCCACTCCTGGGAACTCCTCTGCAGAAAAATCCTAGAGTTACTTGCAGATTTTCAAACATGCTCTTAGGTCCTGTTACAGATTACCAAGTAGGGTTTATAATTCATTTTCAGATATTAATTTCATTAGGCTCAATCTACTTGCAATGGCCAGACCTATTATTCCAATTAATTTTCTCTTCCACGCGTCAAAATCATATTTTACTTGCCAAGCTGGAACCGTTCTCAGATCATCATTGTCTCAAATTCATTCTGCTCCAAGGTTAGCCCAGAACTGCCACAGATTCAATGCTTTAAAATTTGGAGAAACATTTTACATTTATATAGCTACCATTTTTCCTTCACAGCGCAAACCCAAGCTTCAGATCCAATCTCAGGGTGCTTTTAAGTAAAAAGAACTTTGGTCAGGTTGGAAGGGGCATTTGGTTTTGACAAAAGCAGGCAGAACAGTAAAACATAGGCTCTTTCTCAGGATTTTTTTCTATTGAATTAACGTCGACACTAAAATGAAAATTCTTTGAGCTTTCTCGAAGGATAGACATCATCAAATCCTGCAGCTATAAATATCCCCATAGCACACTGATTTTGCAGACAATCCAAATCCAGAGATGAAAGAGCACACCTAGGTCTCTCTGTTATTTTCTTTACATGACACTGGGAGGAAAAACTTCATTCGGTTACTTACATCCATCTATTATGGTACACTCCACAGCTCACTACCTCAGCTTTAATTAGGTTATTCTTTGTCTGTGTTAGCTGTTCCAATTGCAGCACCTGATTTCCACTTTTAAGTATTTTAAATAACATAAATTATTCATTTTCAAGCATTACTCTCACTTCTGAGGAAAGGAAATTAGAAGGAAAAGTTGATAGTTTTATCTACTGCCTGAAAAAAATTTACCAACAGACCTTAGAGCGTCAAAGAAATCTTAGTAAACACTTGATAAGGTTCAATACTGTGTTCTATTTTAATGCTTTCAGATACAAGTTTACATTTTCTTGAATACATAGACTGATGGCTTTGGGACTTGTTTTTTTTTTTTGTTGTTTGTTTGGCTATTTTTTTAAATCAGAGGAAAATTAAGTCTACATCTCTGCTCCAGAAAAAGAAAATGCTCCTGAACTCTACCTTCTCATCATATGTACAAGCACACGCACCCACGTTACTCCATCACAATGCTGATCTAATTTTTCAGTCATAAGCTTGTAGCAGGCCACTATCAGTCCTGAGCTCGCCTCCATCATGTCCTTTCTCTTCATTCAAGAGGACAGGAATGACTTCCCCTGTGTTGGGTTTTCTCAAGTGTCATTTGCTTGCCCATTGCTTCAAATGATCCTTCAAGCGTTATTACAACTAGAAACTGCTCCAACAATTTCTCTGGTGCCTTAGTGTGCAGTCACTGTGCATGAAATTAATGGATAAATAGTCATGTTCAAGTTATTGATAATTTCTTAGTTCAGAATCTGAAATAGACCTTGATTTGCACATAAAAAGCTAGACAACTGGAGGTAAAGTTCACGCAGATATCCTGTTCCTGCACTGTTGCTTTGCTACTTCACTGGATAAAAGCACACTACTTCACATTTAAGGGAAGCATTTCCAGATAACTGAGAAACTGCACTTGGTGTCAATGTGACCAAGGTTTTTGATAAAGATTTCACTTTCTGGACAGGCTTCATTAGTGCTATGTTTGTTTCCATTATGAACCACTATGTAAACATGTTCACACCCAGTGACCAACAGAGCTAATAAAAATTGGTTTCCACCCAACTGATAATCTTCCCTCAGCCCTTGCGCACCTAAAACCCAGCTGCTGCATGGCTCACTCCACCACACACCTCCTGCCTTGCCAGCCTCCCCGACTCTCTCAACAGTGTCCTATTTATTCACCGCTAATGAGATGGCACGAGGTTGCTGTTGCTTTGAGTAGTACCTGTGTGACTGCCTAGTCAACGCACGTGCTGACCAGGCAGCTGCCCAGCCACGCAGATGACCTTCAACAGGAGCTGCCACTTCTCCATCTAGCATTTAATTTTTAATTAAGCTTCATTGTTTTCCTGATACGGTTGAAGTTGCCCAACAGAGGTATAGACAGGGAGTAGTCAGAAACAAAGAGGCAGCACATTCAAGCCTTAATTGTAAATATTATGAAAAAAAATTGAGATGGAAAATGCTGCCCCATAAAATTACCATCAGCAACTTGTCTCCTGCAGGTCTGTTTAGAAATTCTTTTCTTGGAAGTTCATTTGCAACTCACTTGTTTTAGGCAAGTGGATCCTATACCCTTGAAATTGCGCCATTTGTGACCTATCTTGAAATTCAAATACTGTTAGTAAAGGCAAAGCTGTGAACAACACTTAATTAGAATGACTTTTAAAACCTTTTTTATATTCAAATGGCAGAGTCACTGCCCTTCTCTCTAGTGCAAGACTATCACACCATCTGCTTTGTCTTTGTGTTTATTTGCTACTGAGGCACTTTGAGGACATTTTCTGCTAGCTTCAGGTTCAATATTTATTGACTGTACATGCTAGGTATCTTTTCCTTTTTGCTTGCTTTCTACTTCTTTTCACGGTTTCTAGTACTTTATTTTTCGTAGTACTGAAAACCAGCTCAACATTTCAAAGGACACAGGGGGAAAAGTGGCGTTCTGCACTAAAACATTAAACAAGTTTATTTTCCACATTACACCAGTTAGTTTGGCTAAGCTGTATGAAATGACTAATGAACAACATGGGTTACGACAGCACAGCTGTGCAGTTGATCTTACTCCACGCACATACTGATGCCTCTGTTTAAAAAGCAATAAAACTATTGGATGTTTAATAAGTGAAAGCTAAACATTAATCATTTCAGGTCTTATAAACACACTGCTAAACACAGATTTCAGGAGTTTCCACAAAGATAAGATAGGAGTCAAGATCTTCAAATAAAAGGACTGAAAATTGCCTCCAAGGAGTTCACACAAAAAAAAGTTTAACTTCTATAATGGACTGGGACTACTTGGTACATGAAGTTAAATACGCTCCTAATTCTCTAAAAGGTGCAGCAACTGAATCCCTCCTTCCTGTTCTCCCTTTAAGATTTATCATATTGTTAAGGGCCTGAATATCAAGTGCTCCCTGGAAAATAGGAAACTCTTGAGAAAGAACACAACAACTGCAGATTCTTACTTTACAAGAGCCTTACCTTCCTTTATAGCCTTGATTATTGAGTAAACTTCATCTGGGACAAACTAAATAAATCATACTCCTCCTTAATCTGAAAAAGCCACTCCTATTATACATCACACCAAGAGCTGGCCAGAGCCTACTCAGTTGTAATCATTGTTCTTGCAATCATAAGACTGCAGTGAATTAAGAAAATAAAACCAAATCAAATTCATTTCACTTTGATGGTAAGCCATAAGAAGCAGCAAACTTCAGGATAATTTGAGAAATGAGAGAGACGAATGGAAGAACAGCAAAAAAATATTCAACCCCTAAAAGACACAGCATCTTCTCTCCTGATAATTGCACAAGGGTAGCCAGAGAAATGCTCCATGTCTGTCTGATACCTGCTGAATTTCTAGAGCCTCTGAATGATGGGAAGCCCTCTTCCAGTCGAATAGCGATATCAACCTATCCTCTCTTTTTCTCTTTAAGTAGGTTTACTTTTATTTCACTTATTTACTAATGCAAGGGAAAACCCCTCCTATATTAGCAGCATGAAATTCTGCTCAGAGTTCCTGCCTCTCTTTGTGCAAGACTATGTTTTAAACAGGCTCGTAATGGAAAACGCAACTAGCGAAGACATACTTGCCATTTCATATAATTTAATAGCAACCTGCCCCTCCCCTGAACTTTCAGGCCAAAATCAATGCTATACAAACCTGCCGAACAGGAAGCCTAATTATTCTAACATGTGCAACCAAAGCGATAGGGAGTTTCACAGTAAAACTGATAAGGAGAGACATAAAAGACTAATGAGCAGCCTACTGGTGCTGCATTGCTGGACTAGCAAAGGTCCCTGCAGAACACCTTTGGTATTGTTCAGGGAGGAGACGGAGGCTGGGACGTGTCCAAAAATAACATTCAGAGATGGAAGACACGAACACACAATGTCTGCAGCTGAAGTGCTTAAGCCAGGCACTGAAAAAGATTATTAGAGAGCGAGCAACCAACAGGAAAAAGCAGGATGCGGAGCAGAAAGAGCCAATTAAATGTACACAGGTTACTGAGCAGCTAGGGCCTTTGTACCACAGTCGCTATTTGACTAAATTGACAAATGTCTTCTTGACCTGTGCTTCTGGTGCAGCTGACTGAAAATAAGGATCCTTGATTAAGGAGATGCAGTCATCCGTATTATTAGTGACCAGCAATCAAACAACTGGGCCTGCAATAATCAGGAAGGAAAGATGTAGAAAGGCCAATGGTGGCCAGCAGAAACCCCACACTGGCAAAAGAAAAAGCCAACAAGATCGACTCTCACCAATTACTGCTAAGTTTTCCAGTTTACTTCCAGTTATCTTTCGACCTAGATATGTGTGCTCTTCCCTAGCAATGGTTTGTACGAGAAAGTCCAAGTACCCAAGCAGCTGGTCCAGGAGACCGTGATCCAATTGCCTGTATGGATACAGAGCGTGCTACCTGCACTCAAAAGCAGTTGTTCCGAGCAGGGATGGTTTGCTGCTAAGAGCTCTGTTCAGAAAGCCACAGCTTTTCCTCAGACAAAACTATCCATGTCACACATCTCCAGCTGCAGAATTTCTCTAACACTTTGTGTATTATACACCTAAGGACCTTGTGTATTACAGAAATAGATGCTCTGGGGAGACATCTACGCTGAGGAAGAGGAGGGGAGGGTCCAATTTGGTTACCTGACATAACCCTTTTCACTTCTGGGTTAACATACCCAGTGAGAGGGAGCGCTTGAAACGGCAATTTAAAGAGCCTTGCAAAACAGCAGAACTGCACATCAAACGGGACTATAATAGTCTCTTAATGTACTTTCCTTATGGCAAATTCAGTCACTGCGAGGTCCAAATCATTACTTCGGCCCCCCAAGTCAGAACATTTGGAAGCAAACTGGGATTGAAATAATTGTTAACATTACTACTCATTTGAGAAATCTTGTACCATGGGACAGTAACCTCCAGCACTGACGCCAAGGTAGCAAAAACCCCAATTTTAATGGCAAGTAGCAGAGCACTGCATAGGCGAGGCACCACCAGTAAGGTGAAACACCACCTGAGAGACAGTCTCCCACCTTCCAGTGGGCTTTGCCACTACACCCGATTTACAACCTGGGAAACAACAGAGTCTGGAAACACCATCACTGCCTTATGCTAAAATGTAACCCAGCCACTTGGAAGTATTCCTCATGACTAGTAACAAACATGTATTGTACAGAAACCTTCTACTGTAAACCCCGGAGTCCAGATTTCATGGCTTGAGAAAGTCCTTTCCTCCATTTTATACAGCAACACAAAATCAGATTTTACTGCACAGACTTTACTGTGTTAACACTGAAGGGCACGATACAAAAACCACAGTTCCCTCTGAGATCAACAGAAACCAGAACTTTAGCACCTCCGTGAACTTCACCAACAAAGCTTCATTTTATTTAAGAACCTACTAACAGAGACACCATTCTTTTTTCCTTTAAGTCCTCTTGACAATCAAACATTAAAAATAATTTCCCCCATTTATCTTTCCAGACTAAAAAAATTAGTTGCATACCCTGTTTCTTAAATCCCCCAAAAGGCATTCCATATTTTCATTTCTCACAACATTTAATCAAGTCCATTTCATTACAGACAAGGCTAAAAAGCTCATCATGCTGCAATTGATTACAAACAAGACAGTGCCCACATCTGATACAGACTGACCTAATTGTCTGATTTGCCAACATTTCTGCAGGCCAAATTTACTGACATTTTGCACAAATTTGAAGCTGACTGAGCCTGATGACCTTTTATACCTCTGTGACTTCACAACCAGAAAAGCAAGTTTCAGCAGTTTCCTAATTCCGCAGTCCACTATAAACCTCACTGCCTACTTATCACCTACCAGTTAGAAAAGCATATGAAAAAAAATAATTAAAAGGAAAATACACAAGCTGTAACCTTTCAAAGTCATTAAATTAAGTCTGGAAGGACCCTTTTAAGATAAACATGCCAGTTTCTAAAAGAAGAAACAGAAAAAACAGGACAAGTTGGTGGACCTAAATTCAATAAACAGCATTTTTATCATGCTTTTCTAAAAAAGACAATATAAAACGAGGACACTGGCATATAAAAGCATCATGGGGAAAAAAAATGAAAAAAAAGCTGAACCAGAAACCAAAGCCAGTAAGTTTAGTCCCTATCACTAACATCACCATATAGTATGAAAAGCAGAATGCAAATACATTGATTCTGCACTACTATGTAACCAAGATTAATAACAGAGAGGTTTAACAGCATAAAACATCCACTATAACTTCATTATGTATACTGTGTAATCAGGTTTTGCAACCCAGTCTTACAGCTGCAAAAAGTACTTCCTAATTATGGACATAAGCTCAAAAAGATGAGTCCAGTCAGTCCTACTGAAGTGAAGATCTCGATCTGGATGTCTGCTGCTATTTCTCAGCAAGACAGAGATCTGCATTTCCCCAAGCAAAGCAGAGGGGAGGGCAAGGTCAGAGCACTGACCTGCACTTCAAATTCCACTCTTGGGAAAGAGGAGTGGACAATGGTTAACAACCAGCAACATCATTCTCTGCACAGTTTTCTGCATTGCAAAACCTGAGGGGACACACTCAGCCGGTGAGGTGCACACGATTCTTTAGCCCGCTGGCACCACCGAACCACTCTAACTCACTGCCCACCAGCCAACTTTTCACTACAAACACGGGGAAAACAATAAGTTCCCGTGGACCATATTCCCCAGCCCCCCACACTAACAGATCCCAGTTTAGGAGTCACTGCACCAGTCAGTCCCTTGTGGAAATCCGTGCCCAGCAGCAAGCCAAAGACTTAATGCAAAGATATTTCAAACCAGAGAAGCACAGCTCCATCATGCAGCATGCATAATATAAAAAGCTGCCAGCACTGGCAGCCTCGTATTCATCAGTGTCAAGAATTTTTGTATTTTTTTAGAGGGCTATGCTAATTTTCATCATATATGAACTTCTTAAGTGGAAGTTCGGATTTTTTCCTAAGTCAAATTAATCTAAAATCAGCAAGGAAAAATTACTGAATAGCTCTATAAATTCAGAAATCTCTATCTGAATGTTAATGCAGAAATACATCTCCTAAAGCAAGGCTTTCCCTTTTCTTTTTCAACCCATCATTTAAGTGGCATTTTCCCCTTGGTCATTTATCATCCACAATTTTCTTTCAGAAAGTTTGGTTACAAATAGCATGTTTTAAGATATTGATTTACACAATGACTGATGAACTGTGTCAACCTGGAGAGGAAAAAAAAAAAAAGTATTTCCAATTTGAAGTCCAGCCATTAAATTAAAGCAAGGCTTTAATATTACACATTCAATCTCTTATCAGCTTCTGACATTCTGAAGTCTCATGTTACTGTGTGTTAAACATTCTGCCTACTTTCCTAGTTTATTTTGCTTGTTCAAGAAAAAGGAGTACAGAAGAAAAAAAAAATTAAGTGGCTGTAGACAAGATACAACAAAAAAATGAGCAGAGAAATAAAGCTTTTTAACCCTTTCCTGTAATGACGACAGAAGGCTCTATTGCCAATGATCCCTTCAACACCTATGTTTGAACATAAGTCTGTGGGGATAAAAAAACTTACAGTGAGTTTGGACTGATACAGCGATGTCTAAGCTTTCAAAAATAGCCATCATAATTCAGTGTATTATGTATAATCCCTCATCTTTGCTATTTACAATGAAAAGAAAAGCGACTCTATCCAATCCCTGAGCAAAACCACACCTAAGAGGACAAAGCTCTGAATTAGAAAGCAAAAACCTGAAGCCAGCTCCCCAAGCCACTCAGCACTGGACACTTCTGACATCAGGGAAGGCCAAGGAGGAATCATAGAATCAGAGTCATAGAATGTCCCGAGTGGAAAGGATTCCACAAGGATAATCGAGTCCAACTCCTGTCCCTGCACAGGACAACCCCAACATTCACATCATGTGTCTGAGGGCGTTGTCCAAATGCTTCAGGAACATTGTCACGGTTGGTGCCGTAACTACTTCCCTGGGGAGCTTATTCAAGTGCTCCACCACTCTCTGAGTGAAGAACCTTCTCCCGATATCCAACTTAAACCTTCCTGTCATTCTCTTGGGTCCTGTCATTGGAGAAGAGATCAGCACCTGCTCCTCTTCCCCTTGTGAGGAAGTTGTAGATCATGATGAGGTCTCCCCTCAATCTCCTTCAGGCTGAACAGACCAAGTGACTTCAGCTGCTCCTCATATGACTTCCCCTCTAAACCCTTCACCAACTTTGTGGCCCTTCTCTGGACTCCCCCCGGTAGCTTTATAACCTTTTTATACTGCGACACCCAAAACCGCACACAGTCCCTGAGTTGAGGCGGCACCAGAGCAGAGCTGAGCAGGAATCATAGAATCACCAGGCTGGAAAAGACCCACTGGATCATCGAGTCCAACCATTTCTACCAAACACTAAACCATGCCCCTCAGCACCTCGTCCACCCATCCCTTAAACACCTCCAGGGAAGGTGACTCAACCACCTCTCTAGGCAGCCTGTTCCAGTGCCCAATGACCCTTTCCGTGAAAAATTTTTTCCTAATGTCCAGCTTAAACCTCCCCTGGAGAAGCTTGAGGCCATTCCCTCTCATCCCGTCCCCCGTCATTTGGGAGAAGAGACCAGCACCCTCCTCTCCACAACCTCCTTTCAGGTAGCTGCAGAGAGCAATGAGACAATCACCTTGTCAGCCTTGTCCCCACACACATGGAGCTCACCGGCGAGGTGCACACCAGGGTAACTACAACCCCCAGGCTGCAGCGCGGCAGGCAGAGCGCACACGGCTCCCATCCCACTGTGTCAGCCAACGCATGGTGTCCAGACCCCGAGCAGGTTGGACACGTGAGGCTCAGCTAAGAGGATTTCGTATTTTCTTGGTACGTGGGAACCATTTCTAAAAGGCTCGGATCCACTAATTAGCTAGACACCACAACACTCCCACAAACATCTGTAAAGCAGGGGAAGGGGATATCTTAATTCAGGAGAACATTTGGGGATTTTCATTACTGGACTCCTTCAGAATTTTGTTTTTGTTGGCTGGATTCCAGCACCAGCCTTGCTGTGAGTACACATTGGAAGCGATACAAGGAGCAAGAGTCAAAGTATCGGAGAGATACAAATAAAGCAGCTGAGCAATACTGTTCCTTTAGAGCAATCATATCTTCCCGCTCTCCAGAGACAAATCTCTTTGAAGGAAACCCCGGTAAAGAAGGCTGTGACCGAAAAAAGCATACGCCACGCGTCTCATTTCTTTCACGCGTCTCATTTCTTTCATGCCAGCCACCAAGCAAATCCGTCAGCTTTAAAAAACAAACTCCAAGGTGTTTGTGGGTGCTTTTAAAAAGAAAAAGCCACTGAATCACAAAAGATAAGGCCTAAAACCCACAAGCTCCTGCTCTGCACATAAAACTTGTGTTTACTCAATACATCCGTGCCCATTCGAGGCCGATAGCACCAAAGGGCGGAAGCGAACTTTCCAGCCCGGGGAGTGGGCGAGGCGATGGCAGAGGCGTCGAGGGAGCCAGGCAGGAGCCAACTCGGCCACCTCAGCGTGTGAAGGCACCGGGGGGAGCACCACAGGGTGTCACAGCAGCCAAGGGAGCCCGGGGAAGGGGTGGCAATGCCCTCCGCGAACAAACGGGGAGCCAGCACCCACACCCGCCTGGGGCACCCCGTCCTCCCGGGTAAAGCATTTAGGTGTTTTTTGCTTTGATTGAAATTATTCAAGTATTTAAAGTATTAAATAGTAGAATAGAATTATAGGGTAGAGTCGTAGGGTAGAGTCGTGGGACAGAATCGTGGGACGGAATCACGAGATAGAATCGTAGGATAGTTTGGGTTGGAAGGGATCTTAAAGATCATCTAGTTCTAACCCCCCTGCCATGAAATGAAATGAAATGAAATGAATGAAGCACAACTGTTATCCGTCAGTTGAAAAGCACTTATTAAGTGTTTACTTCAGGTGACAATGGAGACCCCGGACAAAAAGACACTCCCTGGTCCCGAATATGTAAGTTTACCTCGAGTACACCTGGATGCTTCCCGAACTAGAGAGCGAGTCGGAGCGGGACGGGAGGAAGGCAGCTCCCCAGGGGGCAAGAACGTCCCGAACCTCCCCTCCTCCCTTTCAGAACCAAAAATAACCCCGCCGGCTCCCCCCGCGGGGCCGCAGGTCCCCGAGCGGCGCTGCCCTCGCACCTCCCGCCTCCCCTCGGGGCTCCCGGTGTTCCCGGCGGAGAGGGGCGGGGGGGGGGGGGGGGGTCGGCGCAGAAGGCACCGAGGGGAAGCGGGGAAGGAGGGGAGGCGGCAGGGATCGACCCGGGGAAGCGGCGGGCGGGGACGGTCCCCGCAGCCCCGGCGGCGGCGCCCCCCACCCCGGCCCCATTGTTTCGCCCCTTACCGTGCGCGGGGCGGGGGCTGCGGCTCGGCGGTCGCGCTCCTCCGAGCCATTAAAAGCTCCGCGGGGAGGAGGAGGAGAAGGAGAAGAAGGAGGCGGCGGGAGGAGGAGGAGGAGGGCAGCGAGGGGCTCGCGGGAGAAGGCTCGCCATGCCCGGCTTGGCGGCGGGGGTGGGGAGAGAGAGAGAAGAAGAAGAAGGGGGCAGGAGGAGATGGGGGAGAGGGAGAGAGAGGGAGAGGAATCCCGCTGCCGCTCGCAGCCCCGGCGAGCGGGAACTGGGCGCCGCCTCCCCTCGTCCTGCCCCTCCCGGCGGGGCGGCCGCGGCCCAGAGCGCCCCCCAGCGGCGGCGGAGGGAGCGCCCGGGAGGCACCAAAGGGTTAAACCGGGGAGCTGCGAGAGAGATCGGACCCCAGCGGGTCCGCAGCGAGGGGCGAGGGGTGCGAACTGCAGAGGGGCAGGGTTAGGCTAGGCAGAGGGAGGAAATTCTTCGCCATGAGGGCGGTGAGGCGCTGGCACAGGTGGCCCAGGGAAGGTGTGGCTGCCCCATCCCTGGAGGTCACAGAATCACTAGGTTGCAAAGGACCCACTGGATCATCGAGTCCAGCCATTCCAGGTGTTCCAGGCCAGGTTGGATGGGGCTTTGAGCAGCCTGGTCTGCTGGGAGGTGTCCCTGCCCAACACACGAGGGGCGAGACTAGATGATCTTTAAGCTCTCTTCCAACCTCAACCATTGATGGAGGGCAGGGAGGCTCCAAAGGGATCTGAACAGGCTGGACCGCTGGGCTGAGTCCAACGGCATGAGGTTTAACAAGGCCAAATGCCGGGTCCTGCACTTGGGGCACAACAACCCTGTGCAGTGCTACAGACTAGGAGAAGCCTGTCTAGAAAGCTGCCTGGAGGAGAGGGACCTGGGGGTGTTGGTTGACAGCGACTGAACATGAGCCAGCAGTGTGCCCAGGTGGCCAAGAAGGCCAATGGCATCTTGGCTTGGATCAGAAACGGCGTGACCAGCAGGTCCAGGGAGGTTATTCTCCCTCTGTACTCGGCACTGGTGAGACCGCTCCTCGAATCCTGTGTTCAGTTCTGGGCCCCTCACCACAAGAAGGATGTTGAGGCTCTGGAGCGAGTCCAGAGAAGAGCAACAAAGCTGGTGAGGGGTCTGGAGAACAGGCCTTGTGAGGAGCAGCTGAGAGAGCTGGGGTTGTTTAGCCTGGAGAAGGGGAGGCTGAGGGGAGACCTCATTGCTCTCTACAACTACCTGAAAGGACGTTGTAAAGAGGAGGGAGCTGGCCTCTTCTCCCAAGTGACAGGGGACAGGATAAGAGGGAATGGCCTCAAGCTCCGCCAGGGGAGGTTTAGGCTGGACATTAGGAAAAAAATTTTCATGGAAAGGGTCATTGGGCACTGGCACAGGCTGCCCAGGGAGGTGGTTGATTCACCTTCCCTGGAGGTGTTTAAGGCACGGGTGGACGAGGTGCTGAGGGGCATGGTTTAGTGTTTGATAGGAATGGTTGGACTCAATGATCCATTGGGTCTTTTCCAACCTGGTGATTCTATGATTCTATCCTGTGATTCCCATGGGGAGCAGCACCATCACTGCCCCTTCCTGTGGATTTCAGGGGGCCCACAGGAAGGTTGTCCCTTGCTGTCCCCTGATGCCAGAGGGATCGAAGGACAAGGGGTATGTGCCGTGCAAGCACGTTTGTGTTCGCTAATTAGTTAACCTGTATTTTCTCGCTTGGAGTTCTGCATCCAGTTCTGGAGTCCTCAGCACAGGAGGGACTTGGATCTGTTGGAGCAAGACCAAAGGAGGCCACAAGGATGGTCAGAGGGCTGGAGAACCTCTCTTAGGAGAAAAGGCTGACAACTGGGCTTGTTCAGCTAAATGAGACCTTATAGCAGCCTTTCAGTACTGAAATGGGAAAAGCTGAGGAGGGGGCCTTTATCAGGGAGTGCAAGGACAGGATGAGGGGGAATGGGTTTAAGCTGAAAGACGGGGGATTTTGATTAGTTATTAGGAAGAAGTGTTTTACCCTGAGGATCGTGGGGCTTTAGAACAGGTTGCCCAGAGAAGTCATGGATGTCCCATCCCTGGTGGTGTTCAAGACCAGGCTGCACGAGGCTATGAGCAACCTGATCTAGTGGGAGGTGTCCCTGCCCATGGCAGGGGGGTTGGAATTGCATGGTCCTTAAGGTCCCTTCCAACCAAACCCTTTCTATAATTCTTCCTTGTTAGACAACCACAGACCATAGCACCGTAAAATTTAACAAGTTGTAGCAACCTTATCACTCTCTACAGCTGCCTGAAGGGAGGTTGTATTGAGGTGGGTGTTGGTTTCTTCTCCCAAGTAACAAGTGAGGATGAAAGGAAATAGCCTCAAGTTTAGGCCAGGGGAGGTTTAGATTGGATACTAGGAAAAAAATCTTTACTGCAAGAGTGATGAAGCATTGGAACAGGCTGCCCAGGGAACTGGTGGAGTCTCTGTCCCTGGAGGAGTTCAAAAAACATGTAGATGCGGCACTCGGGGACACGGTTTAGTAGGCATGGTAGTGTTGGGCTGATGGTTGAACTTGATGATCTTAGAGGGCTTTTCCAATCTCAATGATTCTATGATTCTGTGATTCTAATCTGGGCTTCAAGGGCTGCCTCCCAAAACAGACTTCGGTCCAGTATGTGAGTAAAAAGGAGACTACCAGGCAAAGGTGGACCTAGGACCAGCATAACTATATGCACAGAGAAGCACTTAAAAGACTGCTACTATCTGCCTAACTTAAGTGTTAGGGTGTGTATCTCTTGGGGCCTTTTCCAGTCTCTTACCCAATGTTTTACTCAGGAAGAAGACTGAGTGGTGGTACTTCAGGTCTTTGAAGTTATTTTTGTGACCGAGGAGGGAGCAGTAAACTGGGTGTGTATTTATAAAGTAACCCTTCTAGGCACCTAGATTTTTTAGACCATTTGAAGAGCCTAACTACTATTTCTAGTTTTTAATCACTGGAGGAAAAAGAAATGACATGTGAAGTTGATAGATGTTTTTTTCATCTAAACCTTGGCCTTCCTTAATCCCCAAAAGATAAATTCCTCTGTTAACAGCAATGTCTCTATGCACAAACACCTTGCTACAAACACCTCAATGCATATGCCAGCCAACTTTGTGAGACCAAGAAAACTTCATTTTTCAGGGTCAGCCCTGAAACCGTAACCTAAGTACATACATTACTGAGCAAAAGGCTGGAAATTGCCTTTAGCTGTCAATACTTCGTAGGATAGTAGTTATCGTTCCTTTCCTCCAGGTTTTTTCCACACAAAATGCAGAAGATCAAGAAGAAAGATTGCATTGTCATTCTGACAATATAGAATAAAATGTAATGGAATAAAATATTTCAGTTAAAAGGGACCTACAGCAACCAACAAGTCCAACTTCCTGACCATATTACCTGTGGTTAAAAACGCTGACATAATAAAAAAAGATTCCCTTTTCCCAAATACTTCTTTTGTCAGCAGCTGTAACTCTTACTTGAGGTGCCATTAGGTTAAGAGCAGCACTGCAAGGGTTAGTTATAGCATTTAGAATTTCCTGGTGCTTTTTTATTTACACTACCAGATCACTAGTGCCTCATTCACACCTAACAAAAGAGTAGTTGTAATCTACTTCAAATGAGTGAGGTCATTTTCAATGCCTTCCAAGTCTGAGCGACCTTGAAACATTTCTCAGTACTATTCAGAAGTAACAGGTTGCCTTGCAGCTACTGATCATTTATTACTGACCTCCAAAAAGCTACTATGAAATATAATCTTGAGTGGCATACTTACTGAAGCATCAAAGATGGTAAAATGTTGGTCATTTCTCCAGGAGCCACAGACAATCTTGCATGGGTTTATTTAGTTAATGTTTGATTCTTGACTCTTCTGAAGGTATCAAGGACAACTAGGGACTGACATCTAAAAAGACTTCTTTACTGTCTCTTGATGTTAATCTAGTCAGTCATGAAGTCATCTTTCACCCATCCATTCACATTGATGCTCTCTACAACTCTTAAGCAGCATTTTGTCTCTAAAACAGATTGCTCTCTTGTAAATTACACATGGCAGCAACTTACACTCTTCTGATGTGACTACTAAGAAAAGCACTCATCGCTGCTGCTTGTTTCCTGTAGTGTGTAGGCTTAAATTTCTTCCCTGTTGAATGGGATGTGGAATTTGTTGGGACATCAAATAAACAGGAGAATTTGAGAGAAATAAAACTCACTTTTGAAAAGTTGCTAAAATTAGGAAGATGGTTCTGGTTAGTTCTTGTTTATGGAAGAAAATAGATAAGCTTTGTCCGCATCCACTGACAAAGAAGAGAAGAGCTGGAACTGGATTTCAAATTAAGCAAGACCAAGCTGGCATGATTATTCATTTCTGCCTTACCTGATAAAACGGAACCCAAGAAGGGAAGAAGAGAAATATAATACATAAAAAGGGTTCTGTCATCTTGAAAGGCTGCCTCTCTGCACTTCTGCATTTTCCATGATAGGAAATAAATAGCAACAGCTATGATGGAATGCAAATATGGATCTCTCAAAAGCCTTCACTTTTTACAACTCTTGTATGCTGGAATGACTTGCTATTTTCTCATTGACGTTTTCTCATATTCGTTGTGAGGTTCTAGAAGTTATGTATGTATGCAGATGGTTGTGGCAGAATACCTGCAAATTCACATTTTCACCTGCCATCTCGTAGCTTGTTTGCCAATCTGTGTGCTTTGTCAAACTAATTTATTGGACTCAAAACCCAAGTATGCAGATTAAATTCTTTGGACTGGTTTACACTAAGGTCAGACTAGATTCTTCAGTGGTCCTTCTGGCCTTAAAATCTATGCCTCTTTTGTAAACCACTTTAAAATATGTATTGAGTTCAAATGTTCTTCTGCATTTTTTAAAGGCAAGATGCTAAGATGCTGCCTTAATTGAAATCTCTTTGTTTCAGCCTTATCTTTTGTCTAGTAATTCTTTTTTTCATAAAGCATTCCACAGATGTTTTCCCTGGAGCCTGAAATTTTGTTTCAAAGACCCTTTCAGCAAATACTTCCGTGCTAGATCTATCAGTGTGTTCTTGTATAAATGTGATTGGGATCTTAATCTTGCAAATCTGTGGCATTTGATTAGTCAGTTTTAGGTTTTCTCTCGTACATCTTTATCTTAAGTTGTGTTAACTCATCTGGTTTTGCTAATTTCATTACAAAAGCGTAGCAGAATTATCCATCCAGTTATTTCAGGATCATTTCACCCTTATTTTTAGTACATGTTTCATAGAATAGATCCTTCTCTCCATTCCAGTGGCCTTTGTTTGCAATATATTTTTATCTGTGTCTTCTCAAAATACTATTACAGTCATCAGTTGTTGAGATTATCATGCCACTAGCTCTTCTGGTATGGTTACTGATGTCGAACCAATATCTCTGTCTTGCTTCTACATCAGAATGCAACATCAACCTCAGCTAGAAACAGTGGTAATTAACATTTTTCATAATAGCATATAATACCAGCAGTAGACCATGTTTTAACTTTTGAGGAAAAAAGAACAAATAAATATTTAGCCAGTTAGCAAGGGAGTCCATTTTCATTCTCAAACTTTAGGATTTCCATGGGAAAGAAATAGTCAAAGAAGCCACTTAAGCACTTAGAGCCAGCTAATTAACAGATTTTATTCACTGCTTACTCAAAGTGTATGATATAAGAGAGCCTTTTAATGCTATAGGCAAATGTTTCCCAAGTCCTTAAGAATTTATATAAAGAGAGCTTTTGCATATTGAGGTGTTGTAACAAGACCCTCTCCCTAACCTCTGTCTTAATGCCATGCAACATCACCTCTGTCATGCGTCATCGTATTTACCTTGTATTGTGCAACGTATTTGCCTGTTTCAGGATTTGTTACGATAGCTGCATATCTGTGCCGAGATGATCACCAGTGCAAGCTCGTAGATGAGTTGTCCCTGAAGCTTCAGAGCTAAAAAGTTCTGTTGAACTTTATAAACAATTTATATTCCTCAAAAGGACACAGATTGCATCGGCTTATACTTGCTTCATGTTTGCTTTCTCCCTTCTGCAAATATAAGGAGGAAAAAAAGGCTCGTTTTTTAAATGACAGTGAGGATTCCAAGGGATTCATTGACGAACAAAATTGCCAACTACTGCAATATAAATAAAAACATTAATAGTAATTTATTACAGATAGTTAGAAAATAATAATAATTTATCAAATTACAAATATCAGAACCTTCAAGAAAATAGAAGCCAATGAAAAACTGAGGCTTGTATTAAATAATACAACTAAACATCATTTTGCTATTCAGGTTTCTTCTTCTACAATCCATTCTCACATTTTCTCCCAAAAGAAGGAAAAAAGTACAGTAGGTATCAGAACAAAAGTATATATTCCATGTCAGTATTTCTATCAGGAACAATGTACCTTTTCTGTCATGATGAGGAGAGAGAAGAGATAATGGAAAGAGAAAATATTTGCAGATACAAAATTATTTCACATGTTAAGTAACAAAAAAAAATAGTGCTAATGAAGAGCTGCTTTCTTCATCGAGTGCCACCAAGCCTGCCATGCAAGATGCAGTGTGTTGGGCAGGAACGAAAGCTTATAATCTCCCTGTTGAATCTGGCTTTTAGAAAACAACCAACCAACCACATTAATGTTTCAATTCTACTTTTGAGAAGAAAACCAGACGTGGTGTTTGAAATAGGAATGTGTCCTTAGAATTCAGAGTTTAGGGTAGTGCTCCCAGTACCGTAGTCCATTCTTTTCCATTTTTGTCATTTTGGACAGAGCAAACTGCTTATCTGTTAAAAAAAAAGAAAAATAGTTATATTTTATAAAAGGATTGTGCAACTAATTTATTAAATGATTTTGAGACCACGTAAAACTGTTGAAGAACAATCATTTAAGCACCTGGACTAATATAAACCAATATGGTTCTAAAACGGTGATCTGTTTCTGCAGCCCTGTAGAATTCATACCATGAGTAAACACAGCTGAAGAGAGTCCCCTTGCAAATATAAAAATCAGAATATAGAAAATTAAACATGGCTTTTAGCTTAATCAGACTTAAAGATTCCCATGAAAACAATAACCCCCTTGCTCTCCTCTCCCCCCTCCAGTTCACTGCCAATATTTTTGCTGTGCTCTTCTGCAAGGGAACACATCTGGAACACATCAGTGTGTGTGAATAAATCCTTCTGGGATAATCCGCACTTTAAAGTGGTGATGGAGGAACCTTATCTGGTGCTCTGTCACATTCAGGATCTCCCATGGGTCCTTCCTAACTTCGTGCTAGATGACAGATGTTTTATTTTTGCAATGGCTTGTTGCAACAGGTGGCTTCATCACCATCTTCTGCCTTGTCATGTCCTTCTGTTTTCATTCTCAGAACATCTAAATCTGGCTGGAGGGAGCAACGGCAAAAGCTATCAAAGCAAGCATCAATTCAGCATATTATTTTGCTATTTCAGAATGCAGCCTCAGAAATTAGCCTGTCCCTAAATGTCAGACCAATGTCAGCTGGGTCTTCTAATGGTGGCAATTTATTTGCTTCCCAGATGAGAAGCACAGCAGAGCAAAGAGAACAAGACCATCTATTTCCTATCCGGGTTTAGGATCATTAATGAAATTCCTTCTTCAAAAGGGATCTGTGAATCTGTTCAGAAAGTGAGAGGTATTAAATAATTCACAAAAATAACATTTCACTGTTGAAAGCTTAGCAAAATCTACATAATTTACATTTAATAAAATCAAGTAATTAAATGATTAGGAGCTTGGCAAGCATTTATTTTCTTCAGAAATAAAACTGCAATGAGTTTACTGAGGAAAAAAAATAATCTACAATGATAGAGTCTACTTTTTGCTATAATCCACTTTCAAATCAGGAAGAAAATTTATCCTTAAAGGTCAGGTAGATTAAGTCTATACTTTTTCTCCCATCAGCTCCCATCTGCTTGCCGATGATGATACACAGAACTGTTGTTCATGTTCTTCCCCGTGTAAATGTCTTAGCTGGTCTATCACTGTCAAAGATCCTATTCAACCTGTTCCGAGTCTGTAGCAACCTGGGCTTTGCCTGTGAGTTTTGAGTGATTTATACTGTCCTGTTTCCCTGGTTCTGATGCTGAAAGATGAATGGGGAACAGTTTTTGGTTAGTCTCTTAATTTTCTGATACGCAGGGAACACATGAAGGTGATTTGAGTTCTTCCCACGACCAGGTTTTTCTACCTAGAATCATGGAATAGTTTGGGTTGGAAGGGACCTTTAGAGGAGATCTAGTTCAACCTGCACCTGCAATAAGCAGGGGCATCTTCAACTTGATCAGGTTACTCAGAGCCCTATCCAACCTGACCTTGAATATTTCCAGTGACAGGGTATAATCATTCATAATTCATTACCTCTGCTTCCAATTAGATCATTTTCCCATTACACTTAAGAAAAAAAAATCCCTTACGTTTGTTGCTACTAGTGCTTTTTTCTGCCTCTTCAGTTAGCAATCTGCATATCTGCATTCCCTTCAGCATGAAGTTATTCCATAGTCTTTCAGTTTATTGTACAGATTTATACTTTATATGTATATTAAATGTGAGATTCACCGTTTGCTCTGACAATGAAACAGAGAAAACAATCCTTTTTGCTTTTGCAGTAATCTCTAGGACACATCTGTCCTCTAAACATAATGAAATTTTCTCTAACTGAAAAGAAAAATAATCTTATTTTTTAAATATTAGATTTCAAAATGAACATGAACTTAACATATAAATGGATTGACTTAACTTCACTGAAATAGGACAGGCTTAACCAGAATAGTTCTGAGGAGAAGTTTTAAAGCACCAGGAATTTTAATAATAGTCTGTACTAAATTTAACCAGTTCTTTATAATAAAGATGCCTATCATCTCATGCTTTTAAATTCTGATATACATTCTTTTCTTTGATATTTCCAATTGCTTCGGTACCACCTGCTTAATTTGTTCCCGCCCCAGTCTCTCTGCGGTTGTTGACCACACTGGGTACTGCACATCTCTACCGTGCCCTGTCCCCCTCTGGCACTGGAGAGGAAATCTTAATCCCTATTTCCTGCTGTAATCTCTTCTCCTAAAGAGGCAGATGAGCAACAAAGGAGCTGTAGTTCTCATAAAACCACCTAAATATTAAAATAGTTTAATCTTCTACTGGGGAAAGCTAGAGAATCTCATGCGTGCCTTATTTTCTACCACATTTTGATCCTTTGTGTAAATCACTAAAATTTAGCATTTCAGATTTGCCACCTTTGAATACCTGATAAATCCATTAACACCTTCAGAACAGTACAGAGAACAAAAGGACAGAACATTTTATTTTGCTTTTATTTGATTGTATATTTCTCCATTGTCTTTTGTTAAGAAACCGTGTCAAGTTAAGAAAACATTTTTTCCTTCTCAGGCCCCAGAGCGAGTGTCTGTGCAAATATTAGAGCTGAGATATATTTTAGATGAAGTGATTCCTGTTCTAGTTGATCCTATATGACCTGGGTAATGAAGTATTCATATCTCACAAAGCTCATGTAAAGACAGTAAAGAGATTCTGATCTGTATAAGCAAAATCAGGGTAGGGGGAAAGTGAGAAGAATGCCGTGATGAAGGATGTATACAAACAGCCACATGAAGCCTGATCAGAGAACCAATTGTCTGATAGGACATACAGTAGGGGAGCCTGAGGGAAAGAATGCAAGAAATAGGACAAATATAGAGTGATCCTTTCCCTACTCAACTATTCCAGCTGCTGCCAGCCAACAATTTATGGGCTTCTCAAGCAAGAAGTTTTTGCAGGAGCACCTTGCTTATGAACCGTTCACAAACCTACCCTTAAAGAATTGATCTGAATCTTTTTTTGACTTCCAGGCATATCCATAAGAAACTAATTCCCTGCTTTAATTGCGGTGTATGAAAAAGTATTTCTTTGTGGTTTTAGACATCTAATACTTTATTTGGTAGCATTTGATCTTGTGGTAGGAGAAACAGTAAATTGTTCATCTCTTCACTCCTACATTTTTAACTGTGTAGATATCAATTCTATTTTACTTCCTTTTAGAGTTAACTTTTCTGTCTGAAGAGCCCTAACCTCTTCAGTTTCACCTCAGCTGCACTGCTTACTTCTTAAACTTCTCATCTCTTCCTCAGCCTTTCCAGTTCTGCTCTCCTTTTCCCGCACCAGGACTGTGTGCAAAGTCAAGGTGGAGGCACACAGATACTTGCTCAGAGCATCCCTGGCCGTGGCAACTGCAGTACCTGCTGCTCAACTCACTCCTTGGGAAGGAAGAGAAATTCATGTAAGAAAAACCAACCTGAAGTCATTCATCATTACCTTTTTTTCCAACCAAAGCAATCGTTCTCTTGCACTGTAGTTACAGTATGAGCAAAGAAATTTAGGATTTCAGTGAAAATTAATTATAACTCTTCTTTGGGTGATCCAATAAAAGCCTGCTTACATTTTGAAGTTAGAGATGGTATTTCAGTGTAAGGGCAAGACAAAAATATTTAGGTGTCCACGCCTCTTATTTCAGACACAAAGTCCACGTGATTTGTTGTCAAGAAGTTAATGTTTTGAATTTATTTGAATTTACAGTACATTTTCATTAAAAGAAACATTGGCAGCTCTGTCAAAGAAGAAAAACAGACCTCCAAAATCAACCAGCTGAAACCAGACATCTTTTCCATAGGACTAGCAAGGGGCTCCAATTCCAGCAAGCCGAACACTGTAGACGATGTGGCTAAAAAATGAGGCAGGGCAAAAATTATCTGCTGCACTTCTATTAGGACCTGTGAAACACTAATAAATGTTTATTTAAAAAATAGAAGTTACAGTGGGCAACTTCTTAGAGTTTTGTTTTATGCTTAGGCATAGGAGTGATAAGAGGAGTCAAATTCTCTGTGACTTGGTGGTTGGCGATTTTATATATAGTTTATTTATTTTTTTTCCCCAAGGGTAATAAATATTATGAGAAAAGGCAAATGAAGACTCCATCATCTCAGATTTCACATCCTTCCCCACACACACAGTTATCCCTTTTCCACTGTTCAATTTCCATCTGAAATGGATTTTCTTATCATACTCTGCTACCTCCAGCGATGTCTTTAAGCTTTTACTCATTTCAAGGACAGGAATTCACACTTTTTTATGTTAATGTGGGGCCTCAGGAGCTCATCCACGCAGCAGCCGCTCCTCTTCACTTGCTTTCAGAGACCAACAGGCAACCTCGAACGAAACTCGTTTCCTCCTTACCTTACCCTGCGGATGAGGAGGAGCAGCAGGTTCCAAAGTCAGTCTTTGTAGCAGCAAGGAGAAAGTTCTGCAATGAGTCTTTTATTTATGGGCACGTACTTTATTTGGACTTTTCAGTGATGGGAGAAAGAGGGGTAGGGAGAAGACCTGGTTACTTACCACTCCCCCCTTTCTCTCTTTTCTTTCTCTAAGGTTGCAATAGGCAGTTCTGAAGACAAACGTGTGCACACATTTCCAATAAACAGAAGTTACAGTTTAACGCTCTCCCTATAAAATTATCTTATTAAGAAACAGCCTCCCCAAAACCTAAGGACTGTAAACTCAAACTTCCCTAGCACAAACCCATGGCCTTCCAATATTCCATGGTATCATCTCCATCTACTGGCCAGAAGAAAGTTTAGCTGGAGCACAGAACTGGTGGAGTATAACCACTACATCCACACGTTTCTTCCTGCTCACCATTAACAAAGCCACGTTTTAGGAGGTTTTAGGGGGTTCATACTTTTTTGAGTTTGGATTTTCTTTTCTTCCACCTCCCCCAGGAAATGCCAACTCCTCAACAGACAAAACTCCAGAGTAAAAATGTTTCTTGGTATTTTATTCTCAGATATTTAAAAATGGTGACGTTGCACAATTCTATGCCAAGTAATTCAGGCAACATTAACTTCCCCAGTTCAAGATATTGTGTTATGATCATATTTTTCATAGGTTTGGGTACAAAATGTGAGTTTTATTCCAAGCATTTTTGGTTGGAAAATTAGCATTAGTTATTAAGATACTATATGAACTGAACATTTAATTAATTTACACCAAACCTCATCACCTGAAGACAGGACCGTGCAGTTATTAAAGAACAATGTTTTGCTAACAGCACATATTACATGAAAAAAAAAAGTACTTTAGATATATTTAAAAATATAACTTTCTGTTGCTACTTAGGAAAACAGCAGTCACACATTTCATTTCTTTAACTTCCTATATCTGTGTAACCCCTTTCTTTTTCCCTCCTTCCTCACTTCACAACACCAGCCATCCCTAAAAGGTACCAGTGGTAACGGTGTGGGCAAAATGGGAGATAAGTAACGATCATCTGAGCAAAACCGACTGAAGTTAAACTTGTCATTCCCTTCAGTCACTGCTAACTCAGGAATACGTCACCCATGGGTAATGGTCTCCCACTTTTCTGGAAGAGAAGGCAAAAAATCCATTTCAGCAACCTGGTGTCTCAGGAGAGCTTGGAACCTCCTCTGCTAGAAACAACACATGACCACACGAGGATATTTTTGATCCTCAAAAAGAACCGACCCCCTTAAGGCATTCACTATTAGGCTTCCCATTAAATTTCCAGTATCCATTGCTAAATAAGTGAAACTCCACTAGTAACACTTGTGTACATCTAGCGTTACGTTAGTTTAAGTTATTCTTAAACCAAAAGCGATACCAATACTAAACTCAGAAGGCATTTTGATTTCATGGTTTAGCAGCCACAACAATCCTCTGCACTTGAAGCGAGGTCATGAAGGTCACTTGAAGTGAGAGAGCAAAATCATAAGCATCAAAACTGACTTGAACATACTAGGTTCCTACCTTGCCTTATAGAAACGATATGGAGAAGGTTAAGTCACTGGTGTGAACCGGAATGACAGGAACAGATCTGACAAAGACTAGAAACAGTCTCCTTGGAGCAGGAATCAACGTTTCTAAACCAAACAGGCAAATTTCACACTAACTTCAGTCTCACAAGAGCACTCAGAGATCATCATCCCAGGCTGTCATTCCCAGGCTGATTTTCTAAATAGACTCAGAATAGCTGAAAGGCTACTTGGTTTCTTCTCCATCAGGTAATTAGAAAGATCAGAGTAAATTCTGCAAGCAAAATCTGCGAACGCGTAACAAATACAAAGACCAAACATTTGGGCCTTATAGACTGTGAAGGAGCAAGATATCAGCTTTGAAAAGCAAACACTCAGATACGAGAAACTTCTAAAACTCAATAGAGAAAGCCTGGATTCCTACTGGAATAACTATACTGTCACTGAGCTTAGCATTTTGTGTTAAAATAATTTTTAAAAAGATTAAAAAAATAGGGAAAAAAAGTTAAAAAAGATAGGAAACATACAGCTTTCTCATGCCCCAAATGGGTCTCAGTTCCTCGTATCGCTTTAGAGTCAGAAAAGATGCTGTAGAAACCTTTTTCTGAATTAAGAGCAACCCAAATTTATGGCTTCTAGGGTTACAGCAGCAGGTAACATATCCTGCATGAGGCTCCTGTGAAAGAGGAAAAGGAGCTCAGAGTAGCAGCAGAGAAGCAAAAACTTGGTGTTCTACCTCTTGATAGTTTGCACGTTAATAGTGTGTTAGTCTGAGGTGAACATACATCAGAAAGAAATCTAACTAACTCAATAACAAAGGGAGATATTGATGGAGGTAGCTTACACACTTCAGAAATAAAGGCACCTTCTGAATTGTACCTTCAAGTGGGGATTAAATAGCAGGTAATTTACCTGTCAATGGCAAACACCTCTAGTCAGTGACATCCCCTTCAGAATTGACTGGATGGGGCAGCAGGGCCCCTGGCTGACTTTTAGACAAAGGTTATTCTTTTAATTGGTTGATTCTAAGAGTAGGAACAAAGTAGATTGCAGGAAATCAGAGCGTTTCCAAGTAGCTGCATTACAGCACAACTAGTGAGGCTGTTCAGTGAGCCACTGAACCACTGAAGGGCATTCCAGGGGCCACCTGAGACACTATTTCTCCTTTACCAGCACCAACTCGGATGGTCTCTTCTGGTCTTTCCTTATGACAAAATCCATCATCACCTTGAGACACCCGTTTTCCTTCACTGAACAGGACTGCATACAATTATTTATGTACAAACTTCATTACAAATATCCAGTATCAGGCGAGGTGAATCCCATGGCTTTTATCCAATACTGAGCCCGTACCTCTGAGTCTCAACTGACACTGAGCTCTCCTGCGAGATGTTCTTTCATGAAGCAATACAAACATCTTCATGGTAATCAAAAAAGGGAAAAGGACCTCTCCTAGACAAACTTAGATCCTATTTATTTCTTCTTGGATGACAATAAATGCCTTTCTTAGAACTGAAGAGACCATCAAGGCCCACGCGAGTAAGTACGATTGCCTAAAGCAGCAACGCAAGAGCGAGCTGAAAGATTAAATAGCAAAGGCTAAGGCTGCTCCCCAAGGATGTACAGTAGGTACAAGGTGAAAAAAAATAGGCTGGCAAATACTTGATTTCTGTATTATTCTTAGTAGCCCCCTCATTGTATTTGAAAGACTCGGTGTATGTGAGCGCCCCTACAGGTACCACGAAGGCAAAAATAAAGCCCAAGCAGCTGCATCCCCAATACATACAGGCACACACAGTCATTAGGAAATTCACCTTCCTTCTTTATTTCATCAAAAATTCCAACTGCGCAACACGTCTCACCCTCACGCACATACTCCATACATGAGACTGAAAGATCTAGATGGGTCGAGAACAACAGACAACATTCAGCATGACAACTGCTCCGTGCTGGGGAACAGCAGCCCTTGCACTCAGCCCTGCTTTGGAGTCTCCGCAGAGAAAAGGCAGCGCCAGGATGTCACAACATTACATGAACCCCATGTTGAAAACGTGAAGTCTACGAGTCACTTTCTTACAGTGATTTTGCACAGGATTCTCTGGAAGATCTTGTGGACAAGGCCAAGCAAAGGAGACTTAACATTTATCTGCATCAACACCTTTCATGAGCAACCTTGAGCTGCAGACAAAAGGCAAATAGTTTCACCTTCACAACTGTAAAAATGGGTGAGAGTTTAGATGGGAACTCACCTCAACTTCAGGAGATGAGCATTGCTTTCAAAACTAGCTCATGAACACTTGATATCATTATATGCTTAAAGCTAATGAAACTACAACACTGGAACACTGTCCAAAGCGTGTGAAGTTTTCTAGTTCATTGTTGTCATCGAGTTCCACTTAGAACACTTTTGCTTGGGTTTCTAGGGTGGATTTGGTACCTTTTCGTTCTGCCAAAGCTGCTGTTGTTTGCAGTGCTCCTTAAGCTACATTAGGTCCTCTTACCAAATGCAATGGCTGAGCATTTTGATAAAGCATCATAGGAATCACCCTCAGGAAAAAGGGTTGAAATAAAACTATGACCCTTCCCAGCTCACTACCACAGATCCTTTCAGCTCCTTTCTAAGGGTGACCTTTTCCATTTTTGCTAGTTGTTCTACTCTGCATTGTTCGGGCAACAGTATTTCAGTGCTGTGGAAAATCAAGAATGGTCGATCGCTTAAAAATTCTGTACTCCAACCATCAACTGAGGAACCTGAAAAGCTAAAATGAGTGACTTGGACAGCATTTAAGTAGGTAGAAAGGGAGTGTAGTTTTTAAAGCTTGTACAAGTTGAGAAAACGCTACAAAAGCTCCTTGATTAACCCTGACAAGTTGAGAGGGGACAAGGAAGACGAGACTTCTAGATACTCCCTGGAACAGACCTACCTGTAATGCTGGCAGTGACTCACTCAGAGCCCTTTTCCTAGACAAAATGATTGATAAAAAGGTGAAAGTAACTGCACAAAGTTGCCTGTGCTGGCTCTGGCACACAGAGTAACCCTATTTCCTGGTGCTACTCGTTCTCATTTACTTGGACTGAAAGGAAGATGATTCGAGTTGGCCCAGTTGGTTTGAAGAGCAACTCAGGTGCTGCTCTCACATCACAGGGAGCCAAAATCAGTGTTTCGGGGAAATACCGGATGTAACTATTGTTTTCTTCACATAGTGATAATCCAAAGAAAGGCAAAGAAAAGCACTCTAAGGCTGAATGAAGCTTTGTGGAATGTGGAAAATGCCGTAAAAGCAAGCTGTGGGGAAAACCAGAAGTGTTTTAGACTGAGAGGAAATTCAAACAAAAAAGGAAACAGGAAAGATTAAAGATATGAAATACCCTGTCTTTTGCCGTCAGGACTAGTGCCCGAGACAACTGACCTGACCTAGCAGCTCTCTCACAGCACGGTACTGATATCCAGTCCTTAACAGCTCATCTTCCAGATGCACAAATGCTTTAATTTTTGCAAATATAAAGTTAACAATATTTAACAGCAGAAACTGGACCAGTAGATAGTTTGTTTTACTGCTTCAGTTGCTTTCAAACAGGCGACAGCATCAATCCACACGGTTAAGGCAGTTTGTGTCACAAGCATTTGGATAGAATGGTCCTACACAGTTTTCAGTAAAGCCTCATTCCGTATCAGAGATTGTTTGAAATGTTTTCAAAGGCAAAACGAAGTTTATGCTTTACTCAGAGAATTTATTACATGTATATTTCTGCCTTTTCTTGTTATAAAGAAATGAAACTTATAACCTCTTTGAAAAGTTCTGTATGTTTTAAGGGACTTGAGAGTGAATCGAAGAACTTCAGTAAATAGCTACAGTTTTAAAGCTCAATGCATACACTGACATCTTCAAAGCAATAGAGTGCAAAAGCATCACTCACCTCTGTTAGAAGTCAGTCTCTATGCTTACGCTTGCTGCTGTTAGCTGATAAATGATGTATTGCTCTGGCAGTAACCAAAAAGACCTGGAATTTTGACTCTTTCAGGTCAGGTTACTAACTGTTTGATGGTTTGAAACAAGACATAGACTGCTCTCACAGCTACATTTTCTAAGTTATGAAATGCAATTGCCACTAAACATGAAAACATTTTTAAGTCAAGATATGTAAATTTACTGTCATAAAAGGAAAGTCATTCAATTTCCGTTCTACACACTCGGGTGAAAAATTTTTTTAAAAAGTCAAGAAAAAAATGCATAAAATCTGTAATAGCCAACAATATACAAAGTTTCAAATATAAAATCGCGACTTGTATAGTTTGTTCCTTGCCTCTTTTCACAGGAGGAAATGAAAAGAACCACACATCACTGAACTTCTACACAAGCTTCTTGTGTTTCAATGTCATTTATTGAGGAGTGAATGAGATACTGTCAGACATGCCAAAGAGACTTCACATTCAAGGGCTGGAAGCTGAACAGCTTTCCTCATTGAGTCACTGTACAAGTTGGTTTCGGGAATCTCAAAGTGCAATCAATGAGGTCTTCGTGCTCGATGTTTGTCTTCAGTTTTTCGTCTTTTGATCTACTAACTTGTTGGGCAGAAGGAGACTTTCTACCCTACAAAGACTCATACTCCAATTAATACAATTAACACTAGATGTAGAGAAACGTTTATCTGTTATAACGTACATCTACTGCTGAATACAAGGTCTTAAAGCTGTTTCTTAATTCATTATGTCTAATGAGAAAATTCAACTTGTTTCCCTTTCACCATCATATGGATGGCTTATACCGTTAGAAAAATACTCTTCAGTGCTATTGTAGGGTTTACAGGAAACTTCTTCCGTGTTGTGGGATAGAAACCGATTTAAACACCGTTCTGAAAGAATGCTTCTTCCTGCTGCAACTGCCTGTAGGTTGCAGAAGAATGGCCTACACGCACTACAGTTCTGGTTTTACTCAAAAAAGAAACAAAAAGAAACCTAAACAATAGGGTAAACGTTTATTTGGAGTTAGTTTTCTTGCAGATGAGAATTAAGGCCCTTCAAGCAGAGTTCAGGAGCTCCTGTATGGCTGCCTGTTGATCTGCATTGAGCTGTGATATGCATTCTGTCCACAGTCCTCCAGATGTCTAGAAAACAAACGAGAAGTCGTCTTTATGCAGGCTGACAAGCTTCTAAGGCACACGCTAAACTTTCCTATGTTTACAAAGCTAAACATTCACTGGGCTTATTCCATAATATATATGCCAAAGAGAACAGTATGAGAGCCTCAGTTGTACGCAGGCCTACATAGGTTCAACTAGAGATGCTCTGAAATGCTGAACAGAGGCAAGCTCTGGTTAAATTGCACCGCAGTAACTGATCCAAAACTCCTGGGAACGCCCTATAGTTAGCGTGGGTCAAATGACAATTGACTCTAAGTGAACCACAGCCTGCACTGTTCGCTCCATTTTACAGTGATGTTAAATGATTCAGGCAAAACTGAACCATAGCTAACTCTGGGCCACTGGTGCACCCGGAACGTATTCAGAGGAGGGAGCACTGCGATTACAGTATGACACACTACATAGATGATTTGTTTATGTGCCACACATGGCATTACTCTTTAGCGTAAGGAATGGTAAATTACTTCCCGGAGAGAAGAGAATGTAGATAGCATCTGCCTGGTAAATGGAAATGCCACACTTCCCAGCCTCTCACTATACTTCATCTGTGCTAGCACAGCCTGTGGCTGAGACACTGGCTTTTAAAGTCACATAAAACAAAGGCTGATGCGCTGATCCAAGTGAATCCTTTTGAAAATCAGTGCCTAAAATTCTTGAACCTGAGTTTTGCCAAACCATGCCAGGTACAACGGGCAACAGTTGAACAGCTGATGCTCCAAATCCTCTATGCATTTTTATAAGCTATAATGCTTGCCAGGCACGTTACTTTCTACCATTACGGGCTGCAACTGTAGGTAAGTCCACCTGATAACATGTGGCCCAGGATCAGATCTGCCACTATCACTTAAAAGGCCGTAGAGAGGTGCAGCTTAAATACTTGGGACATCCTCAACCCCCAGCACTGTAAGTACTTATGACATAAAGGAAGTGAACCTTGAGACAGGTCCTCAAAGATAGGGAAAACATTGAACAGCCACCAGTATTTGCACTAGATTAAAGAAGGCAGCAGTTACATTACTTGTGGTTGGTGCTCACCCTCTAGCAAGGATCCCAAGCCTCTACTATATTGCTAAGTCACCACAGCATGCTGGGAGCCTTTACAGGAACCACATGTTGGATCACATCCTGCAGTACAGTTCACTGATACAAAGACAGGCAGATTTCTCTCCAGATTTTAATTTCTGGCTCATTCTATCATTAATGGTTCAAGGGATGTCCAAGGATCTCCAAGATCAGTAGTTCTCTTAGGAGATAAGGCTCTCAAAATTGGTTTAATGGTTCAGTCAAAGTAGATTCTAAATGTTCCCTTTATAGGTTAGTAAACATTTATTTACCTGCACTTGGCGAACAACATTAGCCAACCGCTTGGTACATGGATCTTCATGCTTAATAGCTTCATGAATTTCACCATCCGCAATTATACCAAATATTCTGGGAAGGTTAGAGTTGTTGGGACCGAGGACAACTGGGTTGTTGCTGTTACAATCAAAATATATACTACAAATTAATTAATAGTTAACAAAAAAAAATAAAATAATGTAAGCATTTTACATGACAGTTGAGCTATTTTGAAATATCTTATTCTGAACTTGCTTATTTACATCAAAGTTTCACTCAGATGAACAAGCATGCATGGCTTTGTTGCCAGCTGACAGAATGTTCCCTCTCCTGTTAATATTTAACCAGCGGATTCTTTAATCAGCCTACACCGTATGAGGAAGAAGTTACTTTACAGAATGGTTGAGTTTCATGCAGATGGAACTGTTAACAGCACGCCAGAAACACCCTGCCTAAAAGGGCTTATTCCTCTCTCCCTCAGTGCTTCCAGAGGGAGGAGGCTGCAGTACTGGCATCAGAGAGCAGCGGTGACTTCAGCTCTCTGCCAGCACTCACTGACGCAGCAAGTAAGCAGTTCTGCTTCCCCTTTCCCAGCCAAGTGCTGGCAACCAGGGATCTGGGTGGAAAACATGATCTACTTCCAGCTCTGCCACCTACCCCTGCTGGAATGCAAAGGCTGTGAATGCAGGACTGACATAGCTCCAGAAGTACAAAGCAAGGCTGAGCCATCTGCACAGAGCTGGACACAAACTTGTACTAGCAGTACTCTAATTCCCAGTTTCTATGGGTGTGTGTACATGCATACGTGTCAGTGTGATTATGGTGGCTCTACACAACAGTGTTATTATCAGTACAGCTGCCATCTCCGTTTTGAGACCTTGCCTCACTAAAGCACCATGAGATACAAGATATTCACATCATAGAAAAGACCATAGGAAAGCTATTTCCTTGCTGCTTTTCTACTAAGATACAACAGTGTCAGCCAGCACACGGCTATTACATGATGATTCACAAGAAGCTGACATTTCTCCACTCAGTTATGAAATGCAACTTGCACTTGAATACTTTTTTCTTCCGTTGACCTACAGGAGGAATCACAAATCTGAAGAACAATCCATGGGACAAGATGCCTTCAATAATAATGGAATTTATTATTACAAAATTATTAAGGGAGACAGCACTGTACCATGAATTTATCTGCATTATTTCTCTACTTCATACTTTGTTTTGTTGATATTCGAGCTTTCACAAAGCAAAAAGGTGCAAAACTACATTAAGAGGTTATGAAAAGAAGGCTGCACGGGCATGTGTGCTGCTCTTAAGTAAGAAGATCTGACCAGTTACTAATGCTGACATGTAAACAAGCGCATCAAAAGATTTCCTGACATTTTCTGTAGAAGTTCCCAGCTGATGCTTTCCCATCACATATCTAACAAGGCAGTCGGGAATTTTTTCAAGCCATATAGACATTAGTTAGGATGAGAACACTGACTGTTTAAAAAAAAAAAACAGCAGTAGCATCATGGAAGGCTCAGTTTTGACATTCCAAATTGTCTTCTCTATTGCATATGCAGATTAACCTGCCAGTTTCTCAGTTTTGGAAAACAAATGCAAGGCAAGAACCTGCAAACAGGCTTACTTTCTATATTCATGTCATGACTTTGTCTTACCTCTCAATTAAGTCGCACAGATAGTTGAAAGTATGAACAGCTTCTTCTTTATCTTCATGAAGCGGAAGCCATGATAACCAGTGTGGGAGGACTTCTTCAACATTTATACAGTCAGGTTTGAACTTCATTATTTTTCCTACAGCTGAAATGCAGTTCTCTGTTGCATTGACATTCTCTTTGGTTTTGGCATCTGGTGACTGAATGACTCTCACCAGCAATGGAAGCGCTTCTAATGGTAAACAACACAAGAATAAAGTTTAACACGCAATCAAGTTGCATTTTACCAACATTCCAAATTTTGTATGAGACTATTGCACCTACTAAAACCAGGATTTTTTTTTGCCAGAGCACCAACATCCGGTCACCCCGATGTCCCACCAATTCTAGATTCTTCCCTTCTTAATAATTATTATATAAAAAGCAAACAGATAAAGCTATACAAGGAAACCCAAGAAAACAGCTACTGCAAAAGTTTGGATTTGTTTTATAACTTCAGAAGAAAAAAAAAATAAAGATCTTGTGTTTCTCAGTTGGAGTACTGCAATCTAGGTGTAGTGATGAGGGGGAATGGCTTTAAATTGGTGGGAGGAAGATTTAGATTAGACATTAGGAAGAAATTCTTCCCATTGAGAGTGGTGAGGCAATGGAAGAGGTTGCCCAGAGAAGTTGTGGATGCCCCATGCCTGGAGATGTTCAAGGCCAGGTTGGATGAGGCTTTGAGCAATGTGATCCAGCGGAGGGTGTCCCTGTGCCCACAGCAGGAGGGTTGGAACTGGATGATCTTTAATGTCCCTTCCAACCCAAAACATTCTATGATTTTATGACTGTAATTCACAGAAAAAACAGATGACAAGCATTACCTTTTTAACCTAACAGGTTCTATAAACACAGAATGATGAAAAGTACCAATGCTGTGATGTTAATTTGGACTGCAGTGCATATCCATAGTGTATGCCTGCTGTACATCTATTGCTTGTGTATGCATATATATATAAATGTATATGTACATATACATACACACCTTGCACCACTAAAAGGTGCACTAGGAAAAGCTCATCAGAGTAATTCCATGTGGCAAATCCACCTAGCATGGTTTAAATGGCAAAAATCAAACATAAAGGGAAAATATCAATTTTCTTGCTAGGTTAACACAATTTTTTTTTTAAACAGTTCTGTGGGTAACGACATGCACACTTCTAAATGAAGATAAATGTCACATTTTGAATTACTAGTGTCCCTGCTGACTTCAGAGCACTCTACATGCATACAGGAACAATTGTCCTTATTTTGTTCTGCTAAAAATATATTGCTAAAGTTATAAATGTCTATATCGGCACAGAAAACAGGTTGTGGAATTATGCAGAAAGCACACTTCAAAATTAGCGAAGAAGAGCGAGATATCACACTACTTCGTTTTGCTGAGTAAGTAGCAGCTTTGCAGCAAAGGAGTACACAATGACACTTGGTTGATTGCCTTCTCTGAATTAGGTTTTTGAAGAATTTAGCAACTATGGAAAAATATTATTAAACCTAAGTTAGGGAAAAATACTTTTATAGTATAAATAGCTGAATACACTATATATAGGTGAAGAACATTAAGGAACTGCAGAAACATTGGTCATTAGACCCACTGGCTTGTGTACTGAATGCAGGATAACAAAAGTGGACTTTTCTACCAAGTAGTTTGTTTCATACAAGTCTACAATGTCCAGGCAAACTGAGCCTGCATTTTATATCTCAGGTTTTCATGACTGTTGAAGCTAAATCTCATCTGTGTTTCCTCATATCCCTTAAAACTAATGGATGACCGTAGGTGTGAATGTCCTTTCAGCCATAAGACTCATCATCAAAATGAATCAGCACAGTCTCCTCCCTACAGCTTACCACACAAGCTTCCTTCTCATCTAGAAAACAGATCTATTCTCACATAGATGTTGTAGAAGACAATCCTTTAAAAATAACCTTTTGACTATAAAAGGCCATCTTCAATAATAATAGCTTTTTTCTGAGGACTGACTGCTCTGACATCTTGAACCACCAAAAGCTGAGGCTACCAATATGATTTACAAAGAAACACATGCGATAGATTAATATAATACTCAGAGAATAGCTGATTATATTCTCCTATGAACATAAATAGAAGCAATGCTGACAGTCACATAAATTACAAGTTTGTAACCCCATTTAGAAGTTACTCCATTTGCTCCCTACATACTACTACAAACTTGCAAAAGAACAAAATGCCAGTGCTGAACATTAATCAGAAAAGAAATTAAATGCTAAATAAAAGCTCAAAACCACAATGCTTTCAGAGAAGACAGTAAAATCTATGGGACAGAGAGAGCTACTAGTGGCATGGATTTACTTTGTTTCCAATCACAACACATCTTCATTTATTAAAATACACCACAAAGTTTTCTCATACACACAGAAGTATTTTAAATACTTTTGAGGTGCCTGCTAATGAGCAGCATGCTGTAAAGTAAAAAGGTTATTTTATCTAAACATCCAACTACAGGAGAAGCTGGTGTTTGGGTTTAACTGAGGATTATTTGTCCAAACACAAAGAAAAGGACCAAAGTTGTCACAAAGTTTAAGCAGGCTGAGGTACATCCTTATGTATAAGCAATAAAATTAGACTAACAGATGCTAAAATCGCCCAAAAATTCAAAATCACTGCCTTGACCTCAGTCTTTACTCCTCTAGTCTTGGGACAAGACATAAAAATCTTATGGAAAAATTCATTTAAAAAAAAAATCCTTTTAGGAAGCATTTTTCTAGACCATTTTAAATTTCCATGCTCTTAGTGTTTCATAGCACAGGGCAGGAGGGTGTGTGTGTCCTGTTTCTTAAAAGATCAACTGTCATCATGTAACAGTTACACTTACATTAACTGTGAACATTACAATCTCTACTGATGTAGGTAAGACTTGTGTTAAAACCTCTATTTATTCCTGTCACATGGTTCTTACTTTCTTACATCATCTAATCCATCTTTTTGTTTCAGATTCACGTGGAACACATATTTGAAAGAGCTGACTGAGTATTTTTTTAAAAATTATAGTGTGCAAAATTAACTTTGTTGACTGGTAAGAAGAATACCAGCAGACAATTGCTCCTTGAAATTCAAGACAAATTTGAAATTTTAGAGAATCCCGACACATTCAGAAAGCAAGCAAAGTGTTTCTGATAGACACCATCATTTCAAGTCTTAGACAGAGAAATCAGGCTCCTTTTTATGTAACAGGAAAGCAGAGAGACACAGTAGTTGCATTCTAGGCTACTCCGTATTATAGGTCATTTGTTTCATTTTTCCAGACATTCAAATGGATTTTGTGTTCATATGTAACCACATTAGTATTGATAAAAAGCAACTAGTGAGACAAGTGTGTACCAGAAAGCTATTTTTTATGAAACAAACATTTGCATGTCAGGCTCTATGTTTTAAATAGATACGTAAATCAAGTTTGCTGAGTGGTAAATGCTGCAATAGAAACGCTATGAAGCAGAACATAATTAAAAGCCCAAGGAATGAAGGTACTTGATACTCATCATCATCAGTCTGCCACACAGGTCATACTGGCAATATGTTTCCCCAATAAAGGGAAGACACTCATCTTTAGACATTATTTTTTTTTTTACCCAGAATCACACATTCAAATGGTTTTATCAAGTGAATGTTTTGCACATACCTGTGCAAAAAGGACGATAGCTGTCCCCACCAAATTGTGCCATCACTCCAATACCGTAGGCAGCTGCTTGTCTCACCTCTGGGCTGTTGTCACATATTGACTGCAGCATTGGTCTCAGGAAGTACTCGGCATATTTGAAAGAGGAAGGGCTGCAGTGCTCTACGATGTCATCAAACATGCACAGCCCCCACTGCCTGTCTGGCCATGGCCTATGGGGACACTGCATCAAAAAAAGGTAACATTTTAAGCCACCTTAAAGTTGATAATTTTGTAAAGCTAATGATTATATCAACAATGCAATCATAGTAATACTGTCTAGTATTTTTCTTAAATTGTTTCTGGATTAAATTTAATCCTACAAATACACAATTTCCTGTAGTAATACTTGCAGCAAAACATAAACAAAACAAAATCCAGGTGAATATCTGACCTAATTAAAAGAATAATGACTTTAGGCTAATTCCTTTACTCCTTTCACACTACATTACCTATTTCAGTACCAATTTTCCCCACTTTTTTGGCCCTCTTCCTGAAATCCCTTTTAGAAATATCAGACACTGCAAGCAAACTAAATTTCTCAAAATAGCTGTGATTCTAGGTCTTGCAACACAGAAATCAAGTAGGACAGCAGCGCAGCTGTTCAAAAAGCATAAGGGAACAACTTCATACTTGATCCAGAATAAACCTTTGACTGCCTCTATTTTGTAAAATAATGATCGCTACGTTCTAACACGTTCTCTAAGATTCCAGGCAAGGAAGTCCTGTTAGCACATGAAAAAATAGTGAAAGTAAAATTAAAAGAAAGCAAGGTACTTACAATTAGATTGACAATTAGTGGAAGTAGCCTTTCAAACCACGGCAGCACCTTCTCCTTGTAACTGCTGAATATTGAGTGCAAAATGTCCGATACTTTAGTCAAAATGTAAACATCACTGTCATCCTGAGAGGAAAAGGACACAACTCACATCAAGACTAATGATCTTGAAAATGGCGGATGTCGCATGAAACACTACCATCTCTCAACTAACGGTATAAAGTTGTTTAATGATTTCTTTTCTTTGTAAAACCAGCCTTTCTAGGCTCCCTATTTTTCAATTCTTGGTCTAATCACAGAATGACAAAATCATAGAATAGTTTGGGTTGGAAGAGGCCTTGAAAGATCATCCAGTTCCAACCCCTCTGCCATGGGCAGGGACACCTTCCACTAAGACCAGGTTGCTGAAAGCCTCATCCAGCCTGGCCTTGAACGCATCCAAAGATGGGACAGCCACAACTATTCAGGGCAACCCATTCCAGTGCTTCACCACTCTTATTGTGAAAAAATTCTTCCTTACACTTGAATCTGAACTTACTGCCTTTTAGTTCAAAACTGTTGTCCCCTGGCCTGTCACTACAGGCCCTGGTAAAAAGTCCCTCTCCATTCTTCATGTAAGCCCTCTTTATACACTGAATGGCTGCAATGATGTCTCCCCAAACTTCTCTTCTCCAGGCTGAACCTCTCTTAGCCTTTCCTCACAGGAGAGGTGCTCCAGCTCTCTGCTCATTTTTAGAATATCCCTCTGGACTTGCTGCAACAGGTCCATATCTGCCTTGTGCTGAGGACTCCAGATCTGGACACAGTACTCCAGGTGGGGTCTCTCCAGAGCAGAGAGGAAGAATCACCTCCCTTGACCTGCTGGCCACGTTTCTTTTGATGCAGCCTTGTATACCATTGGCTTTCTGGTCTGCAAGCACACACTGCTAGTTCATGTTTGACTTCTCATCTATCAGTACCCCCAGGGTGTCCTCTACAAGGGCTGCTCTTAATTCCTTCATTCCCCCAGCCTGTTATCGAAGGTTGTCCCAATCCAGGTGCAGGACCTTGCAGCTGGACTTGTTGAACTTCATGAGGTTCACACAGGCTCACCTCTCCAGTATGTCCAGTTGTCCCTGTGTGTCAAGTGCATCAACTGCACCACTCAGCTTGTCATTTGCAAACCTGCTGAGGGTGCACTCAATCCCACCAACTGTGTTGCTAATAATGATATTGAAAGTTCTCATCCCAACACAGACCCCTGAAGGACATCCCTTTTTACTGATCTCCAGTGGCTCTATGTCCAGATGAATACAACAATTTGGACACTGCTATCCAGCCAGTTCCTTATCCTCGTAACAGTCCATCCAACAAATCCAACACTCTCCTATTTAGTGACAAAGATGTTGTGTGGGAACATGTCAAAAGCCTTACAGAAATTAAGACAGACGACATCAGTTGCTCTTCCTTAATCTACCAACACAGCCACTACCAACATAGAAGCCACCAGAGTAACCAGGCATGACTTGCCCTTTGAGAGGCCACATCAGCTGTCTCTTAATTACCCTCCTGTCATCCACATGCCTTGACATGGCTTCCAAGAAAATCTATACCATGATCTTAGCTGGCACAGAGTGAGACTGACTGCTGGTTTATAGTTCCCAGAATCCTCCTTTTAAACCTTTAAAATAGAAGTCAAATGCTAGCGCTCAACTGCCTAGGACTTGAAGATCGTTTCAAGGACAGAAAAAATTTATCAAGACAAACAGTCTTGTGCAAATTTATTGCTACAATGGATTCCCTGTACAGAAAAAAGAGTGCCCTCTTCTTGTTCTGTACCTTAGAGATATTGTAAAAAGCTTTTATTGAAAAGTACATGGATAACTGCCTTCATGACCAAAGATTACAGCAAAAATATTAATCTTTTCCTTTTACTGCTTAACTTCATTTTTCCACTTTGCCCAATTACATCCATTAAACTGGTGAAGTAGAGCTCCTTAGCTCAGATTCAACTCTCAATTCATGTCGTGTCTGCAAGCAAGGATTGCTCCCTTGGACAGACTTGTGTTGGGAAAAACCTTTAAACTTTGTTTTTAAGTAAGGTCCGTGGTATTCACTATGGTTCCTTTCATTAGTTTATACTTTAACAGGGAGCGAAAGCAGAATTCAACTAGCTTCAGGTCCCTAGTGAGAAACAAACAAGTACATCTCATGCAACAGGCAGCTTTTCACAATTGGATATTTAAACCCTCCCTGGTTAAACAATTTCTGCATTGTCAAAGTGTAATTCAGGCAATAACCCTGGAACAATGACACAAATGAAAACAGAAGTAGAGAACTAGTGCATGACACCACAAGGTCCACCTGGCCTGGTACTGCCTGTTTACAAATAGCTGATAACATGCTCAGAACATTAACACTTGCTTAGTGTTTGTCTTCTCATACCATTTAGTTATTGCCTAAGCTAAGACAGTATCTGGACATCTGAAACTACTGTTCGAATTATGTTTCATAGCTTCTATATCCTCTTATATTCTGCTGCCTTGACCTAAGGGCTACATAAACACATTCTGGGACCAAAGGTCGTAACATATCCTAATGTTACTCATTATCACATATTAATTCTGCCCATATGGCAAGTAACATTCTGGTCCCACTCTTGTTTTCACAAGGTAGACAAGTCTTCCTTGCAGTCTTTAAATAAAAAAAACCCAGCAAGGTCAAAGATAAATTAAAGCCTCGTTAAAAATGCCTTGCAACTCTGTTGCAGAGTATGAATTTAGCTTTCCCCAAAAAACTGCATGCTAGCGTTTCTCTCATTATCAATACAGACTGACACAAGAAAAAAGGTAACAAACTGCCTAATTTACTGTCTACAAGAATGAACAGTAAACACTGAAAACATGAAAAGGAGAAAAATAAAATTCTCAGCCAAAAGCCTTTCCTGAGTTTTGTCATTTTTTGATCCCCATTACTACGTAGGCACTAGAAATTCACTCTTTTGCATGCTGTCCTAATGGTCCCAAAGGACAGGGGCCCAAAAACTCCACTGCTATTCATGAAAATATTAATATGTAAGTGCACTATCTGTTAACATTTATTCTGGAGTCTGCATACAGGTTAAACTCATGTAAACAAGCTTAACAATTCAACTTCACACCTTCATTTTGTAGCAAAAATAATTTCTTAGTTCTTAAATTTATTGAGTATTCTCTATGTCTCATCTCATAAGTGACTTTGTTATTACTCTCCTCATACCATTACTGACCGAACAGAATCTACCATATCTCTTCTACAGCCACCTCCACTTCTAACTAAAAAGTCAGTTTGGTATCTTAGTGGATAAGCAGTCACTTGGTGTTCCCTCAAATGTGAAGGCATTGTGCCAGCTCTTTGTCCTGCTGACCTCCTTTTTGAGACTATTTTAGGTCTACTCTTTTTGAGACAAGCTCCTGACCCGGTATGTCAGAGGTCTAGGTTTTAGAGGTACAGTCAAGGTTAAGAGCCACCTAAGTCATAAGTCACAAAAATAAAGCAAGCTAGCACGGCCAGTCTTTAGATTATCATTGACAGAGCATTTGACAGCAGACTATATAAAGTCACCTAAAAATTGTTTGAGGGGATGAAGAAAAGGAAAAGCCATATCCTGAACTTCTTCCTGCAGTATATCAGGCAAGAAAGCCTTTAATATTTTGTAATTCATACACGTAGTTTGAACCGCTTCTTACTGGGAGTTTTGAAGGAATATGGTAACAGAACATTCTTCCAGGAAGGAATAATCCTGAGGGCGCACTATGCTTTAACTGAGTAGCACACCATATCCATGTATTGTATTTCCATCCTGGTGCTTTACGAGTGAAAACACTCCCCAAGCCAACTTACTTCATCTTGTAATGACTCTTCAACTTGTTCATCGTAGTCTTCATCTTGTCTTTTCACTAAATTAAAAAACAAATATCGAATCATTACATCTCTACAAGTGCAAAAAAGCCTGTGAAAGTGAAAAAATGATACAGCAACAAATTCAGAAAATAGGAAACAGTAGCTGAAGACGCATGGGAATTTTCTGTCTTTAAGAAACTTCACAGAAAAACAAGTACAACAAAGCAACTCAGTTTAAGAATGTGTAAGAGTGCACGAAAGAAACACCAGCTTGCCCACAAGGGCAAAAAAAGTGCAAAGAATTAAAGAATGACTGCTGCTTTAAGAAAACTGCAGAGACTTCAGAACAAATAGCACCAAAACAACACCACCACAGACACGTGTACTGCCTTCAAGTAAACCTGCCCATAAACTTTTGATTAAGCTACACTATTTCTACAAACGATGCCATCTTCATCCCCCAAGAGCATACAAACACAATGCATGGATTCTGTTGTTTCATAGCCCAGTTACCTTACATAAATATGCAAATTAAAGAATTCTGAACTGGGCTCTTTTTTTTGCGTGTGTTCAGAAATTATTAGGGATTCTGCTTCACAGAACAGCCATCGTCACGTGTTAACAGGAATCTGTGTTAACTTACCCTGTCTTAGTTCTTGGTTTTTAAAGTGCTCTTCTAGTTTTCCTTTCAATATTCCTCCAAGTTCTTCAAAGTGTTCATTGTTAAGGCATCCATCTCCCATTACCTCAATACACTAGTGAAATAAAACAATAGTTTTTCAACTTTACATTACATGAATAGCCTCGATGAAATCTAAGAACACACAGTACAAATACATGCTCTGCTTTAAGCGATTGCTAAGAGAAATAATACCAATAGAACACTCATACTGTAATCAATGCTCAAATTATACAATAAGGTATAACAGCACTGAACATTTCATGCACATAACTTCAGCTTATGGTTTGTGATTAAAAAAAAGAGCAAATGTAGTAAATATTCTAGGTTAACAGTCTAGTATTTTTGTTCTTGCAAAAAACCCCAGTAAAACTAAGCTTTTCAATCAGCTACAACATTCATAGACAAACCAAAATTCATGTAGGAGGAAACCTTGCATTTCTTCCAGCCATTTAAATGAACATCAAAGACATGTCCTTTCTCACTATAAAAAAATAAAAACAGTAATACCACAAAATTTGTAAGAAAGTTACCTTTGCAAAAGAATGCATTATTTCTGAGAGGACATCTGAATCTGGTTCTGTCCCAATGGCTTTGATGAGCGCGTCACACATGAAGTGCCACATCTGTGTCAGGTACTCTGGCCCACGAACTCTGGCACATTCAAGAAGGAGAGGCATCGACTCTGCTGCTGCCACTCGAACACGTTACATTATTAAGGAAATAAAACAATCAATACCAACAAGCTCCTCCTCAGCCTCCCTGATGCTGCACAGCCTTCTCACAAGCTCCTGCAGCTTAGTCGCCTGCCACAGGAGCTCCTCCACATGGGCACACTGCACCCCCTGCCACCTGCCCTGGCCCCAAGAGAAAGGTCCAGGCACTTCCTGCAGCCTGAGGTCTGCACCAACCTCAGACTATAAATGACCATTACAGACACGCTTAATGAAAAACAAACTAGTGAAAAAAGTAGGATACATATCTAAAATAGTGTGTAAATAATGTGTTACTAGTTCTCGGAAACAATTTCTGCTATAAAGTAACAGAATATTTTAACACTAACACTTTGAATTAATTTAGGAAATCAGTATGCATGATTTTGATTCTTCCAAACTAAGTTTCCGTTTTCACAAAAGAATTAATGAATAGGATATCATCATGGAAATAGAACTTCAACAAGGGAACCATCAGCTTTACAACTTGCTCTGTGTACTCCACGAATCCTTCTTTTAGCTCTTTTGCGTAGCAAACCTGAAACACAAAGCATGGAAGTGCCAATTTTAAGGGAAAAATATTGTTACAAACATTTTTCAACTATATAGTGGTGAGAAAGATTGTTTAAAGTTTTTAATTTATTAAATAAAAAAATTTACATATCTCCTCCATTCTGGTATTTTAAGGAACCCCAATAGCAGCAGTGGTCCTCACTCAGTACATGTGTGTACGTTGTAAACCACATTAAGGAATACCAATAGCTGCAAAAAGGAACAACATTTTAACACCTCCAATTCCTTAAAAGTTGTTGTGCTAACAAAGAAAAACTTCTTCATCTTAAAAACTGAAGTTCCAGCCTAAAGAAACTATTTTAAAGTAAGTAAACACAGTGTCAGAAATCCAAACTTAACACTATCATCCCATGAAAAATAGAACTAATTTTATTTGATATCATAAAGAATATTTTCATTACACCTTTTGGCTTCAGACTCAATTGTCCAGCAAATTACATGTCATAAAAGCTGTCCTATTACTCACCAACATCTGGCATGCAGTTGCTTTTTCTTCAAGACCTGCAGTTTTAATTCCAAAACTTTGCTGATCTCCTAGGTTTACAAATTCCCAACCATCATCATCACTCATGTTTTCCATATCTTGTGCTATTATACAGAGGGGGAAAGAAATAAATCTAAGAGTGGTACAAAATAATTTATTTCAGTACTTTTTCAACAAAATTTTATCTCAAACCTACTGTCTAAAAGGGCTACTTCAGGTTTGATGGATGCAGTCTTCATTAAAGGTCCCATGACAACAGGAAGGTACTGCTGAAATTCCTTTCCAAGAATTTTACACATTCTGGCCCATGCTGAGATCATGTAAGAAATCTATGAATGAGAATAAAGCCAGAATTTTCATGTCCACATTTTATTTTAATGCATACTTAAACAGAAAGTGTAAAGAAATAACATTATACAACAGGATTTTTAAAAAGAATTTGTCAGCAGTGCATAAAATTTATTTCAAAGAGAAGAACTCATCCAATACGTAATCCATGTAAAAATGTGCCTTCAAAAGACCTGTTCCAAGTCTTTATTTGTAACACGTAAAAATGTGACAGTATAATATGCATTTGTAACACAATCATGACTGTCTTGAAAAGTAAATTTCTTTCAGAAATAAATAATTTCCTGAATTGAAATGACATTACCAAGCCAAATTCCTGAAAATAGCAAATGGAGCAAAAAAAAGTGCAGTACTGTGTTTTCACAGGAGTATTTGTTTTCGGATGCATGAGTCAAAATAGCTCTCCAGTCATTAGAGCAGCTGTCTAACAAATCTTGTTGAACTATTTATAAGAAGGTGACAGCAAGGGCATAGGTCATACAATGCCAAACAAAGCAGTTATTATCAGACAAGGAACAATTAACAGCGTGGCAAAATTTCTTCAGCAAACACAGGTTCTGTAATCTCGCTCCCTAAACACACTCCTGGGAAAGATTCTAAGGCCATCTTAGGGTTATCAATCTCAATTTTTGTCAGGTATGTTGAACAACAAGTCTGAAGGTGTAGTTATGTAGGGGGGGGAAGAAAAATGTCACATGTACAAAGAGCATTCTTGATACTAATGAATGAGCTATGCACTATAAAGAGACAATTTTAACATACCTGTGGATCATCATCTTCTAGATCACTGAAGTCTGTCTGTGTCTTCAATAAGAGCTGCATTACATCTGATGCATCCTGCATAAACTAGGTACAGGAAACAACTATGTTTTTAAAAGTAAATCTAAAGGGGACACCAAACACCAAACAATTTAAGTAAGCATTTATGTCTAACACACTACCAAGACACAAGCTAGAGCTGGAAATAGACTGAAATATGGATAAAAGTGAACACACAGGTTCTTCTGGAAGCAACACCATGTCACTCTTGTATTAAGCTTTACTGTACTTCTATTCATATGCTTGAAAACAGAGGACTATTTAAATAAAACACAACATTAAGTACTAAAAAAAAATCATCTGACAATTCTAACTTTCCTAGATATCCTCCTTGCTATTTTGACTCCTTTATGGAACTGGGATAAAAGCTGGCAGCACAATCTACTTACTCATGAGCTAGCAATATTTTAGGTCACATCAGACACTCCAATGATGATACATCTACCGTCTTTTCACACCTCACTTTCCCAGCAGTCCTCCAAGAATCATTTACCAATAGTTACATTTAGAATCTGTTTAAAATTCAGTTGTGTGAATGCAAGTCTACTGGTTGGCCTAAGTCAAAGAAAAGTGTTAACTCTTTGATGATGATGGGGACACTATTTAGTATTTTCATACTGTGTATATCACATTATTTTACTTTAAAGTGTGATTTTCTGCTGTCTTCACTCAACAAAATGAAAAACTGTAAGCCATACGCAAACCTGGTTTGGAACATCTCTCATGCAACAACTTGTATACAGCCCTTCACTATTTTTTCTTGGTACTTTTACAGAGACATGTTTTAATCAACAAAAAACCTTTGCTAAATACATCAAGCTTCATGACAAGTAAGTACTTCAAGATCTTTTATGAGAACATTTAACTTTTTCAGGCATCCACATACAAAAACCCATGATGCTAAGTTTCCTTTTAACTAAATACATTTTACCCGCTGTTCTGTGACTACATGAGATGCTCCACTATTTCATTTAAGGCAAAAAAAAACAACCCAGGAAGGAAGAAAAAACGCTGCTTGATTTCAACATTGTTCAATATGACAAGAATAACTTAAGCTGTAATATTTTCTCAAGATTCTATTCTGAATTTGTGAATCTAAACAGCACAGTTACCTCAGAAATGAAAACACAAACAGATATCAGCAACAACACCACTATGTTTAACAAGCGAATATATTAACTCAATGAACACCACACCTTACCTTTTCTTTACCAACAGCAAGACCAATAAGACTGATGCATTCAATAGTCTTCCCTCGCAGAAGTCTTAACTCCTTCTGAACAGCATTCTCAACAATGTGTTTTAAAGAGGGCATAAATAAGTCATAGTAGGGAACAAACTTCTCCTCTGCTGTATCTGCAACTGATGCAATTGAAGTCACAACTTGCTCCAAAACTAGCTTAGTGCCTTTCTGTATTAACTTGGAAAGAGGAAGAATAAAGTGTTATACTTCTAAAGCACAAATTTTACTTAAAAGCATGCCAAATCTAAAACACTCTTGTATGTATCCTAATTCTTGTCAGTTTATACCAACATCAGCAGGTATGTCTACTGGATCATTTCAGACATCTTAGTTCAGCTACACTTTATCTGCGTATGTGACAGGTTACCCTCCATGAAGCAATTTGTTCAGCATATTATACCTCTTGTAATTTTATCACCATAGTGGAATGAAGATGATTCACTAGGTTATCCAAATATGGGATAAGCAGTGACTTGGGACAATCTTCAGTGAAGTTTATGAGTGCTGAAGCTGCATGGGCTTGCACACGGGGGTTGCCTTGATCCTCCATGGTTTGTAGAAGAGCTGCTATCACCTGAAATAGAAGGGTTCATTTTCAGAAAAACAAATTTCTGAAAGGTACATAGTTTACCACTTTTTTTGTTAACTATTCTAGCACTTGCCTTCTCATGGAATTTCTTTTGAAAACCAGGTGCGAAGTCAGTTGCCATTTGTCCAATAGCATTACAAGCGGCGTATCGTACTCTTGGATGCTGGAAAAGTATTACCCTCAAATAGTTAACAAGCTAGTCACAAGAACAAAAATGAAAACATACTGAAATAATTAATTGAATTAGACTCACAGGATCCTGAAGGAACAGCAAAACGAAATTAACTATCTCATTCAAAATTCCCTCCATCTGTTGGTGGCAACCTTCTCCAATGACCGAGAGTGCCATCAAGCCAGCATGCCTATATTTCCAGTCAGCTACAGATGAATAATAAGAAAACATATACTAAATATTTTGGAAACTGCAACACACCACAAAGACAAATCATATTTTTTGGGGGGGGATGGGGCAGGAGGAGGAAGAATGAAGAACAGGAGAAAGAAGGGAATTTGATGCCTCTACTTGATTTGTTAAATACTTTTCACTTTTCCTCATACATACTTCCAAAGGTGCACAAAAATTTGAGTATCTAATCCAGGCCAAATCTAGACCTAGAAAAAAGAATTCTAAACTGCTGATACAAGTTATGTACATGGTACTAAAACCTAGGAATTGCATTTTCATTAAATGAGCTAATTGGTCTAGTTAAAGTCTAGTTAACCGAACAATGCCTAGATGTAAAGCAAATAAATAATCAGAACTGAACTTTTCAGTTTCCCTGGGACCATTTTAGAATAGCAATACTCTGTTTAGGAATGTAAAGCTTCTGTCTGCCTCCAAGTCTCATTAGACTATTTTCAGGCTAGTGGGTTTTGTGGAATGGATCAGACAAACATCTCCTTTTTCTTTAGGGAAAACATACGAGAAACTCTTTATATCTTTTATTAATTTATTTTATTTTCATGAAAATCTCTGTGCTGGAAACCAGCGAGATTACAGAAATGAAAACCAGAAGAATGAGCAGGTTTATCAAACAACCTGCGGGACAGGCACGTAACAGAACTTCTTTCCCAAAACAAAGCAAGATTTCATTGTTGCTGGTAACATTAAATTCCTGAGATGGAGAATACCACAGTTCAGAGCACTGGAATCCTGACAAACTTCTGTTTGATCAGGATGAAATGAAATATCATCTAGAAAGATGTTGCAGTGAAGAAGCAGTTCATTTTGCTGCTATTTAGTTTCATTGGATGTTCCTAGTTAAGCTTGTACCTCTGGTATTACTATTTGCATGAATACCAGACTTGAAATTTTAATATTACAAAATGAAATACAATAATATTTGGACCATTTGGCTAGTTGATCGAAACCCAGAAATCTTAAATTATTTCAATAAACATTTGTGAGAAAACTGGTGGGGACACAAGAAAGAAAAAAATAATTTTCCATAGAGTCAATAACATTTTAATCTAAAATGTCTTCATCTTTCCTCCAACTCCCTACCAGTTTAAAGCCTCTGAACCAAACAACATCTAATCGCATTTCCCTTTCCAAAAAGTACTAACGGTTATGGAAATTTCTAACCCAGCAGAAATAGAGCATCAGGCATCAATTGCATGATTTCTCCCCTTCAAGGGAGTTGGGTCATACAGCCACTAAACTCCACACCTTTCTGTGGGTCCTACAAAACTAGGTTTCTGCTAGCCTTGAAGCTATTAATATTGGAAAAGTCAGGTTAATCTGCCTCCAGAATAAACTTCCTTTGCCAAAAAACTTGAAAGAGACTTTATAAGTGTTCACACTCCGTAGGTGTCACCTTGAGTAGTTCTATATTCCATATTCAGTACGGTGGCCATGTTTTTTGGACTGGGTTTTAACTCATTACGGTAGGAAAGGTAACCATAAATTTTGCATCATCTTGTACTTCAAAGGCTCAAAGCATACCACAATCAAAAGCGTATGCAAACATACCATATTTTTTGAACAATTGCCCAAGCAAGCATTACAGGTATTTTAAGAGGAAAAGAAGCATATAAAGCAACTAGTAAAAATATACGCATTCATCTCATAAAACAAATACAAAACACAGACAGTCTACCACTGACTTCTGTATTTTGGTCTATCAAATTCCAGGAAGAAAAAACAAACATTTTCCTTTACGAATTGTCATGTATTAAAATTTCACTTATAAAGAAAGAAAAAACATGAACTACAAAATAACAGGTAGTTTAGGTACTGGGACACTATGTATTGATTTAAAGAGAATGATACGAAGAAAGAGTGAGTCTTCCCTTATTTATATTGTCCTTTTATTTAACTCAGACTGAGTTAAAAAAATCTAGTTTTGTTTTTAACACCTCTATGCATCTGCACATGGTTCAGCAAACAGTTGTAATGCACTGTAGATAAGTTTAATAAATCTCAATTTATGAAAAGGTATAAATTTCCAAATTCACTGCATTTACCAGTTTTGTTCCTGAAATCAAAAGTGGGAGCAAATAAAATATAATAGGCAGCCTAACAGGAAGATTTAAGCGGAATCAAAGTTCCCAGAAAGAACAGAATTGTATAGTTACTTACGATTCTGAAGCATTTGCATAATATGTTCTTTAATCACAGGTAAAACAAGTTTTCCTCCAAGGCCACATGTCATCCTGTCCAGCGCACTCTCACCAGCAACTGCATTGCTAAATATCAGTTACAGAAACATTAATGGTTTGATATCTACAAACCTAAAAGCACACACATCCAGGGATGCTTTGATCACAAGATTATTTAACTGCTACCTAAATATTTTTATTCTGTAGCCCACTGAATAAATTTCCTAAGCAGAGAAACGTGGGCCTTACTTGCACTGATGGACTGAATTTTGCAACTATTACACACATAACCTGCATAGCTGTAAACTAAATTTGCAATGAATTCTGCAACAATACTGGGGAGTGTTACACTGCCACGAGAACACCAACAAGCTCAGGTTTGCCATAAATCAGGTAAACCAGCAGAATTCAAGCTTTAGCACATAAGAGACCTTCCCTGCATGGCTGCAATACCATTACTTTAGTAGCATGGTCTCTTGTCAATGACTTGGGTAGGAAACAGCCAGTCCAGGTGAGGAATTTGTGACACTCGGCCAGTTTCAGAACTGAAAATAGCAAAACATTATCTGGGTAACATGACTTGCTCCACCCAATAGAATTATTCCCTACAGAAAAGTGAAAAAGTTTCCAAGACGCAGCTAACTACTGTTACAGTTTGAATATGGCTAGAACCAGATGCTCATGCTGATGGAAATACTGAATTCAGAAAGGGATGACTCTCCCTCCTCTTTCAAGCATCTGTCAGTTGGATCAGAAATAGAGGTCTTCAAACTATTATTGTTGAATCATCCGGTCTCATTACAAACCATAAACTATCTAGAAACTCACGTTCTGTGAACAAAGGTGTCTGCCCAAAGATATTTGCAGTGTTGTATTTGTCTTTCAAATTAGTCACGTTGAAACAAGCAAAAGCATCAGCAGCAAGACAACAGAGCATGGGCATTCAGGTTTAGATTTGAGCAAACTCACTGAAGTTAATGGCAATTTTCATTCGAAATTACATTCCTCGAGCTCCTTCCTTCCACTATTATTAATTCACACATTCAATTTGAGGAAATAAAGATAGCGTATCTTACAAGAATGACCACATGCTTCCCCTGCAATGTTTGCAAAGCTTTTGCCAGGGAAAAAGGAAGTTGGATTAACCTTTTCCTCCTTTAGAATTTCACTGTTCAATAAAGTCAGAGCAACAAAAAACTGGAAATGCTAACATATTCCCTGGGACTTTTGTGTAGGCTGACTCACATCCCCTTTAGTCAGATCCGAACACACCCTAACTAGGCTACAGCCTGATGATTATTAGCCTGTTTCTTGGACTGCAGAGTTGCCTTATGTGGCTATAAAAGACTCAAGCACCAGAAGTGGTTAGCATGCATATCAGCTTATCAGCAACTCTCCACAAAGGTGAACTTCAGCAGTGGGAAATGCACAGTAACAAGAATGAACCTGCTAGAAGAAAGAACTACCACCACACACACAATCAACAGACACCAACTGATGTCCAGTATTTTGTGTTTAAGACTCAAGCTCTCCTACTACTCAAGTGGGCCAAAAGAGTTATATTTCTCCTTTAGGCTAAGGCACCTGAGCATAACTTGTTTTCTCATCCTTGCTTGCAACTTTTACCAAAAAAAGGAAAATTTCCACTCTAAAATCCACAGGCAGCTGATTTATGTTCAGAAGAGCAAAGTTACTCTGCTGACAATAAAGAGAAATTGGCATGCCTCAAGGGGATGATTCAGAATACTTACTAAGCTGCCTAAAGCAGGACTTCTGAATAAACTTCCACGCCCTGAAAGGCCTGATGATGATTTGAACTTTAATATTCTAGTTCCACGTGAAATTTAGCTGAATGAAAAGATTCAACTACTTGACAAACCTGAAAGCAGTTGTGTCTGACAGTTCTACCTGTGTGGCAAAATTTCAAAGTTGAGGAAGTTAAAACAGGTTCTAGTGTGCTGGTCTACCATGTGAGAGAGGGAAGAAAGGGCAGCTTACTTCCAATTCCATAATCAATGGGAACAACAAAACCAACAAAACCCTGAGTTTTGCATGAGTTTTACATGCCCACTATCAAGTAGAAGTCACAATACAGTTCAGTGTTAGATCAATATTTCTTCTATTGCCTATCTACCTACAAAGATCTGCGTCCTATGGCAAGCTATTTCAGACCAAGTCTCACAAGGAGCAGCTAAGAGAACTGAGGTTGTTTAGCCTAGACAAAAGGAGGCTGAGGGGAGACCTTATCACTGTCCACAACTATGTGAAAGGAGGTTGTATCAAGGTAGGTGTTGGTCTCTTCTCCCAAGTGATATGTGATGAGAGGGAACGGCCTCAAGCTGTGCCAGAGGAGGTTCAGATTGGACATTAGAAAAAACTGCTTCACCAAAAGGGTTATCATGGGAACAGGCTGCTCAGGGAGGCAGCTGAGTCACTGTCCATGGAGGTATTTAAAAGACAGGTAGACGAAGTGCTTAGGGATATGATTTAGTAGTGCACAGGTACACTTGGGCTTGATGATCTCAAAGGACTTTTCCAACCTAGGGATTATGTGATTCTAAAACACTACTTCTATCCGAGTCTTGAAGAAGATGCCAGATGTGGCAGAAAGTGTCTAGACTGGTAAGTGAACACCTGTGTCTTCTTCACAGAAGTGTGGAGATAGTTATCTCCGACACATAACAGGTGCTTTCTTCTACTTCATTCTCAGTATATTTGCATGAGTGCAGATCTAACAGGATGTTGTAAACAAACCACTGTCATTCTAGTGAAAAGTTAGAGCAAGCTAAAAAACACACAGGGATAAGTAAATCAGAAGGACTACACACCTTCAGTTGACCTTTCTTGCCAAAGACATCCCAAGATGGTAATACCAAGGGATTAAAAATACTAACAAAATCATAATATTTTTGAGCTAGAGGAAATCCAGCAAGGAATTCCACTGTGCAATTTTGATATCCTTTCAAAGGTAGGCAGATTTTTTTCTTTAACACCACCTTTTCAAGGGCATAAATACAGAAAAATATGAAGAGATTGGTTGTATATGATTGATTAAACAGGTCAGTTTACTTCAGGTTTAGTTCCACCTGACTTCAAGATAAGCTCCCAATTTAAAGGACTAGGAAGCACTGACTTCTGAACTGAGTAGCTGTTATGACAGAAGCAACACAAGTTTGAAAAGTTAAACCAGTGGAAAACAGCAAACAAGGACATGCAACTTGTAGAAGTAAATTGCAGCAATATACAAATACTGAAAGAATTTACTTAGTTACTGAACAGTACATAAATAACTTGCATATAAGCTGTCTGGTAACAGTCGCATATACAGCAGATGACCAAGGGAACAAAACTGGAAGAGGTGCTTGGGTAAAGAAAAAGTTATGCACTGCAGCCGTTGTCATCCTGCATTTAAAATCTGCCCTTTAGCCACGCAGTCTTGATAATACATTGAAACAACAAATTTCATAGTTACCTGTCAAAATCATCATCTTCAATCTCATCTGCATTTGCCCATTCTTCATCATCTTCCAAGTCAACCATCATTGCTAACATTTGAGGAACTGAAAAAAAGAGAAGTTTTCAACTCAGTTTGCTTTCATAAAATAGACCCTCAAATAACAAGTATAAATTTAAAGTTCTCTCCTTTCAAAAAATAATTTAAGAAAAATAACTCTTCTTCCAGCAGCAGATAGCCAAGTCTGTCAAACCGTATCAGCCAATAAAGTTTAAGTACCTTGAAAGGGTTTAATATAGTATTATACACTTTAAGAACTCTAATACACTTCATTCATTAGGAAAAAATTTTTCAGAGAAAGGGTCATTGGGCACTGGAACAGGCTGCCCAGGGAGGTGGTTGAGTCACCTTCCCTGGAGGTGTTTAAGGCACGGGTGGACAAGGTGCTAAGGGGCATGGTTTAGTGATTGATAGGAATGGTTGGACTCGATGATAAGGTGGGTCTCTTCCAACCTGGTTATTCTATGATTCTATGATTCATTTCTCTTAAACTCTGACATCATCCTTTTACATTTACTGATAAAAGAGACTTAAGATCATTACGGAAGACTAATGACCCTTAATTTTACTAACATGATACATTCAAAGGCCTGGAACATCTATGAAGAAAGACTAAGAGAGTTGGGGTTGTTCAGCTTCGAGAAGAGAAGACTTTCAGAAGACCTAACTGCAGCCTTTCAATACTTAAAGGGGCCTCATAAGAAAGATGGGGAAAAGCTTTTTAGCAGGGCCTGTTAACAATAGGACAATGGGTAATTTTTAAACTAAAAGAGGAGAGGTTTAGGCTACATACAAAGAAGAATTTTTTTTCACCAAGGGTGGTGAAACACTGGAACAGGTTGCCCAAAGAGGTGCTAAATGCCCCATCCCAGGAAACATTCAAGGCCTGGCTGGGTGGGGCTCTGAGCAATCTGATCTGGTTGAAGATGTCCCTGCTCACTGCAGGGAGGCTGGACTACATGACCTACATGGTTCCTTCCAATCCAACCATTCTATGACTGTTAACAACAGGTACAGTGGTCACTTATTATAAAGTTTTACTTTTACAATAAAGTAACGATTCAGAACTTGATTTTTCCCCACTTAATGTAATTTTTTTATTGTATCATGAAAATACTTGCACATAATCCACCAATTTTCTGCTTCTACCTCTGCAAATTGATTCTGTCTGCTTTTCTCAGGGTAGGTTTTTATAGAGATTATTACAAAATCTTTATTATCATGTTCACCTACTACGCAAAAAGCAACACCTATTCTTCCAAGTTATTCTCATAGGAAGGAGAGGAGCGATTTGTCTGTTGTGAGCCTGCTTGTTCCTGTGCAGGTCAGAAGCCCAAGGAGTGAAAAGTATACCATGCACTTCAGAGCAAAGTGAGGTGCTCTTAAGCATTCTTTATTAGCAAGTATTACACTAACTGCTCAGAGCGGTTGTTTGAATTCAACACGATTTATGCAAAAAAAGGTTCACTTTGCCCTGGAAACAAAGTTTTCAGATAAATATTCAACCTCTGAGCTTTAAGAATCTTTTTAGGACAGTCTAGTTAACTGCCCTTCACAAGAACCTACCTCAAAAACTAATAGGCATAAAGTAGTCCGTACTGCTGACGAGATTTTAAGGCAGATGATTAGGTAAACCGTGACTGGTGACATTCATAATATACTTACAGTACTATAATCTACCACAGAGGCACAAACCTATGCAAACTCACCTCACCATACATCTGGACTGATGAGAAGCTTATAGTCCGCTGGTGATGGAAGAAAATATTGCTCACTGATAGCATTTTGCAGCAAGTATCAAGAAAAGATAAAATCATGGATTGGTTTGCTTATTGTGGCTACATATCTTCAGAAAGAGATTATACTATGGCTGCAAAAACCTTCAGAGAGCTTTTATATACATATTGAGATCACTGAATGGACATTAGGAACTCTCTAGAATGATGCCCATGTGTCAGAATTCTACATACTTGCTAGAAATTGAAAAGAATTCCCTTAGAAAAAGTATCATAGCCCAGAAGCTTTTCAGATACATATATTTATAAGCACACACATAAAAAGGACTTATCATCACACCTCTGAAATATGGAAGTCAACCATCATCTGCCACAAATGCTATGCGGTCCCAAAAACTGATGTCATACTGTTCGTTGCTACTAACAAGCAAGGCTGAGAAGAAACTGCCATCCAAAGCTGTGTCTGGCCATGATTACACCCAGAACTTACAAAAGCTTGTAAACATGTTATTTCTTCTTGATGTTTAATGTGAATGTAGTTGCCAATAAACACAGTTTCACAAAGTTTTTTTTTTTTTTTTTAAATGTAGAGCTGTGAAGTTTCAACCTTGTCCCCAAAAGCCCCCCAAATTGTCAATATACAGACTGTTTACAAACAAGTTAAGGATGAGTTCACTAAGCCTGCTTCTTGTCAGACCATGCCACAGTTCTACATTTTCTGGAGACTGAGAAAAACTACAACCAAATATAAGTTGTGCTCCAATTTCTAGGGAACGAGTGATGAAACACAGCTATCTTGAGCTATACTGAGCTCAAGGAGGGAAGTCAGAATGCCAATGAGCAGAATACTGGTACACAGGACACAGACTTACTTCCAGATCAACATTATGCCTAGTAAAACCAGCATAAGATGACAGTTTTGCCTAAGACCCAGTTCTAGTTGCAAAGACCAAGTGATCTAGCAGCTTTTTAGCTGAATGGAAACATCAAGTCTTTTGTACTTAGGCACAAAACCAAGACAAAAGCCATCCTTTTTGGCTACCTTTTTATCATTCTCTTAACACAAATGCTTTACTGGCTCTGCAAAGTCTCTCACCTTAGCGATTCATTAACATTAGAAACAATTTCACAATGGGTTGCAAACCCATTTTATTCCCACATGGTGCCTTATCTTAATACAATATCTTAACACAAATATTTCATTCCTAAACAGCAAATAGCAAGCCAATATAAAAGTAATACATTCTAAAGAGATAAGAGGTACTTCTCCACTACGCTGCCTGACCAGATAAGCAGCTTATAATGATTTGTGGGACAGCATGTGTCAAGTGTTAATACTCCCAACAAGCTGAATAGCATGCTAAACATTTTCAAATTCCACAATACATTCTGAAAGAATCTGTTCTTCATAAAACTATTCTACAAGTAAAAAATCTTCTATTCAATAGTTTAAACACTTAAGCCAAGGAGATCCAATTCACAACATTTTCCAGAATAATTTCCATTTATTATTATTTTAGTGACATGTATACATGCAACTTTCCTCAGCCTAAGCGCATGAATGAAAAAAGATGCCTTTTACATGACCACCTTTATGCAAGTTTCAGGAAACAAGCAAGACTCTAGACAGATACAAGTGAGACAAGGAGGAAGAAGAATCCTTCCAAAAAAGCAGGCTACACTGCTATGTCAGTGCTGTGATCTATTCACAAAAAGGGTTTGAAAGGCAGAGAAATACCAGTATGTACAGCATTGTTGCTGAGGCAGTCCAGAAGTTTGTAATTTTTAGTATCTCACATAATAATGTATGATTAAAAAAGTGCCTCTCCAAAGAATTTACAATCCGCATGTTAGACTAATTAGACCATCTCTAAGTACTTATAGAAGGATCTGATTTTTGATTCACAGCTTTAACTCAACACTGAAGCTCAATATCAACATGCATCATGAATCCCTTCAGTCTTTAGTTGCCAGCACCACTGAGTATCTGGCCTACCCACTAAATTTCAAATGTGGAACTTTTCTTACAGTATAAATTTTCAAAGCCAGCAGAGAAGCATTAAAGTAGTATTTTCCTTGAAAACATCAATGGAAGAATCTACTATATATATTCAAATTGTTGGTGTCCGCATAAGCATGGGTTAATTTACAATGAGCCATAATAAGAAGGGGTTTTCTCCATACAAAAATTCAATTCAGTATCACCCAAAGTTACCAACATCAGCAAATTCCAAGTCAGGCACGGTTTTGCCACTGACCATCTGCAAAGGCAACATTGTAAAGGAAAAAAAAAATTGTTTCAGCAAAGAAAATTTGTAAAATACTCACTGGCTTGTGCAACAATGTTTGTATGCCTCCTTAGCATAGCAGCAGCTGTTTCTGACAAGGTCACAATTACTTCAAGCGCCAAATGACGCTGCATGTTACTGAGATTGGCATCTGCACACAACTACAATCCAGAAGATTAGAGCAAATTAATAAAATAGAAGTTTTGGGGTGGAAAGAATTATTATTATTTAAAAAAAAAAAAAAAGCCTGCTTTACCTTCAGACTTAGTTGCAACGTAGGTTCTAAATGTGGCCGCAAATACTTAGGAACAGAATCTGCCATTTCTACAAGGGATTTCAGGACAGAATCATCATTTTGGTAGCAGGCTTCATTTACAACCTATAAAGAGACCAGATGAAGATAAGAGTCAATAAACTGCCCCCAAAAATACTATGAATGGGACCACTGTTACAGAAGACATTTGATTAACTACAGTCTTGTCTCTCTGAATAGTCTCATTTAGCAGAGTGGCTTAGCCTTTGCAGATAAAGTAGTTGGAGCCTCAGGCCACAAGAACTGTCAAAGTGAAAAACTAATGCTACTGATACTGCTAACAAAGAACTAGCAGAATCTGGCAAATCCAAGTGTTACAAAGACGATGAAGACCAAACACACAATTCCAAGAGAATGAAGTAACTCCAGAAGGCCAGCCCCACCACAGTGAAAACCAGTAACAAATCAAGAGACCATGGACCAGAATTAAATGATGGGACTTTGACTTCAAGGATGGAGTGATGGGTGGTACAGGTATAATTGAGAGGTGTGAATTGGCATAGGTCTCCCTTTCCCTGGGGGCACTCAGCTAGAGGTACAATTTGAGGACTAATAAAAGATCAATTGGAAACCCTCACTCAGACTTTGTATTTTCAGCAGAATCCTGGGATTGGACCGTGCTACAGTGGCCAGTGTGCATAAATCCATAACTACAAAGATATCATACGCAGGGTCCAAAAATACAGAATTTCTACAAGCGAGTTATAGCTTGTAACATTACATGCAAACCATTTCGTCCATTATTTGTTTAAATCCAACACCGTAGACAAATTCTCAAAAAGACTTAAGGTCACATATCAGATGTGTCAACATGCAAAATCACACACACTGTTTTGACAACTTCAAAATGCATTTCAAGTACAGGAGAACTCAAAATAACTGCCCAAAAGAACGAACATGAGCCTAACTCCTTTTTCCCTGTTATGCGAGAACAGCTTTGAAAACAGCAGTTTACACTCACAAACACCAGGAATCTCAAGATTAAATTATCTTTTTTCAGAGAACTCTGGAGAGTCCCCAAAAAAAAAAAGCAAACCTTTCAGCCCTCTGTCACAGGATACAGGAAAGGTGAAGAGAAATCATGTTTTTTGGAAGTATCTTTACTAACTCATAGCTACATTCTGAAAAGTCATTTAAAACTTACTTTTAACTGACCAGGTTGATACTCAAGTACCAAAAGCCCAAGCAGTTATTCAATGTTATTAAAACTCTTCTAGAAGTAGGACATGAAAAGCCGAATGTAAAAAAACCCCACAGTCTTTAAATGCACTTTTAAGGGTTTGAAAGGAATTTTCATTAGTCAAGTATTTCATGTCTTCTTAATGTAGAAACATTTTTTTAAAATGAATAGTTAGATGTGTTTTAATACTTTAGTCTAGAATCCAACACTTTGCCTAATGCCACTCAAACAGTCCACACTTTCTAAACAGAGGCAGCATCTTCCAGTATCAGAAACATTCTGGAAGAAAAGTCATCTTCCATTGTTAAGGCCTTTTGGACTAATAGTTACCACTCATCCTTCGAATCTGGCAAAGGATAATGTAATATTTACTGGAAGTTTCTGCAAAACTCTCTATTTTACACCTACTGCAACTCTGACAGTTTCTTAAAGTAACACTAGGTTTCTGAAGAAAGAAGTTCAAAAGTCATGCTGAGTCCTAAAAGGCAAAGGCACTTTTCTGTAGTATCAAACACTACCAACTGGAGAAGTTAGCTGAAGTTCAAGCTGCTTTTACCTCTACTGCAACACAAGTCTCTTGGATACAAGTTTCAACTACTAGTTCTGGAATATCAACTTTCACCATAACCTTATAGAAATTTTACTGAAAGGACTGAATTGCTAAGTCAGAACTTTATTTTTAGGGTTTTTTTTTACCACACCAGTACTTCAACAAAGCAAACTTCAACAGCAACAAAAAAAGCATCCAACTGTCCCCAAAGGTCACTCACCGCTATTCTAACACATCCCATCTCCTATTTATAAACTCAGATCTTCATATCCATCTTGTGTTACCACAGCCAGAAAATCCACTCCTCCTCCCAATAAGTACTTCATAAAGAGATTTCCTCACGTAGTTCTGTGCAATATATTTGCAAACTAAAGTTTGAAAATGCAAGTCAAGTATGTGTATTTTTACAGCCTAAAATAGGAGCAACGAAACTTACATCACACAAAGTAGGCTATCAGTCTGACATCTAAAACCAGCATACTGTTTAACTGACAAAACCCAAGACAAATGGCATGCTCACCCCAAATCCTGCCTCACTCCCCCTCACAGAGTACTTGGTAGCCAAGGTCCTCTCAGTCAGTTACAATTCTTTGAACAATACAATTGTTATTGCTAAAGTCACAGACTGGGATTAAACACCAAATAGTGACCTCAATACAAAAATGCTTATCTTTATACATACTAGAGCTCTTTTCAAGTTCAGTTGATTTTAATAAATTCCTTTCAGCTTCCATTTAAGATCAAGCAGAACCCCATCAGTTGCAGAAGACAATAAACTTGGCAAAATTTTTCTTCAGTCCCACAAAGCACACAAACATGGCTATTGGCTCACACTGTCAACAGGAACCTGCTGTACTGACTGTACCAAGAAGCCAGTACTTAACCTAAATTTAGCCTAATTTAAAATCACAAAAAGTTCACTAGCACTGTTATCATAGGAGCTTAGTTCCACTTTTTTCTTAAGATAGAAAGGGAACTGTACTGTGAAATCCTTCAGAGCACAAAATATTTTTTCCTCTGGTTTGATTTATAATAAGCTTTTCCCCAAAAGTAAACAGCTTTATATTAGAATTCCAACTTTTGCTCCAATTCATCCATCCTAAAAGAGATCCAATCCAGTCTCAGAAATTATGCAAAGCTTAACAAGGCATTTTGTTTGCAAATTCCTAATTTATCAAGCAGTAAAGATCATTTGCCTAGACTACTGCTGTTACTCTGAGAATCTTTGTTCAGAGTAATTCTATGCTTCTTCTAAACTGAAGAGATACAGGATATCACAGCTCAATGAATCTCCCAACCACCAATTACTTGAAACCTCAGAGTAGTGCATATTTAAAGCATACATCAATATCACGGTTAATTTAAAAGCTGTATGATTTTGAGTTAAGTACTCTATGAAACATTTTAACTCATTTATCTGAGTACCACTGAATAAATTAATCAGCATTGAACAATTTTCCTTAAAACCCTATCAATTACCTTTAAAAAATTCCCTATTAGTTTCCACTGTAGCCTGACATCAGTCACTAGCAAGATAACTAAGATACAGTTAATTCAGGTCTCAGCATAAATTCATACGCTACACAAATTTGCAGACCAATAATTTATGTTCGGATACAGTCAATACAGACTGTTAATGGCACTAAGTGTTACTTGTGTGGTTTCTTACCTGCAAGATTCCAGGTAGCAAGTCTGCAAAATGTTTAAGAAGGGGAAGATTGTGCTCATTAGCAAGCACAAATGCGGCTGCAGCTCTAGCAGACAGACACCTGATCTAGAAGACAGACAGAATTGGAGAAAGAAACATGAAGAACTGGTAATGAAACATGCTTTTGTTTTCTTCTAACAGTAGGTCTATTATAAGACTACACTTTATAGAATTATTTCCCGTTTACATTTTCCTAGTAGCTATGACTATTAGTTTTTAACATGGGCTTGCTTTTACATGTTACTTCAAATTAAGGTAAAGTGATAGTGAAGATTTTTAGCATCTATGTCCTTCATGATACAAAAGAAAGTTTACTATATTATGAGACGGCAAAGTATTCCTCAGTCTTGGTTTCTTTGGTTTTTGATTTGGGCTCCTTTTTTCTAACAACAAGAAAAAAATTATTTTCAACTTCCATTCCAATTTCAACTGCGGATGCAACTGTCAAAGTTTCATTTTTCAAAAAATACAATCTAAGTGTTTAAAAAATGTTTCTTTAGAGGCATGACTTGTGGTACTTTAGAAAATGTTACTCAGCTGACTTTCAAAGGTCAGAAAAAGTAACCCGTGGGGGAGCAGCAAACTGAACCCAGATACCACAGCAGGGTTTCCTATCCTTGCCCAGCGTTTTCCACAACAAAAGCAGCATTTTCAAAGTACAATTCTCTGCACAAATCAATAAATCTGAAGTCTTGCAGAAAAGCAAGACTAGCTAACATGCCCTTAACAGTAAAGCACGCACAAACAGCTCAAGGAGCTATCATTTATCCGGAGTTTTAAGACATGCTGAGTGCAGATAGTATGTATCTCTACTGTTAAAACATATGAACTGGAAAGGGAGCTTAACAAGGAGGTTTTGACTCCTCATCCTGCTGGCTAAAACCCATGGCTCTGCTTTGGGCCACTACAAATAGGTTTCTCCAAGCATAACTACTAGGCAAGATTCTGAGCCTAAGAAATACAGATGTGAGCCAGCCAGTCAGCTGTAGGGCATGAAGAAGTTTGACCTTTTTGTTTCGCAGTAGGCAAAGTTAAAACTCCAGATGCACATCAGTTCCATATAAACCAATTCCCTAGTTGCACCCTATGGTATAAGCTTTCTTTATGTTTGAAACTACTACACTAATCTTCTATGCTCAGGACATACTGAAGCAAAACACAACAAAAAAAAAATCATAAAGGTCTTACTGAAGGATGCTCTTGATCTTGCATACACTGAGCCAGCATTCTTTTAATGACCTCCAAATAGTGTTGCTGCTGATTCCCGAAAATCCCAGGAAAATTCCTAAGGATAAGGAAAGTTAATATCTAATAGTTAAGGTTTAACTATCTGAATTTCTATTGTTTTACACTTATCCATTGTTAAGCTATAGATTGCAACAGTACATGTGAAAGTCAAGTAAAGCACAATAAAACAGAATAAATGAAATATATAGGATTGCTTGTTAATTAAGTTGTGACAGTGTTTCTAACATTTTTACAGATATGATTTGCCTGGAAAAGTCTGAAATCTTACCAGAAAATATGCAGAGCAGCCTCACGCAGTCCCACGTTCTGAGAGCTGACAGAGTCAAATAAGAATTTCAGAACTTCTGGCCACTGGTTGTTGCCATCTTCATCTAGATTAAGCATTAAGTTTTAGGATAAGCAAACTTAAGAGTGGTTGGATCTCAATTGTGCAGGGCAGTCAATCATCATTATTATAATTCTTGACCAAAAAAAACTGATCTGAAGAAGTGTCCAAGTCACAGTGTAAAATACGTCTGAAGTATTAAATCTAAAGGCACTGAGAAACAGATGATGATCTCTATTTATAGTTATATAAAGAACCCAACGTAGATGTTCAGCTTAACATCCATTAGAATTTACACAAAATTGTATTTCTAAATCGTAATACAATCTCACATAAACTCAATCAATTTAAAAAGTAGAGTTAAGGAATCTTGTTTTTATCTGATCAAAGCCAGTGTAAACAAATTAGAGATTTTATTTTAAAACTATGGGATCAGTAGGCACATCGTGTGAATAAGTCTATACAAGACTAGAGAAGAAGAGATAAAAATACAATTACTATCAAGACATAAATGTTTTACCACATATCAGCTTCTATAAAGTACCTATTAAGTTTCTGGTCAATTCAGCAACGATGTCACAGACTTTCTTCCTCATAGTGGACTGTGTTTCCAACTGAATAATCATCAGTAATCCACTTTTGATAGAGGTCTGATCATCAGGTGAAAGAGCTGGATAAACTTCTTCAAAAGCAGAAGACAAAAGACGCCGTAGAAGAACAGCTGCCATTTGTCTAGCCTATTGAATAAGAAAATATGTATGTTAAAGTGTTTTGATATCGTAAGAATGCTCTTATGAGGAAAGGCTGATATCATGCTTGCAAAGAATCAGTTTTCACTATGTAGACTCATTTGGTGAATGGAATACCTCTCAAATAACAGATGACAATTACAACAGCATTTAAAAACATAGTAAAGAAACATCAGCTTACAACCATGTTTCTTAACAATTACAGCTCTTCAAGAAATAATCATGAAATGCAGAGGGATTAGATTTTTTTGCTAGAGCTGAACCTTGAACTACCTTGTGGCAAGTTAAGGACTTAGCTGCATCACCAAATATGCCTTCTTTCCAACTTAAAATGGCTCACAGAGATAACTATAATCCAGACAGGTTTTTTTGGATGAACAAGTGACTATAATGGGACAACTCTGTCAGACAACCTGCAAAACCTCCTTCTCATTCTCAAACAAATAAATTTCACACAAAAGATTAAGGAAACTGGAGTTACATTTTGGCAAATAAACTCTGAACAAAAAAAAAAACCAAAAACCAAAACAAAACCAAAAAAACCAAACCCCAAAAAACCCCACCCCACAACCCAAAAAAGCTTTCAGCCTTTAGCAAACCTATGATGAAAAGCCTATCCTTAAACTTGAATTTGAGCATAGGAACCTCAATACCACATATTACAGTCTACTAAAGCTTCCTGCTTGCATACGGCAATTCTACAAGAGCATCATTTCCATATCTGTATTTATGCAGAATTATACAAGAACCAGAAGGAAAAAAAAAGGCTGAAAAATTAAAAATTATTAGAGCAAAACATGCAGTAATGGCAGAAAGACACGATGTACTCTGAATAACTTTGTAAGTAGTATGTTAACTAACCAGTGTTTCTAGAACAACAAACAGCAATTAAATAACACCTCCCAAAGTGATGAAGCACATGCAACAAAACCTTACACTTTAAAACCTCACCAAAAATAATCCAATGTAACATGGCCTCAATTTTGTTCCCAAGATATTCTTATTCAATGCGTACTTGAATGAAAAGTAGTTTCACTTATAATAGTCTTTGGAATTAATAGATGTTCAATGACCAGCAGAACTAACGGAGTTGGATTTCCAAAAGATCTCTCAACTATATCTTTGTCGGAGACAATGGAACTGAAGGCAGCCTCAGCAAGTTTGCTTACATCACCAAGCTGTGTGGCACAGCTGACATGCTGGAGGGAAGGGATGCCATCCAGAGGGACCTTTACAGACTTGAGAGGTGAACCTCATGAAGTTCAAGGATGCGAAGTGCAAAGTCCTGCACCTGGGTAAGGGCAGAGAATGGATTGAGAGCAGCCCCAAAGAGGAGGATTTGAAGGTGCTAGTGGGTGAGAAGCTCAACATGAGCCAGCAATGTGCGCCTGCAGCCCAGAAAGCCAACTGTATCCTGGGCTGCATCAAAAGAAGCATGGCCAGCCAGCCAAGGGAAGTGATTCTGCTCTTCTACTCTCTCTCATGAGACTCCACCCAGAGTACTGGATCTTCTCTGGAGTCCTCAGCACAGGAAGGATCTGTTAGAGAAAGTCCAGAGGGTCACGAAGATGATCAAAGAGCTGGAGCACATCTGCTATAAGGACAGGCTGGGAAAGCTGGGGTTGTTCTGCCTGGAAAGAGAAGGCTCCAGGAAGAACTTACAGCAACCTTCCAGTTCTTAAGGGGAGGCCTATGGCAAAGCTGGGGAGAGGCTCTGTATCAGAGAGTATAGTGACAGGATGAGGGGTAACAGACCTATGCTGAAAGAGGGGATATTTACATTAGACATTAGGAAGAAATGTTTTACTCTGAGGGTGGTGGGGAACTAGAACAGGTTGCCCAGAGAAGCTGTGGATGCCACATCCCTGGAAGCATTCAAGGCCAGGCTGGATGAGGCTTTGAGCAACCTGATCCAGTGGAAAGTGTCCCTGCCCATGGCAGGTTGTTTGGAACTGGATGATCTTTGAGGTCCCTTCCAATCCAAACCATTCTATGATTCTATAAGGTGACCGTACTAGGTGTCCAGATTCCCTGCATTCTCTATAGCTGGTAGAGCAGCATAACCTATAGGTAAGAAATACAAACTTCTGCAAAGCCTCAGCTTCTAACATATCCTGTAAAAATCAGGTATTGCTAGAACACTATACAAGATACTATTCCTGTTAAGTTCCACAGTTTCCAGGCTTGCTGTGCCTTCTTCCAGTCTACTCAGCAAAGTGCACACCAAGTGTCTTTATACTAGCAGACAGGAAGGACTAGATTTGGACCATACTTTGGATCATTTCTTGTACCTTCCTCCTCCTCAACAGCTCCAGTGTCAACAAAAGTCACCACATATGCAGGATTTTTAATCTTCCCCAGCAGTTCTAAGGAAGACAGCAAGTGATTGAAGAGGGTCACAGTACCCATTGTGTGCTGTAGTCTCATGATAAGCCAAGGTTCTTTAGCAACAGGCCTTATTGTGGAAAACGTGAGTTAGGAAGGAGGAAGATTCTTCCCCTGCTGCCTCTGGGAATCCACTAAGAAGGTGTCAAAAAACTTTAATGGTACTACAATATAACAGTACCATTCCTTCTCCTGTCCCTAGAAGCACCAACATTGTGAAAGACTAACTTTCTCCTCTTAGTGTGGTGAACTTATATAGGAGAAGCCTCAACTGAGGAACAAGTTTTCTGGGACTAAACAAGACACAAACTCTGACTCAACATCTTCCCATACTCATTGTGTTTCTGTGCACACTCTGACGTCTGATAATGCCTGAACTCATTATATTCATTCCTTTCCTTAAGTAATAATACGTGGCCAGATACGGACTAGAGCTTGTTTTCTTAAAGAATGTAGCCTCAAAGAATTTCTACCTCTGAAGAACTTAATTTAAAATACTAGAAGACTAACAAACAAAGCCAAGAATGACAAAGGAGCAATTGACTTGTAATAATAAATGGTATATTTTCCTCAACAAATATCCATGTATAGGTGAAAATTACCACAGTGATTTGAATTATGAAGAATGTGACTGGATTAAAAGCAGCTCTTGGGAGTGTTTATTCTGCTTTATGGAAGAAAGTGTGTATTTTCCACACACACCAGAGGCTCTTTTAATTGAAGAATTACAAGATATGTATCCAAACAAGCATTTCTATTCCTGCAACTTAGCAGCTATTGCTTCTAATGAGAATGGGAACAACGTAAAGCATACATCCCCAAAGAAGAACTTCGATTTATCAATGAAGCATAAAACCCCAGAATTTTCTCCTAGCGTTGAATTCTTCTAGATATCTAAATTGCCAAAGTGCTCACATACAATTGGAACATCAAAGCTATTTAAAAAATAGCCATAATACTCAAGTTTCGATATACCACTTCTTATTGATAGAATTTACAGTGCTTTAAAAATGTTCTAGAATTTTACAGATAATAGAATCAAGGCACAAGAAAAAAGAACAACCAACCTGCTGAGCACGGTAGCAGAAAAACTATGAAGAGAAATCTGGGATACCATGTTCTTCACTGGCATTCAAACTGACAGGTAATACTACACATTTGGTAAATACTGATCATCTCGTGCATCACAGGCACAGCAATTTTTACTTCGTTTTACTGTTCCTTTTAAATCCCCAAGGAGGAAAACATGCATGGATGGAAGCAATCAATATCTAGGACAAAGTCCAAAGACGGACTTGCAAAACCTCATTTGGGTATCAGCCCTATAGAGAATTCAGAGCATGCAGTGCTAACTCAAAAGGAAAACTACGGTGCATCAGGAGTCCTTCCCCTCCAGACGCTGAGCAGGCAGCTGTTCCCAGCAATAGTTTTTAGACTAAAAAATGCAACCCCTTCATGTGACAATACAGAGAGGAAAGGGAAAGGTCAGAGCCCTGCAAGAGGGCTGCGAGTACCACAGAATCAGTTTTATACAGCATTTATTATTATAATTCACAGGGCTCTAAATTAGCCAACTGTAAATTAGGACACAACTGAAAACTGCCAATCTAGAGTTACCCAGGAAGAAAACAAATGCAGGAGAAAATGCAGAACTTCTGTTCTTCTCAAAGATTTAGGTGGTAAATCAAAACTGCAAAGGAATTAGCCTGTAACACTCAAGTCACATCCTGAGACTAAAAATCATCAAATAAACTGTGAATATATACCACCTTTCTGATAAATCCTTTAGAATGTGCTTGCATAGGAAGAAGCAGAGTACTAGCTTCATAACAGTGAGAAGACACTCAGGAACTTGGGGATCTGGGTTCAAGCCCCTCCTCAGACTGAGGTGTACAAAAATCGCATATCACCTGGCACTTCTAACTTCTAAGTCTTCTAACTGCTAAGTCAGATGTTTCCCTCCACTTCTGTGACAAGTGTTCCTCTTCTGTCAGGGAAGTATGAAGTGAGAACAGAGGGAAAAGGTGATTATCTCCACAGTTTAGGCATTCGGTTAGGAACAAACTTGTCATTCATTTAGTTTTTAGGAGAATTATTTCTCATCTGTCTTAATGGGTTTTTTCCCCATGTCAAACACATTTAATCCTGGGAGCAGAATCTGAATCCGTTTCTCCATTTAAATGCCAAAATTACTAGGTTACAGAGTCAGGATTCCCCCATCTGCTGTACAAATATTCCTATGATTCTTGTATTCTCTACAACACAGCAGCCTAGCTCCTGCAAACAGGATGGAGTATTTTTTTTAACCTTATTTTCCTGGGAGGGGGAAATGCAATACAGAGGCTTCAGAGTGAAGAGAGACCTGAACTCAGCTTTCCTATAGCCTGGGCAAGGGATCTCTAAAGTTCTTACGCTTCTTCCAGCAGCCTGTGTTCAGTGGTGCCGGTACATTCAGTGTGCTCAGAGGACACATACAAGGCCCAAAGCCCTGTCCACTGGTGACATACGAACTATTCTGCCCGACGTTTCGATTGACGTAAAACACATGCAGACACAAAATGCCTAGTTGCTGATACCAGCACCATACTGGACATGCACAGAATGCTTCCCTGCATCTTTATATGCAATGTTTAGATCAAGCATGAGGATGACTTCACTTGAGGCTAATTACGCTACCAGTATTTGGATTTACAGGGAAGAGAGGTTGTTCGCAGGTTTTAATAATGAGGATTTTTTGAGTCTAACACCTAATGCCCACTGAAATCACAAGCCAACATTTAAATCTTTCTTTGATTTATCCATTGGTAGACTTAAAAGTCAAGTTATTGTACAAATGTTAACCTCTGATGCCTTTGGTAAGAGTAATTTTGACAGGCGACAAGTTTCTTTGCACTTGAGAAAGTTGGAAGCCAACTCATTGGCAAGATTTTAAACAAGTTTTAGACAGGGCTAGTTCCTTAGCTGATGTAAAGGGAATAAAATCAGTAAACAGATGGAGCAAGGATTTATTAATACAAGCGTGACTTCGCAGTCATCAACTCAGACTTATCAAATGTATTCAAAACAGAGGCATGTGCAATGCAGCTCTGACTCCCAGGGCATAATATTGTCTGATTATTCTGATTATTATCTATGATATGACAGCAGGACACAGACCTGTTGGAGCAAGTCCAGACGTGGGCCACAAAGATGATGAAAGGACTGGAGCATTCCTCCTATGAAGACAAGGCTAAGAGTGGGGCTTGCTCAGCCCAGAGAAGAGAAGGCTGTGGGAAGACCTTATAGCAGCATTCCAGTACCTAAAGGGGGCCCAGAGGAAAGCAGGAAAGAGGCTCTTTAACAGGAAGTGGAGTGATAGGATGAGGAGCAATGGCTTTAAACTGAAAGAAGGGAGATTTTAGAGAAGACATAAGGAAGAAATTCTTTGCCATGAAGGTGCTGAGGCACTGGAACAGGTTGCCCAGAAAAGGTGTGGATGCCCCATTCCTGGAGGTGTTCAAGACCAGGTTGGATGGGATTTTGAGCAGCCTGGTCTGGTGAAAGGTGTTCCTGCTTATGGGAGGAGGGTCCCTTCCAACTCAAATTATTATATGATTCTGATGATAAAGGGGCAGCAGCAAATTTAAATACAGGAGATACTGCTTCACAGCCTTCTATCATTTGAAACATCTCAGAGGGGTAGGATGGAAAAGCACACAGCTCTTAAGCAATCATTTGCCAGTGTAACACTGAATGATTCTGTCAGAAGAACACTGCTTTGTAGGTAGATAAGCATCAGTACTAGAAAGTTGATACTTACCGAGCACAAATAGCATCTACTTCTAAACTGAATACAATCTACCAGAAGAGATCATTATCCAGAGAGAAACAGCACACTTATAACCTCCTTATAATATTGTTCAGAAATTCTACACGCTACATGCTTCCGCTGTTCAGTAAAACTCTAGATTGAAAAAAGGAGTCAAACAGTTTTACTTTTAAGTGACTCTGAAGTTTGTAGTATGTTAAAAGCTTAGTAGTTCTTCATTTTTCATATCTAAGTGAATAATAGTTTTACTGGTAAGAGCTGTACCTGACTGATAAAGCGTGTGAGCCTTTACAAAATCAAGGAATAACTAAAAGACACACTTCCTGTATGCTCCCTGAAAATCTTACATAGAGCTTAAACTGCTCTTCATTCATTTTATCACACTGCTACATGATTTAATGAGCCTATCATCCCCAAACAGGACAAAACTCAAAAGCTGTCTGAAATAAATATGCAGAACAACTGCTACCTTATATTCCCTCCAATCCTGACTTGAGAAGCACAAGAAGTTACAGGTAAGTTTAACACATTTATACGCTGGATCCCAAAAAGGAAAGCATTTCTCATCTGTAATTTTAAGAAATAAAATTTAACAGTCATAGATACACATTCTAAGGAAAGAACTAATTCATTAAGCAACACACAGAGCCAGACAAAAAAAAATGTAATCTAAGCAGTTACTTATGAAAGTGTACCTCTGAAACTTAACACAAAGAAGTCTCAGCTAGTGAACCTGACTTGCAACAAACTACAGGAGTGATCCCTCTATATAATTGTTCAGTAAATTAAGACTACTCAGTTAAAGCCCAACTTGCTTATTTATACTGAAGTGATGAACATGGATTTCTTCCCCTGAAAATCTGCAGAATTCAAAGATTATTGAGACATACCTCCTCAGCAGCAGCTGTATTCCTGATTGCTTGTAGGAGGAACGTGATCTTAGACTGACCTGGAATATTTTCATAGGTCTCCTGCACAAAAAAAAAAGGATGTGGCTTATTGTAAACAATTACTAGCAAGCATGTGTTCAGTATTAATGTGAATTGACTTTCCTTTTAAAATAACTCCAGTATCCACCCAGTTAATAGAAAATACAAAAAAAAAAAAAAACTACCAAACCAAAAATTTCTGACCTATTTTAAAATCTTGAGTAAAGCCTTTGTTACCTAATAAGTCATTCCATACTGCAGTGATCTATGCATGCGTTACTGGCCACTTAAGAGATGAGTTAAGTAATACAACATAAATTAAACACATATCCTCCCAGAAAAACAACATATACAGAGTACACATCCTCCTGTGATTCCATCAGAGCTTCTATCAGATCAAAGGATTAAGAGCTTTGGAAGCCTGAGACTGAACGATGATCAACAGGTTAATAACCACTGATAAATATATACTTCAAAAACGTGTTCTTTTTTTTTTTTGGAACCTTTTTAATGACATTTACAATGTTGTGTGACAGTCGCACATCTCATTTTGAATAAGAACTTTTCATTTTAAGCTCCTGCCTAAATTTCAGAAAGAGACTATTTAGCACCCCCCTTAGGGAAACCCTCTTAATAAAATGGAAAGTTTAATAAGAAGTTTGTTCCCATTGTCTTACACACTTCTGATGGGGAGTTCATTCACTATGGCTTTTTAAATTAGATTCTTGCTTAGAAGCTGGAGTCAGCATAGAACCAATTAACTTTTGCTATCCAAAACCTGGAATATGTGAGTATTTAAAAACTATAAACGCTTGTTTCTAACATATTAAACCTACATAGATAAGAGATGCGGAATTACAAGCTGGAGACAAACCTCTTAAAACACTTGGAAAGAGTTCTATACTTACTACCTCTGAAAAAGTTAATTTTTGTGGACATCATTTTGAAGATAAATTACTCAGCCCTTTCCAAATATTCACTATCCCATCCTGAACTCAAGGAACAAGCCTACTGCACAAAGCCCAAGTTCATTTCAATCTGTTTCCTGCCTGCCTGCTTAGCATTCTTACCCTTGCAGCAGCTCTTTCTAATACTCCAGCAAATTTACGTGCATTGACCATACACCTGCTGTTTTCAATGAAGTAGTTTCCCATCACATATTTAATATTAGACATAATCTTCCTCCACTTTCCATACCTTTTTCCTAGTAGGCCCCATTCACAGAGCTGATTCCTACTTCATACTCTCTCTAGTTGCTAATATACACTCACAGTCAATGAGAATCAATCCCTAGTGAATCCCTGCATTTAATCTAATCATTTCATGGAGACTGCAAAATTAAATGAGGTTTAGGGTCAGAACAGAAAAGCTTCTCAGATTAACCATTTCCATGAGTGTATCTATTTCTCTTGCACTATTATCTACAAATACAAAGACAAATTCAGAACCATGCCCCTGTGCTGGAAGGGGACTACTTTGCTGGCTACGCCCTAACTATGTACCCGGATCCTGCTACATGTTCACTGTATTCTTGCAGTTCACAATTAGCTCCCCAGCTACCTTATCCAGAGCTAAAAAGTTTCTCACACAGCATGACTAACTTTCAGAATACATGCAAGGAAATGTCTATTACGTACTTAGTACTTGTGTTTTTCAAATCTGAGAAATATATTCCTAAAAAGAGCGTAAAATCATCAAGACAGTAAATGAAAGTTTCTCCATTAGAAGGTGGACACACAAATAAGAGAAAGACAGGCCTTTATAATCATCAGATGACACTGCAGTAAGTTTTAATGGGAGATAAAATGAATGAACCAGGTTTCAGCAAACTGGTCAGAAAAAGTCATGAGCGTGCTAGCACATACATAGATCCATACACATAAATACTTAAAATAGAAACACGTTTTAGATGATTCGACTTCCCTTCCTCCTCTTCTGGTTTTTTAAAGCTTTCTCTGCACCCCATCCAAACAGGGTATAACTCTACATCTCCATCAAGTCTAGTCTTTAGCATAAGACTAATTTCAATGACCAGACCTATCAGAAGTAATCCATGTCTATCTCCTTCAGTTCCCTTTCTAGCCATTCCTCACACTCACTCATTTTCACTAGACACAAATGGAAACCTGCAATTCAATTCACCTGCAGTTATTTCAATCCTTATAGTATTTAATACCACCCCCAACAGTAAGTACACCTTAAAAAACTGACTGGACTATGCAGACGTTAAAGATCAAATGTGAGTCCTATACGATTTTAATAAGCAGATCTTCTAAAGGCTATGCAATACTTTCATTCAAAGAAATCTTACTTCAAGAAAGACAATTTGTAAAGAAAAAAGGGTCCATCTACCTACTCTGTAGAGAAACAGACTTGTTTTTCTAGGTGCAAGATCATTAAACTGCCATGAAGAAGACTGAGCTAGGTTCTTCACAGCTGTACATGGTGGATGAGAGAGAACAGGTGTAATTTGAAAAAAGGACATTCAGACCTCTTTGCTCTAATGAGGACAATCAAGCAGGAGCGGGTTGCTCTGAGAGCCTGTGCAGTCTCCATTCTTGGAGGTTTTCAAGTCTCAATAGGACCAAGCCCCAAGTGACCTGGTCTGACCTGATAGCTGACACTGCTTTGAACGCTAGATTGCACTACAGACCTCACGAGGACCCCTCCACTCTGACCCCTCCACTCTAAACCATAAGAATAACTGCACTAACCCTTTCAAATATGCAGAAATCAATGCCAGATTCAGTGCAGTTAAATAAGTAAAAATTAGACTACCTGCTCGTATTTGTATATGAAACTACAGACTTGGAAAGCTTGGTAATCTATCATGACAATTACGGCTTCTTATTCTGACTGACCATAGTGCATATGTATCTATGAAGACTAAAAACCTCCAACTTGGCTCCAAGCAAGTTTCTGACAGAAGTTTTAAACTGCTTTTCCAAGAACGTTTTGTTTCATAGGCATTATGACACAGTTGTCCAATAAATCTGCTTTGTTACAGTTTTATTAAAGGTCAAAAAGTTGTGACAAATGTTCTTATGTTACATTCAAGCAGTTGAGAAAGAAATTCAGCACCCAGGGAAAGGCCCTCCATTCTAATGTGGGACTAATTGTCTCAGCTTCTTCAGGAAGCATTTGAGGTAATCAATACTGAACAGAACTTTGCTAGCTTTCTAAAAATGTACGTCTTCCCTCCTTCTCACTTCCAAATTGTATTTTAGGAATTTTCACTATGGCATCAGGAACAATAATACTTTTTATTCTGCACCAAACAATGTGCTGAACTCTGCTGACCGCTGAAGTGATGAGAGCGATAAAAGACTCGACGCAGCCATGCAGTGGGAATTCATGCTAAACCTAGACGCTAGTATTTAATTCAATGGAAGAGATTCCCCACTAGGCTTGACAATGGAGTCTTAAGCATGACAGAGAGAAAGAATTAACGTGGCTTAACCATCACAAAGAATTTTAGCTGAAATCACACATCTGAAAAGTTTTTGCTGATAACAGAGAAACTCAGCATATTGAAAACGCTTCTTGTAGTGAAATATTTCTTAGCTGACGAAACACTTGAATACACGGCCCATCCCGAAGTTAAAAACCAAACTACTGCGTGGAGAAAGAGGAGGTCCGTGGCGGGAGGAAGGGGGGGTGGTGGTGTCCTCAGCCCTGCCCCACCGCGGGCGGCAGCGCCGGGGCACCGACCCTCGGCGAGGGTCGCTCCGGGGAGCGGAGGCACCGGCCCAGGTTGCCCGGACAAGTCGTGGCCGCCCCATCCCTGGAGGCGTTCAAAGCCAGCCGGGACGGGGCTCAGAACTACCGGATCTAGTGGAAGGCGTCCCTGCCCGCGGCAGGGGGGCTGGAACTGAGAAAAGCGGCCGCAGGCGCAGCCACCTCCGGGCGCCTCGACCGCGCCCTCCGAGCCCCGCACCCACCGAGGGCGCCCACCCGCCCTGACCTCGTTCGGTCCCCGAGCCTCGGGGGGCAGGGATCGGCCCCAGCGCCCCCCGCCTGCCCTGCCCTCCCCTCCCAGCGGAGCCGCGCTCAGTCACGCCGGCCACCTCGGGCGGAGCCAGCCCAGGGCCCGTATCGCCACGGGCACCGGGGAGAAGCAGCAGCCCCCACGGGGGGAGGTGAAATCAGGAGCCTCCACGGACTGGGGGCTTGGAAACAGGAAGCCCCACGGGCTGGAGGGGATGGGAGCAGGAGCCGCAACGGGTTGGGGGGCAGTGGGAGCAGGAGTCCCCACGGGTTGGGGGGCAGTGGGAGCAGGAGTCCCCACGGGTTGGGGGTGGGAGGGCATTGGAGGAAGCCCCATGGGTGAGGGGTGGTAGCGGTGGAAGCCCCCATGGGTTAAGGAGAGGGGAGGGGGGTGAGGGTGGAAACCCCCAACGGTTAAGGCTTAGGGGGGTAAGGATGGAAGCCCCCACGAGTTAAAGGGGGGGGGGTGAGGATAGAAGTCCCCACAGGTTAAGGCGGGGGTGTGTGTGAGGATGGAAGCCCCCACAGGTTAAAGGGAGAGGGGGGGTGTGAGGATAGAAGCCCCCACGGGTTAAAGGGAGAGGGGGGGTGAGGGTGGAAGCCCCCACAGGTTAAAGGGGGGGGTGAGGGTGAACGCCCCCCCAGATTAAAGCAGGGAGGGGGTGAAGATGGAAGCCCCCATGAGTTAAGGGGCGGGGTTAGAAGAAGTCCCCACTGGTTGAGGGGAGAAGAAAGCCCCCCCGGAGGGGGCGATGGTGGTAGAAGCTGAAGCCTCCTCGGAGGGGAGAATGTGGGAAGCAGAAGCCCCCCCGGGAGCTCCACAGCTGGCGGGAGGGGCCGAGCGGTGCCGGACACGCGGGGCTGCCGCGGGGCGGGGGGGGGCGATCCGCGACCCACGCCAACCGCCCTCGGCCGGAGCCCCCGCCAGCGCCCGCCGCGCGCCCCCCGGCACCGGCACAAACCGCCGCAACCGCCCGGCTGCCCCGCGACACGGCGAGGGCCGATCGCGGCGGGGCCGGGCCCGGTGCCGCCCCGGGCACAGACGGTGCCGCCGCGCACACGTGGGGCTCGGCCGGCGCCCTCCCCCGCTGCCCGGCCCGCGAGCGCTGACAGGACCGGGCCCCCGCGGCGCGGGGCCCGTTACCTCGGCCTGCTTGCGAACCGCGTTGTCTGGGCTGAGCAGGTTGCCCAGCAGAAGGTAGAACTGCTCCTGCTCCACCGCCGCCGCCGCCGCCATTGCTGCGAAAGGGAAAAGACAGGGCGGGAGGGAGGGAGGGAAGGAGGCGGGAGCGGGGCAGCGCCGGCCTCGCCGCCGGCCGCGCGGGGGGGAACGGGCGGGGCCTCCCGCGCGAGCCGCGCTTTCGGGCTCTCCCATTGGCTGAGGCGCTCGCGGCCTCGCTCCTCATTGGCCCGCCCGCCTTGGTGACGTCACGGCGTCTCGCGGCGAGGGGGAGAACGAGACTGAAGAAGCGTCCCCGAATGGGAGGGGGCGGGGGGGGGAGTTGAGAGTGGGGGGGTTCGTCTCCTTTCGTGTCACTGGTGCGCCCGCGGGCCGGGGGCGGGGCAACGCCGCGAGGGGCGCCTCTGATTGGCCGGCGGCTGCAGCGGCCTCGGCGCGATTGGACAGAGGGGAGGGCGGGGCCGCGCCGGGCCGGGCCGCGGAGCTGGGGCAGGGCTGGGGGGGGAGGGACGGAAAGCGCGGGAGATTGCGAGGCGTCTCCCCGCTCCCGCTCCTCCCGCCGGGGCTCGGCGGCCGCTCGGTGTGTGCACACAGGGACCTGCAGGCGTGCGCCTACACACGTGTGTATATACGCACAGACACGCACGTGTGCATATGTATGCACACATACATACACATGTATGCACATACACGTACACATGCACACATACACACATAGAATCACCAGATTGGAAAAGACCTCTTGGATCATCAAGTCCGACCATTCCTATCTGCCACTAAATCATGTCCCTGAGCACCTCGGCTACCCGTCTTTTAAACACCTCCAGGGATGGTGACAACCACCTCCCCAGGCAGCCTGTGCCAGTGCCCGATGACCATTTCTGTGAATGTTTTTTTCCTGATATCCACTCTGAACCTCCCCTGGTGCAGCCTGAGGCCATTCCTGCTTGACCTGTCCCCTGACACTTGGGAGAAGAGGCCAGCTCCCTCCTCTCCACAACCTCCTTTCAGGTAGTTGTAGAGAGCAATGAGGTCTCCCCTCAGCCTCCTCTTCTCCAGGCTAAACAACCCCAGCTCTCTCAGCCGCTCCTCCTAAGGCCTGTTCTCCAGCCCCTCACCAGCTTTGTTGCTCTTCTCTGGACACGCTCCAGAGCCTCAACATCCTTCTTGTGGTGAGGGGTCTGGAATCAAACACAGAATTCAAGGTGCAGTCTTACCAGTGCCAAGTACAGGGCATCATAGAATAGTTTGGGTTGGAAGGGACCTTAAAGATCATCTAGCTCCAACCCCCTGCCATGGGTAGGGACACCTCCCACTAGATCAGGCTGCCCAGAGCCCCATCCAACCTGGCTTTGAACACCTCTAGGGATGGGGCAGCCACAATTTCCCCGAGCAACCTGTGCCAGTGTCTCATCACTCTCGTGGTGAAGAAAATCTTCCTTTAGTCTAAATCTGCCCGTCTCCAGTTTATACCCATTGCCCCTAGTCCTATCACTACAAGCCTTTGTGAACAGTCCCTCCCCAGCTTCCCTGTAGCCCCTTTCGGGTACTAGAAGGTCAGTATAAGGTCTCCTTGGAGCCTCCTCTTCTCCAGGCTGAGCAACCCCATCTCTCTCAGCCTGTCCTTGCACATATGCACACATCTACATACATGCACACACACACATATACACACACATGCACATATACACACATGCACATAGATTCACACTCTTATACGTGCACACTCACATATACATACGCACACGCACACATACATATGCATATACATGTACATACACACATACATACGCTCATGTATACATACACACATGCATATGCACATGCATGCACACATACATGCACATACACACACACACGAGGAGGTCTTCAAGGCCAGGTTGGATGAGGCCTTGAGCAGCCTGATCTAGTGGGAGGTGTCCCTGCCCGTGGCAAGGGGGTTGGAACTGGATGATCTTTAAGGTCCCTTCCAACCCAAACAGTGCTATGACTCTATATGCACACATATGCACACGTGCAAATACACACACCTATACATGCACACATGCACGTGCACACACATACATGCACATACACGTACACACATAGGCACACATACGCACATGTGCCCATACACACATATACATCTTATGCATATACACACATATGCACGTACGTGCACGCATACAGATGCGCACTCAGACACATACATACATGCACATACGCACAAATATACATACACACACATACACACAGGTGCATACACATGCACACAGACACAGTGATCGCAGGTTCACACAGTGGGACAGAAGCTGTTCAGCACACTGAGTGGGTGTGCTCTGAGTTTGCACGTTGGGGTTGTTCAGCCTGGAGAAGAGAAGGCTCCAGGGAGACCTTCCAAACGCCACCCAGTATTGAGAGGAGGCCTGTAGGAGAGCTGTGGAGGGGCTCTTCATCAGGGTGTGCGGTGACAGGATGAGGGGTAATGGTCTTATTCTGAAAAAGGGGAAATGTAGATTAGATATTAGGAAGGTATATTTTACTGTGAGGCACAGGAACAGGTTGCCCAGAGTAGTCACGGATGCCTCATCCTTGGAGGTGTTCAAGGCCTGGTTGGATGAAGCTTTGAGCAACCTGATCCAGTGGAAGTTGTGCCTGCGCATGGCAGGGCGGTTGGAACTGGGTGATCTTTAATGTTCCTTCCAACTCAAACTGTTCTATGTCAAGGGTTTTCACTGATACATTGGCACAGTGGGTGTGCATATGGGTCTGAGGCTTAAAGGTGTGGGACCCAAAGCATTACCCTGCTTTGTGTAAGTTGGGGTCCTCCTCTAGCCCTACTCCAAAAGACTCTAGAATCCCTCACGTACCCCTACATGTATTTTCCTGTTCAAATGACTTGGTCAAAGCTATGTTAGATCTCAAACAACGGTCCATAGTATGCTCCATTCAAGAATCCCAACTGTATGATTGGATAAAAGTTACTCAGTATTCCCTGTGCTCGCATGGAATATGAGGTTCACAATAGGTATGCTGAGAGGCTTTGAACATTGCTCCACTTGCTAGTGGAGGTCTTTCTGCCTCGGGGTTCTCTAACAAGCCCTTTGGGGTTCAGCCATCAGGCAATGGCTGGCTGGATCTGGTCCCAGCTGGGTAGGCACTGCAGCCAAACTGTGCCCATGGAATGCAAGTGCTTTAAAAGCAACAGGGAGCAGCCCATGAGCTGGTGGAAAAAAAGATAGGAACATCTTCCTGACTGAATTGAGAAAGAATTGCAAGCAGAGCTAGAGGATGATTTAAAGCTAAATCAAAGCTCAGAAGGACCAAAAGTGAAGATGAATTATGAAAGCGGGCATGCTTTCTAATGTGAAGTACTCATCTGTAAGTGTCCTCAGTCCCTAGTTATGTGGATTAGGTGTTTACAGTTTATCACAGATTCTGGCAGGCCCTTTGGATGTAATCTTGAAACAAGCAGGATTTTTTTGCCTTTTTGTTGCTTGTGGATTTTATAACTTCAGGAACATTCTTTTCTGCTTTCCTTGTGTAAATGAAGAAATGCATTTGCCTTCATTTTAACTTGCCTTAATGGGGATTTAAGCATAAATCTCTGGGAGTTTGTTAGCTAAAGAATGTGGTATCTGACAGGGTTTGGGGAGAGAATGTAAATTGCACAACATGTAGGATTGTTTTCTTGTCTGTGCTGTTTTTTCTGTCTGTAGATGCAGGGAGTGGGTTGTTACATAAAGACTGTCTAGTTGTCTTTGAGAAACAGCTGGGCAAACAAAGTCAGTAATTTGCTAAAGGCTTAAAGACAGTTGCCAAATCATCTTTGGAGTACCAGTGCTGAAAATCAGAGTCAGTTAGAGATCTCTTGGAAGAGGAAGGCAGGAACAACCTGATGCTATTTGTTAGAGCAAGCCTAGCAAGAGACTCTCTATATGTGTGTGTGTTTCCATTACAGTGTGTATAATGATCATTAAACACAGTTAATATGGTCTAGGAATTCATTTTGCCCTGGTATTCAAAGACTAGAAGGAAGCATCTGCACTGGGTTGATAAGAACCCAGCAGATCAATGCTGTTCTGCTTCAAATCCTAAGCAGATTAAAAACTCATCTTAGGTAAAAAATAGTTAAAGTATCAGAAAGAGTCACAAGGAGTTAAAAATGTCACTAATGCAATGCGATGAGAGACTCTGCCACATCAGGTGCTTGTTCTCACCTGCGACAAGTTTGAAGCCAAAGCATGAGAAGCAGCCAGAAACTATGCTGAAGAAGCAGATATCAGCACCAAAGATGATTTGAACAAGTACTTGAGGAGAGCTCAGATACAGCCACAAAGCACTCAGCAGCAATGTTCATACTGCTGGATATTGCCCAACTTCTGCAGTGTGTCTCAATTTTAAAAAAGAGACAGCAGAAAGTACAAAGTACAGAAAACCATTCCATGTGTCTTGAAAGAAAGGAAGGTGTTCATTAAGTAGCAGAAATCAAAAGGACCACCTTGACCTCTTCTAGCAGTCTAGACCCAAGGAGTGTGTTGAACTCTACTTTATCCAAAGAAACTTTATTGACGTTTTAAAACTCTAACCAGTTGAGAAATGGGAAATTCAGGTTTTCAAAACACAGAAACTCTTCTGAAGTACCTATTTAACTTCACATCTCTGCTAATGAACGAATTATAAAGGAAGAGAGAGCTGGAAGACAATGTTTTTTATATCAGAGGAATGCCGTAAGGTTCCTGCCACTGTAATAGGAGATGTGGGCTAACAGAAAAAGTGAAGAAAAGTATCTCAGACTTGTAAAGTACTTTCTGATGCTACCTTACAAGTGAGGGGTTTGATGTGGATGTATTACAAACTTCAGAAGCAAAGAATGAGGTGAAAGGAGAGAAAAATAAGATAGAGAAAAGAAGATAAGGCAAAATAAATCCAAACCTAGTTACTAAGCATAGTAACAGGCTGTGCCCAGAGTCCTTAAGATGTCAGCTCTACCACAATGAGATCTACCATGCGTTTAAAGCACCTATTGATGGTCCATATGGATTCCATATTCTCTACATATCACAAAACCACATCCATGTTGGACTGAGGGGCCAGAGAAGAGTTAAAAAAGTGCAGGAAGGCAGATTTCCAGCAAAAGTCAACAAAATGGAGTAAACTGATGTCAGCGGCAGGCTATGCTCTAGCAAGGGCTGTCTGAAGCTATCTTTGCAGAGCAAGTGGTTTGCTGTGATGACAACATGCCTGAGAATTGTCCTGGCCAAAACGTGGAGTAAGGCAAAGGATTACAAGCTTTTCAGTAATGAGCATTGTTAGTAGACTACAGTTGTCACAAATCCTTCATTCATCTCTTTCTTGTACTCAGAGCTTGAGAAGTGGTCAGTTCCCATGCCCAATAAAGGGTATCGACACAGATGCTGCTCTTTCAACTTTACTCCAGCAAGCCCTAACCTGAGGCTTCCTACTGGATTTTTATATTGGGAAGACGCAGCTGGGCTTGATGGAGGTGATAGAACTGTGCCTAGGCAGGAGCTGAGAGGAGTACCGGGGTGTCAAGAGTGCTGGGAGTCTGGAAAATTGCCATCACTCACTAATGACATCCCAGATTATTGGGTGAGAACTTTGTGAAGCCACTGAAATGGTTAATGAGCTTAATGACGTAACAGGGAAGCTTCACAAGCAGGTTATACTGCAGACCCTAGGTACTAAGATTTGAAAAGCTACTGAGCTATGAAGAAGCTTTGAACGTTATGTAGGGTGAGGAAGAGGCACCTCAGACTTACCCCCCACACTGGGTTTACTCACTGGAAGTCAAATATCCCTTAGAGGACATCAAACTGAGGGAATTTTGCTCCTCCAGAACTCATAGGGACTTCTATGTATGTCTGGGAGTAATTTCTGACAGACCAGCTATAACTGATAAAAGAGTTCATGCTAACCTTACCAGAGACCACTAGACAGTGTAGAATGGGGTATGATGGACCGGGATAACCTGTGGAGATAAGTGACTGCTTGAGCAGGGCTCTTCCCACTGGTTATTTTACTTGAGAGTGATGAAGTGGAAGAAGTAGGAGAGAAGGTTTTTGTGAGGATGATAGATAATACTATACTGAGGCCGTGTCTGCTGCATCATAAGACAAGATGGATAATTTACTGAACAGCCTGAGCAGTACAAAGTGCTACAACCTGCTGAACTCCATGAAGCTGCGCTTGCAAATCCCACTGGAAAAATAGTGGTTTATATTCATCATCAACGTAGACCTTTCAGTTCCAGACAAGACCATTTGATTTTGTTAATTTAGGGGGCAACTTGCCTAAACTTAATAACCAGGTGTTTATAGGACTGTGTGATTTGATGTGTTAACAATATAGAGGTTGGGAATAATACAAAAAATCACGGGGGTTGTATTGAAAAAATGGACAAAATATGAAAATATAAATCAGTTTTAGCTGATAACAGCAAGAGGTGGTAAGGAGAAATGTAATTACTCTCTAAGAGACTAAGATAAAAACACAGGGGATTCACCAAAACCAAAGAAAAAATTGGTCATTCATAAAATTCCTTTCTTGGAATTGAATTAATTTTTATAAACTCAGTTATTACTGAAGACTTTTAGATCATTTCAGTGGCATGGTTGCTTTTATTAGGATAGCTCGTCAAAAGCTTTGGTCTGACATTTTGTTCTGAACAGAGTCTCATCACAGCGGCTTTGAGCAGTGTAAAGAAACTTTCTGACCCTCTCTGTGTTAGCCTAGGCTAAAGTATGATACTTGAATGGCCTGCTAGTGCTTTGGTTGCAGATCTATCAACGATGCTTTTCCTGACATGGAAAAGGAACATTGCTTTTAAAAGCAAGATATGAACATGAATAGAATTACTCCAAAATGAGTACATTGCCTTTATGTGGGCTATCATAGGAAATGCCATTTCCTTAATCACAAATTCAGGGTCCCCAGGGAAGGAGTAGCAGTGGATTTTTTGTCAATGGCTCATAGTATCCACAGTAAATGTCCTTTGTCCCTAGGGGACAAAACTTGACAACTTTAAAATGAATTCAGTATGAAAGAATGTAGTTTTGAATGAGTGAATGTTGGCAGGTATGATGACATATTTAATTCTTTGGCGAGACTCTGCACTCAAAGCATCTTGCCAGGCTGCATGGGAGTGAAGAAATTCACAACCCTTTTCACACATTTCTATTAATTACTTGCTGTGCTTTTTATTTTATACCATCTTTTGTAAGTACACAAAATGAAAGTAGAGCAATATATTTTGTGAGGCAGCAAACAAGATACTGTGAAATACCTGTTGAGCTGCTGCCAAAAATTTTGCTTTTCCTACTTAAAAAGTTGAAAGTTGCCTTCTGTATCAGGATGGCAGCTTATCAGTCTCCTTGCTGCCAGCTGTACTTTGGGTTTGACATTTCATCGGGTTTTACTGAGAAATAATGTAAAATCATGCAAACCATTATGGAAATGCACTACCACCTACATCTAGGTTGGCTTGCCAGAAGTCAAGATTCTGCTGTGCTTCTTGCTCTTCTGTGCTGGTTTTGGATCGGGTAAAGTTAATTTTCTGTGTAGTAGCTGACATGGGCCCGTGTTTTAGATTTGTGCTGGAAACAGTGTTGGTAATATGAGGATGTTTTAGTCACTGCCTAGCGGTGCTTATGGCATCAAGACCTTTTCTGCCTCTCACCCCACCCCACCAGTGAGGGGACACAGCCTGGACAGCTGACCCCAACTGACCAAAGGGATATTCCTTACCATGTGGCACCATGCTCAGCAAATAACACTGGGGGAAGAGGAAGGAAAGGGGGGGGACATTCAGAGTGATGAAGTTTGTCTTCTCAACTGTTACACATAATGGGGCCCTGGTTTCCTGGACACCTGCCTACCAATGGGAAGCAGTGAATTAACTACTTGTTTTTCCCTCTGCTGACTTGCACAGCTTTTGCTTTACTTATTAAACTGACTTTATCTCAACCCATGAGTTTTCGTCACTTTTACCCTTCTGGTTTTCTCCCCCATCCCACCATGGGGGAAGGTGAGTGAGCAGTTGTGTGGGGCTTAGTTGCTGACTGAGGTTAAACCACAGCATTCCCCCAGCACTGATTCTGCCTTACTGTTGCAAAACTTCATTTCTCCTTCCAGTTTCCTTATGCGCGGGAGAAAAGAGACTGCTAAACAGTCAATATTCAACCCGTTTTGCCATCTAGATAGAAAAATAGACCTTTCAGCAAGAATCAAATTTGCAATTGTTTGTGCGTTAGACAGAGCATTAATTGGTTTGGCATATTAGTTGGCTTAAGACTGGGAAATTTTTTTGAAGGAAGGTTATTCTGTAAGTGCATGATTATAACACAGTACTTTTCCAAATTATGAAGATTTCTGTGTCCTAAACGTGTTGAATGTCAAATTTTATTTATTCTGTGGTTCACATCATAAAATCACTTGTCAATATTTTGCATATAATTTATTACATTTGCCACACCTTTATAATAAAGTTTTGTTACTGTTATCCTGTTTCAACACAGCTCTGAAGGAACATTTTCAGATCTTCAGATGAAAGAAAATGTTAATTGCAAGTTCAAAAGGGACAATATTAATCAGATTAAGAAGAATGTGAAAATGTGATTAATTGTAAAAAGCCTAATAAATAATCCTATGGGGAGAAAAAGACCTGAAATTCATAGAATCATAGAATCATAGAATCACCAGGTTGGAAAAGACCCACCGGATCATTGAGTCCAACCATAATTTAATCAGTTAGTCAAGATCCTTGGTAAGCAAATGGAAGGACATATGGACACAAGTCAGGCAGAAAATTATGTATGATTTGGTCAAGTGATGAAGTCGTGAAACCAGCAATGTACTTTTGGGTTGCTCTGACAGAAGTGTGGCTTGCTGGGCTGAAGAGACAATCATTGCTGTGAAAGCACCAACTCATATGATGAGAGGAAAGTAGCAAACGCAAGTGCAGATTACAAGTTGTCTATGTGGCATTTACATTCCTTTTGATGAAAATTGAATGTGCTTATCACAGTAAACACTCTAACCTAGAATTAGGGGGCTGAGAGGATGCATTTAAAAGGAAAAGCTAGAAGAGATCATCAGCAATTACTATGATAGACATTACAAACACAAATTACTCTGTTGAGCATTATATGAAATATTACTTATCTTTACACATTACTTATCTTTCCTAACTTAAAGGAAAAAAAAATCCTTCAGCAGTATTTTTTGAAAATTTCTCCTGAACTTTTGGTCATATGAGGTCATTTATGTAACCATACTGTAATATTGCTAAAAGATCTGCAATGTATTTGCACAGGAAAACTTAATTTTAGTATTTTCCAAATCCCAAGTGCTTGACTTTGTAAACTTAAATTTTTTTTAGAGTATTATTAAAAAAAGTAGATCTGTCATATGAATTCAAGACAAAACGTCATAAATGTATGGTCTTCTCTCTGGCCTGGCTTTCCAGTGAGTATTTGAATCTGTCTCTCTCTACTCTCAGGTAATACAGATCGGGGATCAAGCTATTAACCTGGGCAAAGCCAGCTCAGATCACAGAATCACAGAATCACAGAATAACCAGGTTGGATGTGCTCTTGCAGAATGAAAATCCAGTTCAGTGGTGGACTATGGCATTCTCACTCTGAAGCAGATGAAGTAATGCATTTCTCTTATAAGAGAGAAGCAGCAATACGTTTATTGATATAAACCAGTCACTTAACAAAGTTTTATAGTAAATGCAGCAGTGGTTTAACAAGATTTGGTGGCAAGGTGCACTTAATTATTTACTGCATAGAGGAAAGGGTCAGACAAACCTATCAGGGAGACCCTCTTGTTGAGTCACGAGGTTCAGAAAGCACCTCGTTGCTTTCTGAATTCCTCAGAGTGGAGTCTAGGTGTGGCTGGATTGAATCCTAGTCCCAGACCTGGTCAATGGTTTGTATCTGAAGTGTTGTATATGAGCAATCAATCCTTTATCACTTAGCTAAGGTTTCAAAGTCTCAGTGCACTGAAACCAAATTTGCTTACTGAGTATCTGATGTGTTAAGGAGTTCTCTCAGCTTCGAGGAGTAATCTTGAGAGGCATCACTGCTCAAAGAGAGAGCCTGGGGTGCAGCCTGCTGCCATGCAGGAGAGTTCAAAGGGCTCTTGGGCTGCTCACTGTTTATGGGATAAGGTGATTTACTCAGTTGTATTTGCATATCAACTGCACGTGCCAGTTTCTTCCAAATTTGGTTTGAGTTGAACACCATCCAGCACTGTTTCCCAGTGGATGCATAACCATAGATTAGCCCTTGGCTATTGTGTTATTATCTGTCTCCCCCAAATCCACTTTGAACCAGATGCAGCCATCAGATCAGATCAGATCAGATGCATCCTTTATGACCGCAACTGGTGGTTATAGCTTGATCAGGGTTATGGGAAAAGGTCAGGTCGGGGAATGAGGGAAAACACACTGTCACACTCCACCCCCTGACTATAGTTAGTTCATCTTACCTTCACACAGTGGTGGTACCATCAGCTCCTTCCTCTCTGCCTTAAGTACTGTATTGATGATTTATGTGCTTACAGATCCACGGCAAGTAGATAGTGAAGTATTGCTATTTGCAATATTATTAGTAATATTAATTATATTAGTTATATTTGTTCTATTCATATTATTAGTGTGCATATTTTGGGAGAATGAATTTGGGTTATTTATTTCATCACATGCCAAACCTTAATCTACAATATGATTATAAGCAATAGACATATTAAAGTTAGTAAAATCACAGCTGTCAGTGACCATCCAAGAAGTGTTTCCTACCAATGATGTTCTTCATCTTTCTTCACTCTTTCCAAGACATAGTGTATCTCTTCTGTATCATGATGAATGGTGATTAGAGTTTTGTGTCCATTGTTTTGGATGCATTCTAGCAGCTGACATGGGTCATTTTGTTGTAGTAGCTTCTTCACCGATATAAGATTTATTTCGGTGGAGGTAGGCAGTAAATCTTGGCTTAATTCGTAAGTATGACAATTTATAAGATGTAACAGGAGCTGAATAATTAAGGATGCATCCCATAATTTTAGTAAAGTTAGAAACACAAATATTTGAGTGAACACTTGTATCAATAGTAATGTTATCTATGAATATAAAATCACAAAGGGTTCTTCTAAAAACACATCTTTTTCCTATACATTCAAGTACAGTTGCAGGGGTTTCATTGGGGTGTATTTCAAAATGACAAAAATATTGTTCAGTGTCAAGACAAATGTCTTGGGCTTTGGTGATGTTACTCTCACTAATGAATCTTTGTTGTTTCCCCACAATGTGTACATTAACATCAACAGCTTGCCATTTGTTTGCATTTCGTTTGGCCTGTACTCTGTGTCCTAATGGATAGAGTATAGCTCCGTTGTGATTTAATCCTAACACAAGGATGGTGTATAGCAAAGCATTGCATATTGTTACGACAAAAGCTGTGGCCTTATTATTGATGGGGTCATAAGTAAAATTGACTAAATAGCACCAGGATTGGAATTCCTTTTCAAATGCAGTTGCATTATCCCAAATTACTTTTCAAGAGGGTAAGGTGCCTTCTTCAATTTGTTTCATAATTGCTGCTACCATAGATTGCATCCCCAGTTGTGCTTGGATACGACTAAGAGCTAGAGAAACATTATTTTGGGCTGCACCAAGTGCATCCACAATCAATTGGTGGTCCCTTTAATTAATTCTTTCCCACGGAGGCAGTATATCAGATAAAAGCCATTAGTTATCCCCAAATGCTAACAAAGAAGCAGCATTGTTAGGGTTTGGAATAGTAACATGAAAACAACATTTCTCTTTGCTTCTCTGTGGGGTGCTATAAGAGAAAATAAGAGACTCTTTTTTTTTTTGGTGAGAAGACTCCAAACAAATCACTCCATCAAAAAGAGGAAAAAATCCGTCATGCACTAATTCTATATTTTGTACCGCTGCTATCAGTAACTTTGCAGGTTTAGTCATAGGCACAGTACCAATGGATGGTATTGACCATCATAGGCTGTCCTGCCTGTAATACTGTTGGATATTCTCTTTTCTCAGTGAGTGGAGAATTAAGCTGACCATTTTTACAAAGAATACTTGCCTTGCAGGGCTTCCAGTAGGCCCATATTGATTATTTAATCAGCAAGAATTTGTTCACGTGGACAAACCAGAGTACTGTACTTTAGTCCCAGTCTTGGAAATGCTTTGCTGTTCCGCATGACATCAAAATAAAAGTGGTTGATATGAACATGGAAAATTTCAGTACAGGTTGTAGAGGTTGGTAAAATGTAAAAAGTTTTGGGTTGTTAGTTGAGATTGTATCATGCTTTAATTACCTTTTCATTTATAAGGTATGTAGTTGGGTCATCTGATATAATGCTGATATTCTGTCGTTAAATACCACTTTTGCCTGTGGCTCATAGAGTCTATTAGACATTGAGTATGAAGTGGCATTGGTTCCACTCACTTGCTTTTCACTATCCCTTAGAAAATGAAAGTTGTCCCCAAAGAAGAATGAAGGTCAAATTGTTTAATTAAAAGAAAATTTGATCTTTTTTAAAAAAACAGGGATGGAGACAGAGAATGATCTGCAAGACATACTGAGCTCCAGAGTTTCAGTTTAATCTAGTTTGGATTTAATTTAGTTACAATTGTCCTGAATACCAAACTTCTCTTACAAGTCCAGAAAGTACTTTATTTTATTTCTTGTCTCTTTTAGCTTCCTAACATTACATTTATCTTGTTCTCTCTCATCAAATAAATCTCACGCGGGCTATCTGTAGCTCAGGTATCTGAATTCTTTGTGCTGCCATTAATTTATTTGTTCGAAGACTGTGATTCTTTTTTTATGTCAAAAATAGGGCACAATATTTGTCACTTCAGTAAAACTTAAAAGATAATATCACAGGTTGAACAATGTATTGTTGGATCATGTATGATATTTGGGAAGGAATGTACAGTATGTTTTCCATGCGCTAATAGTTGCTCCTGTCTTTTATAGTTTATAACAACTTCTCCTCTTCCAACTCTACCTGAAAGATTATTGTATTTTTTAAGAAAAACATTTTAAATATCTCTTTGTTGTGCCTTATACCCTAATTAGCCTAAAATGTCAAGGTGCCAAGGTATTAGTTCGCATTTATATCGCTTTTTATTAGTGTTTCTACAGCAGCAGGAATATATTTTTAGTATTCTCTTGTTATATGGTTCTAACATTTATTTTAATATAAAATGTAAATAAGTGTAATAGTACAAAGTTTTGGGTTTTTTTCTAAGGGTTTTTTTAAGGATTAGGTACCTGAAAAAACGTATTGGACTTTTTTTTCACATGGTTCAGTAAAACATACTGCCTTTTTGTGGGGGAGATTGAAAACGATTATGCAAATGGCAAAAATCTTGCAAAATATCATCCATTTCAAGGAGTGATGTGTCAATGGTAGCTTGCCATGGAGCTTTTTTATAAGAAGCAGGTGAAAGACAGAGAGATGTTTGATGAAACTGTTAATGAAAAAGAATGATTCTTGGCCCACTTGATGAAACAACTGCCAAAGGGGCATGTCCTATTGATGGATGGTTTTTCTCTTTCAAGTAAGCTATACTGCAGGTAATAAATACCAGCAAACAGTTAACAGCCATCTAAAACATTTCAGAAATCACCATACCTCTGGTTAAACTTAACAGAGCAAGAGATCCTTGATTTTGGCAGAATCTCATTATGGGTAAATAAATACTTTTCAGGGAAGATCACATTTATCTAATGAAAGTTTTTTTGTGGGACAGAGTATTTAAATTCTGGTAGTTTTGGTAAATTAAGTCAAATTGATTTATTTCCCAGCATTTCTATAGTTCCTGAAATCCAACCGTAGCAATGGTCAAATAAAATTACTGGTACAAAATAGATGAACATTTTTTTTTCTCCTTACACTGGGCATATCATCCTTTAGTATCAAGCACCTGCCACATGCCCATCATGAAATATCTACCAATGGGTGATGACAAAGCATCTGAGGTGTTTAACTGGAGGCGTTTGGGCAGATACCTTTCTCCAGCCATTTTTTTAATGTATGCAAGTTCCTTCCAACCTTCTGATTTCCCATGAAACATCTGGGTTCACTTCCCATTACAGAGAGGATGCCAGATTAGAAGGATTTTTAAGCTGGTCTTAATATGTCAGCTTTTGTTCTTAGTGGGAAAATGGTTAACACAATGAGTCGGTTGTTGATCAGTTACAGAAAATATCACCTGCAGGGTATCCTGAAGTTATTTCCCAGAAGGAAACACGCCTTCCCCAAAACAGATTATGAATTCAAATAGACCTCTGTTTATCATTGGTAATGTTAGACAGGACACTAGCACGCTGACGCAACACCATCCCACTTAGTATATAACGTTCTCCAGGCCACCAGCAGCTCTGCCTTAGCTATATTGAGTAGTGCTCCCACTTGTCTCAGAAGTTGTTTACATTCTGCAGGGCAAGTGAATTGTCCAACGAAAGCATCTGCTTGTGAAGTGTGTGTTTCAAGAACTTTTACAATGGTTAGATCTGGAAAAGTGTGAGGATCCAGTGAGGATAAAATCATTTTCCTGCTAAATCAAGGACTGCAAGATTTTTGTGGCAGATAATAGTTCAATTTCCCAGGTAAAACAGAATCTAATTTCTGTGACAGCAGTAAGCGGCTTTGAAGACACGACAGACAAGGTGTGATTGCTTTGACTACGAGCACTTGTCTTGATGATTTATGTGAGAAAATGCTTGGTTGTGATTCATCTTGAGTATTATCCCATTTTAAGAAGTGTGCACAGCCTCTGGAACCACCACCCATCTGGCTTCAGATGATCAGGCTCTGAGACCCATCAGCATTGCCTCTTGCATGCAATGCAGCATGCGCAGCAGGAGCAGCTTCCACATTATGGCTTGATTCATCTCTGCTTCTAGACATTTTATGCTGTGTGAGATTTATTTCCATGCTAAAGCCCCGCAGAGTCCACACAGCTGGTTTGCTCTTCCCTCCAGCAATGTTGCCACCTTACTCCAAGCGCCTGTGGCTGCCAGCAGTCTGCCCACTAGTTGTTTGTAGTGCATGGCTAATCTGATGACAACTGACTTCCTTCAGGGTTGGCAGAAGGCTTGTGGAGCTCACACATGGAAATTCTTCATCATTCTTGAAGCTGTTGCCTGCAGAGAGTCCACGATTCCATGTTTGGGGATACTACACCTTGCACAGCTAGAGCAAGAAATAACTCTTGACCAAGGTTCTTCATGAGGAGTAGGAGCAACTTTCCCGTGAAGAGGAGAAAGGCAATAACAAAGCTCTGGATAAAGGGACCTTCAGTGAGGAGACCTTGCACAGGAGAAACAGAGCCACAGATGGACTGGATCACACACGCTTTGTGGCCAGGGTAAGTCATGCAGCAGAGTGGAGGTGTTGTGAATGGAAGAGCAGAAGACTGCCCATGAGAGCTGGTCTCAGTGGATACTCGGCATGTTAAGGCAATGTCACTTCCTTCACCTAACTGGCAGATGCCTGAGCACTCCCAGATGAGAGAAATAGCACAAATAGGTTTGGAGAAGAATCAGAAAAAGCATTTTCTTATGTAAGTGAGACAGATTATGTGGTTGCTTAATTTGGCTTCTAAATTATGAACAAACATGGCTAAATAATTTTCTGTCATAATAATTCCCTACTGAAGAAGAGCCTTTACCTCAAGGACTGCTTTTGAACTTAGCCAAATTTTCCAGGGAAACCTTTTTGAATTCAGAAGTTATTTATTTTTTTTCTGTGTAATGAATTCCCCAAAATTATTTTGCACAACTATAAGGTCTTCCAGTAAAACACCACAGTCTGTGCACATATCCTTGCCACACGCGAAAATTGCACTGAGCAATAACCAGTGTATGTGCTTCTTTGAGATTAACCAATCAGCAGGACATATGTATGTGGGTCTCTTCAGGGGTGGGGGTGGTGGATAACTGACGGCGTGGAGAGTGTTTAAAACTTCTGGAGTGAGAATGGTTACTCTGTGTAAATATTCCCTGCCAAATTGACTTTATGTGTTGCATTGACTGATGGTTGATGTATTTGCCGAATGAAGTATCCGTTTTACTTACCAAATATAATACATGGATCTCTCTGTTTGGCAGCATCAGTTTATTTGGCATTGCTTCACTGACTTGTGTGGGTTGCTTGTGGCTTCATTATGTTTCAAGAAATCTTTTGAGTATGGCTACCATTTATTTCTTCACAGTTAAGTGGACAACTGCTAGAGGGTAAGTAAACAGTGTCAATAAACACACGCATTTATCCTAACACAAATTTAGTATCAATGAACTGGAGGTTGCTGGTTCTTTACAGAAAAGAAATTAGCTGTCTTAATTTTGAAAATGCTGTCTGAAAAATAAGAGTAAAAACAAATTCAGGCAGCTAGACTAGAATAGATTAGAATATTTAAGTAGAAAGGGACCTACAATGATCATCTAGTCCAACTGCTTGACCAGTTCAGGTTAACCAAAACTTGAAGCATGTTATTAAAGGCATTGTCCAACCACCTCTCTAGGAAGCCTGTTCCAGTGTTTGATTAACCTCTCAGTAAAAAAAAAAAAAGCTTCCTAATGTCCAATCTAAACCTCCTCTGGTGCAGCTTTGTTCTCCTCCTCTGGACAAATTCCTTTACACACCTGCTGCCTGCAGTACCTGTCTTGTTTCCCTTCTTTTTTAATTCCCCTTCTATACATACCATGGCAGATCTCCCCATGAAGCATCTGTTTGGTGATTAGTTACTGTAGGGTTCCTATTCATTCAAAGAACATCAGTAGCTGCTGCCCATGGGCAGTTCAGTTCACCAGGCTCTGGGATTAAGCAGTCTAGTAAAGTTAGCTCTCTTGAAATCACCAAATTAAATGCCAAGATCTCTGTTTGCACAACAGTTTTCATTGTCACTTCCTAGAAAGAGAGAAAGACATATTGCTGAACATGCCTTTCTGGATTTTCTGTGAACTGGGGTGCAGTAATTATGATTGCATGCTAAGGATCTTTTGCTGAAGACTCCTCTCCCTTCTTCTTCCTGTGAAGCTGGTTGTCTTCTTTTTGTGAAACATCTCCTGGAAGAAGAACATAATGGAAGCTAATGAGTTTGGAGCCTAGTACATGCCTGAGCAGAGGATAAGAGAAAGAGAGGTCATTAATAAACCAACCTTGTCCTTACCCTTTCTATATGTCTGCATGAAATGAAAGGCTCTGAGTTACAAAGATACTTCCTTCTGCAGCACCAAGCTATGAAAAGGGGGAAAAAATGCTTTTTCAGTTTTCCGGAGTCCTAGAGCCCTTTTCAGTGGTGGAAAAAACACTACAGTCTCCCAAAGCTTTCTTAAATCCTATGAGGAAGAAGCAGCAACCCAGAGGACATCGCATGAGGTATCAACTTGCTGCTGTATCAGCAACAGCTAACCAGAATAAAGAGCTCTCAGCAGGTAAGGCTTGTTCCTGGTGGGATGTTCTTACTTTTGCCTTTGACTCTGTACGGGCAGATCTCACAGACAAATGAACAGGACCAGACACACATTAATTTCTGAGAAAAGGCATGTATCATTTGCATGTATTAGCCACACTATGCTGTCTTGTTCTGCCAATGAACCGACCTGAGAGGTAGATTTTCTTCTTCACCTAGCTCCGTCTGTAACCCTGTGGGTGTGTACACCCATTCTGTCAGGTCTCTGATTTGTAAGAGCTTATCTTTTATATTTAGAAGGATAATATTTACTGAATTATAGTATTAATAGTATTAACTCAAAACTGTTGGCAGCTTGTTGGCAGCTTTGAAAAATACCCATTCAGAAAGTAGCAAGGAGAGGATTACTTTATGAAATACATTAAATCTTATCACAGTCCTTATAATTTTCTAGTGGAAATAGTAGAAACTGTTACCTTCACAAACATTTGTATTGGGTTTGCATGGCATGGTTTTGGTAGAAAGGAGGCTGCAGGGGTTGCTTCTGTGAGAACTTGCCGGGAGCTTCGCCCACGTCCAATAGGGCCAGTGCCAGCTGGCTCCAAGATGGACCCACTGCTGCCCAGTGTCAAGCCCATCAGTGATGGTGGTAATGCCTCTGTGATAAGAAAGGGGAGGAAAAAGTATGCACAGCAGCAGCCAGAAGAGAGGACTGAGAATGTGTAAGAGAAACAATTCTGCAGACACTAGGGTCAGTGAAGAAGGTGGGAGTAGAGGTGCTCCAGGCGCTGGAGTGGAGATTCCCCTGCAGTCCATGGTGAAGACCATGGTAAAGTCAGCTGTCCCCCTGCAGCCCATGGAGGTTAATGGTGGAGCAGATATCTACCTGTAAATGGTGGAACTGGAGCAGGTGGATGCACCCAAGGGAGGCTGTGATCCTGCTGGAAGCCCTAGCCAGAGCAGGCTCCTGACAGGAGCTGTGGATCCATGGAGAGGAGCCGATGTTGCAGCAGGTTTGCTGGTAGGACTTGAGAACCCACGGGTGACCTGTACTGGAGAAGTCTGCTCCTGAAGAATTGCACCCCATGGAAAGGACCCACACTGGAGCAGTTCCTGAAGAATTGTAGCCTGTGGGAAGGACCCATGTTAGACAAATTGGTGGAGGACTGTCTCCATGGAAAGGACCCCACACTGGAGCAGGGAAAGAGTGTGAGGAGTACCCCCCTAGACAAGGAACGAGCAGCTGAGTCATGTGATGAACTGACACCACCACCCATTCCCCATGCCCCTGCACTGCTTATGCAGAGGGCAGAGAAAATCAGGAGTGAAGTTAAACCTGGAAGAAGGGAGGGGTGCAGGGAAGATGCTTTAAGATGCGATTTTTTTTCTCATTCCTCTCACTCTGATTTGATTACTAATAAATTAAAGTGATTTCCCTGAGTCTGTTTTGTCTGTGATGGTACTTGCTGAGTGATCTCCTTGTCCTTACCTCAACACATGAGCCTTTTGTTGTCTTTTCTTTCCCTTGTTCAGCTAAGGATTGGAGTGATAGATTGGCTTTGGCAGGCACCTGGCATCCAGCCAGCATCAACCCATCACAGCGCTTAGTATTTTTTCCTGAAGTTAAGCTGATATTTAGTTAGTGTGTCATGCTCCCTGCTGGTTTTGACCCTGTAGGGCAGGAGTCCCATTGAAGTCACAGGAGACCAGAGAGGTGCAATCTGTTGCAGGATCAGTTGCACTTTTTTCCCTCCTCTGAAATTAAATATGTAACATTATCCTCAATAGTGCTTATCAGGTAATACGAACATACGTTGAAATTAGCAGGTCCTTCCAACAGGCTCTCAGATCAGCTGTTTCCACTGGGATTTACATTATTAACATCAAGGAAAGTTTTCTTTTTTGAGTCCTATTGTAAAAATCTATTCTGTAATGAAAAAATTAAATGCGTATGTCTGCAAAGTTCATGTAAATCCATTTGCTCTACTTATTGTAGTCTAGTTCTTATGTACAATATTTTCATGAGTAAAGATATAATTTAAATTCTTCTTTATAGAATATCTCTGCTTATTGTCGTAACTGAAATTTTCGAAGTGGCTAGTCACGAGAAGCGCCTCTGGTTTGAATAGTTTTTAAATAATAAGGCTTTGAAGCTTTTCTCTGCAGAGCTATTTCAAAATGTCAAGAGAAAAGTTATTCCATCACTTCAGCTATAGCAGTCACTGTCTTAGATAGAATATGCGGTTCTATTTCATCGTCATTTTGTTAATTTGATTGGATATATTTTGCAATTTTCCTTTTAATTGGAATTTTTGCTTATTCTTCACGAGAATTATCATCCACCTAACCTTGCACTTTCCAAACTAATAGGTATCAGTGTTTTGTTGGGTGGCGTAATGATACTGAAAATCCTTTGAATTTTTCCTTTAATGGTAGTTGAATCACCAGAGGCTTTTCCTCTGAGTGCAAAGATGAAATTACTAACCAAATTCAATAAAGTTTAAAAAATGTAATAGTATAAAAATGAATGATGTCTTACTGCATCAAAATCATACCCATACATACAATATTTTAGCTGTTCATTAAGATTCTTTTCTTCTTTGCCTGCTGTTCATTTGAAGCAGCTGAGAGTATCTGTGAGACGAAATGCAGCTCAGGTTACTCTCAGCTGTTAAAAAAGGAAGATAGGTCAAATGAGAGGTAGCTGTGATCCCTCTGGAGATGACAGCCACTGATCCTACCCTTTGCCCCAAATTAGACAGGCCCAGCTGGGATAACTACTGGGGAGTGATCTGGGATGTCAAAGAATATGGGCTGGTAAAACTCCTCAAGTGTGCTTTGTGACTGCTTGGTGTTACGTTTGTCATTTATACAGAAGCACTGCAAGTGGAAAATTAATGTTAAAAGTGAACTGGTCAGCTATGATAGCACTTCCTAACTATTTAAAATACCAAATCACAAAATAAATCACCTGGGAAGGGGTCTCTCAAGTCCACCTAGTTCAAAGCAAGATGGGCTTCCAAATTAAACCAGGTGGCTGCTACGTGGGTAGATGTGTATAAAAATGGATCAAGGCCTGGACTAGAAAAAAAAAAAAGGATTTTATAAACTTATATGACCATCTAGAGCTTTCATGGTAATAATTACCTTTTCTTCATGAGGTATATAAGCCTGTTCAACGCTTACAAAACCTGATCTTTTTGGTACGTCCCCTAATGAAACATATCCTCGATGAAGGAGCTTCCTCTGGGATCGTGCCAGCATACACTACATACTCCGTCCTACTAACTGTCCTCCACAGCCCCCAGGCACATCGTGTCTCTGTCAATCACCCTCATTATAATTTTGAACTCTGCTGCACAGAAGTCACAGTGTCCCAGAAGGGGCTGCTCCCGCTCTAAAAATTGCTAATTATGGACGTGTCCCTTTTCCCATTAGCTCACAGCTGCAAGCAGAAAGCACAAAAATTAGGCTAAAATGTAAAGCAGGGGAGGGGATGCCGGATCATTCTTTGGAAAAAGGATGGAAGGGTGGAAAAGACAAAAGTTGAGAAACCTGCATCACTTGAGGGGATAGGAGGAAAGTTTGTGGAGGCTCCCAAGCCACCAGTGTGGCTTGGGGCCATATGCAGTGAGCCTGTGGATGGAGGGTTCCGGGTCACTTGGACTGACTGCTAAAGCACCGGCTCACGAGTGTACTGAATGTATCACTTGGTGGCATGCTTTGAAACTTTTCTTCTTCTGATTTCATTGAAATTAGCTGCATTTTCCCCCAGATTTTTAATAGTCAAAATGTTATGTAGGGGGCTGGATGCCCTCAGAGCACAGAGAAGATATTTTAGCAGCCTCACTTCAGATTCTAGGAACTCAGTGTAAACAATTTTCTAATGGAAACAAAATCTTGATTTTGAGGGTTCAGACTGTTTCAATGACATCCTGCTAGTGGTTCCTGGTCTAAAAGGAAACTGATTTTGCACTGCAGGCAGTTCTGCGGCACCAAATTTTGTGCAGCAGTACAGCCCGAGGTGAGGAAAACCATGAGGAAATAGTTACAGAAGGATTTCCTTATCAGAAAGAGAATCCACATCACAACGGGGAGCTTCTGTACCACAAAGAGCCTCCCCTTTTGGCTTGGAGCTGGCAGAGCAGCTTCGTATTCCCTTGTCACAGGTCTGCTGTCACGGGTGTGCAGTCAGTGAGGCGAGGAGCAGCAGGGTATGCGTCATCCCTACTATTTTTGACTGCACCACTGACTGATGCTGCTGCCCCAGGGTGGCTAAATTTATGTTAGGACCACCCGGAGATGGCATGCAGGATAACTGCTGCATTGTTTAACCTTGTATTGAGCCCCATCCCTGGGGACTTGGCCCTCCAGGACCCTGCTTGGATAAGGCCCTTATGTGCAGCCTTGGTTCAGGCTTCCATTGAAATTGCTGAGCTGCAAGTAAAATCGTGTGACGTAAGGAAGGCAAAATTGCAGATGGACGTAGGGTTGTTGAGGGCGACTTGGGAGGAAAAAAGTGTAACATGGAAAAGTATAAAATCCTAAAGGAAAACTGTCGTGAGGAGGTGGTAGATCAGCAGAACAGAGCAGAAAGGCTGACCCTTTCCCACCTTCCAGATGCCTTCTGGGCCAGCAAAGGCTCCTTAGGGATCTTATCAGGATGAGGAGCATACTAGTGCCTGGTAACTTATTAAATTCCAGCTACTTTTTGTGTGTATTCACCAAGAAACCTCTGCTTGGTGGCTGCTCAGCTAAGCTGTGTGTACCTTGCTAGCAGAGCCTCTTGTCAATTGGTAAGAGCTGGCTGGGTAAGGTGGCCTAGAGAGAGCTGGCTGTACCCTGAAGAATGACAAAAAGAGTCCGCAAATATGCATGACACCAGATATGATCTCTAAAGATTAATGTCTACTGAGATACAAGCCTGTCATGCCCGGCAGTCACCGGACTTGGTCAACCTTGGAGGAAAGCATTGATGTCACCTTCATGCCACTGAAGAGCTAGCCTCAAAGCAGGACTCAGGCAAGAACTGAGATGCTCTTAAAGACAAAAGGGAAAAGCCTAAGAAATGGAGCAAACACACCCCTTCGTCTTGTACTATTCCCATATGTGGATACTACAGTTTTCTTTCCACCTTGACCATTGCTTTTAGTACTGATGAACATTTAAATTAAAAGAGCCTCAGAAACCTGACAGATATATCCTTCCGGAACTTGTTATGAGTAATTATCATTTTTAAAATTTGTTGTATTTTGACTTCATTGGAATCCTTAACACTATGCTCTATGGTTTAACTGCATGTTGCATGAAAAGTTGCTTCCTCTCACTTATTTGAATCAGCTGTTTACTAACTTCATTGGAAACTCTTGCACCAAGAAAGGCAGTGTAAAATCTTTTCATCTTCATCTCCCTTACACCACTCATAATGTTAGAAATCTGCACTATATTCCTCCTAATGTATGCCTTAAGTTTGTGTTTTTCCAAGAAACAGTTAAAATGCCTGTAAAATTATTATTTTTTTCTTTCACCTTCTAAAGAAGAAAGAAATGATTGCAAGCCATGATTGTGGTTCTTTTTTTCTTTGATGATCCATCTTTAGCCTAATATAACAATAGCTAACTATTAATGACAGTCTAAGATATTGCACTTAAAAAGGACACCTGTTTCAAGTCAGGCACAAACATGTGCAGAAGAATTGTTGGGCAGGATTACTGGGCAAAAATTGTTGTTTTATTGTAAGACTTTACACTATGGAGGCTTTCAAAAATGATCCTAAGTTTCACTGGTCATGAAAAAACGCAAGTGGGCCTTGTATGGTAAAAAGAAGTGCATGATTTCTAAGTTTATGCAAATTATTGTGAAATTTCTAAGTTTATACAAAATATCTGAAGAATATTTATATAGATACACGGTGTTCTCAATACCAACAAAAGATGCAGCATTAACAATAGGCAACAGGGCTGAACAATATATTGTTCAAGGCACCTCCTTGAAAATGCATAAGGTGGGTATATAAGTTTCAGAAAAAGAAGTCTTCCAGTTCTTAATGTTGACTAAAAAACAAATGAAAAAAGTTGCATTCTGAGTAAGAATCAAGAAGTTTTCTTACAAATTATCAGTACTTTATGAAAAGTTGCTTCCATAGCTTGTAGCTGTAGACACCTGTGAATTCCTGAAGTAACTCTGTATTGACAGAATGATTCTTCTTTAGTTACCAGCTGAGAAAATACACTTTGCCTTTCACTTTCTCTATTGATACTATTTAAAGATTAACTAGAAGATTATGTTCCACCCCCACCTAGTGGCAAATATAACATGCATGGTGTAATTTTTTTTAGGACTTACAGGAATTTGTATTTCCTTTCCTAGTAATGAGGCAGTAACGGAAACAGTGGTTTTACTGCAGCATTGCTTGTGGCAGAGGTCAGCTCTGAGTTGCTTAAAAAACACATACAAACAATTTCTAAATTAAAGTAAACCCACTGGAGTCCATAAAAATGAAGTACCAAATCATGATTCTGTACCTATAACTAGGTAGTTTTTGTATTAAAAGAAAATGAAGTCGAATTTAGGCCAGGGTTTTGCAATGTAGCTTCATTTTTCATTTTTGATGTATACAGTTATTAATAGGATAAGACTGTAAGGTAACAGCTCATGTACATAAAATAAGTAGCAATTTGTTTGGCTTTAAAATAGTCCACATAGAGGGGACCCACCAGCAGCACTTAGCAGGACACCAAGCTGTCTGGAGATGCCAGTAGCTACTTAGGTTCTTGCTCGGTAGTCAAGTCCAGCTCAGGCAGCGAGTCCAGGAATAGGGGTTACTAGATACTGTGGGACCAAATTTAGCCACTGGGGCTTGCAAAGCCCTGAAGAAACCATGTAATGGATTTAGCTTTCAGTTGATGCCTCAGCACAGGAGTCTACAACCTTGCCATTTGCCTTTAGAGTTGGCATAGACTAGCGCTGCCCAGTTAGCTTTCATTGAAGACCATTCTTAGCACTGTGGATGCAAAGCAAATCTACTGGAGCTGTTTTTCTAAAAGTAGACTGATACAACTCTAAAGCTGGAATTAAGATGTATAAAAACATGTTAATTAGCTTTTTGGATTAGCTGCATCATCTTGGAAGCACAAAATCATAAAATTATATGACTGGGAGAGGCTCCAAGAGGTCGTGTAGTCTATTTCTGTGCCAAAAAGCAATACCTCCTCTATCAGCAACCTTCCTTGACAAGCAGTAATACAACCTAGTCTTTAATGTAACAATAGTTGGATCTTCCACATTCCTGCTGCAGCTTATTCCATGCTTCTGTATCCTTAGTGTTAGAAGTTTTCTTTTTCTAGTATCCAATCTGAATCTTCTTTGTTACAGTTGAAGCCCCTTCATTCTTGAGTGGAGATCGTCTTCAGACTGAAAAACCTCTCTTCATTCAATCTTTCCTCACAGGCCATGTTTACTTGATCTCTGGTCAATCTGATTTCTGTCCTTTGAACTTTCTCAGAACTAACCAGAGTGGGTAGGCCAGATGTGTCATCTAATATTTTTATGGGTTAAACTCCTGTTGTTACGACCCACTAGGATATAAAAATTTTGACAGCAACACAACATCATTGAGTTCTCTTCTGCTTATGATCCCCCAAAATACCAGATCTTTCTTTGCAGATCCGCTATCTAGTGCAGTCATGCAACTTGTTATTCCTGCTAAAGTGACAAGTTTTGTATTTTTCTTTGCTGAATCTGATGCAATTTTGGAAAAGTTTCTTCAGTTTAACATTTACTTTGAATCATATCTCTGTCGTAAAGCTTATTTGGATTTTTTTTTTTTTTTAATTTACTGGTTTGATAGGAATATGCTGTTTTCCATCAGCTGGTAGTGTCTAAAACAGCCCTGTAGAAACATGTTTTAATTCAGTTTCACTATGGGTCCATGGTAGCTTCTTTTTGAATAGTTATCCAGATACTTTTGCCCTTCTCCTACAGTAATTTCATCTGTAGTCTACTTATGCGAATTCCCTTTTCCAAGCTTAGCTACTTGACACCTGCTATTTCTCCTCTACCCACAGAAGGACATTGTTTTAGATTGATATCTGTCCTTGACAAATTCACATTGGCTGTTACTTTTCTCCTTGTTTTAAGGGTGCTTAAAGATACTGGGTAGTTTCTTTCAGTGCTTTGGGTGAACTGAAGACAACTAGCTATCTTTCTGTAGTTACTCTTGGTTTTGTCTCCTTTTAAAGCTAAGTGCCACAGTCTCCCTTTCAACTTTTACAATAACTCATCTGTCCTCCAAACATGCTCAAAGTTTGCTGAAGTCGGATTTTTAATCCACTAGGATAGTATGCACATGGCCTGACTGATCTGTAAAAAATACACTTTTCTTATTTAAATACTTCCTAACTTGTCTTTTTCTCTATTCTAGGTAGTGATTTGTCACTTGTTTTGGTTCATTACCTAATTGATTTCTGGCTTTGTGTGAAGACAAACACAGAAAGGCATTTGGTCTTTCCTGGTGACATCTGCCAATATATTGTCTTTCCAATCAAGCAACAGATTGACATTTTTCTTGGTTATCTTCTTGCTACTTGATATCCCTACAAATTGATTTCTTGTTACCTTTAAAATCCCTCATCTGCTTGCATTTCCTTTTATTTTTTTATCTCTGGGCATTTCCAATTTTCCCCCTAATTGCTTATGCTATTATTTTATACAACCCTCAATCAATCTGACCTAGTTTCTGTGCCTCTGTGCTTATTTCCTGCATTTATTATCACTGGAAAGACTGTAAGATAGCTAAACTGATTTCTCGTTGCTGATCCTGTCATCCCTCTGCACTGGGAAAACTCTCACTTGCAAACCAGCATCTGTACCCTGAGAAGGTTTCCAAGTTTTTTTCTCTTCAGACTTGAGACCTGTGAGATTCTACTTGTGAATTCTCTGTGCTTATTGCAGTCTGCCTTCCTGAAATCCTTCTTTTATTACCTGCTTCTGCTTCTTCCCTTCTGAGGAAATGTGAGTGGCACCTTTAAACAAACAGTCTTGCATTCTCACTTTCTGGCTTATTTAAGGATAAAATCTAGAAAAGCTTTCTCTAGCTGTTTCTTCTACCCTTTCAAAAAAAATGAAGCATCTGAAGAGCTACATGCATCTGTGTGCTTTTTCTAACAAGGAAAGGACAAGGACAGGACAAAGAGTAATGGTTTTAAACTAAGGGAAAGTAGATTTAGACTGGACATAAGGAAGACATTTTCTGCAATGAGGGTGGTGAAACACTGGAATAGTTGCCCAGCGAGGTAGTGGAGGCCCCATCCCTGGAAACATTCAAGGTCAGGTTAGATGGGGCTCTGAGTGACCTAACTGGTTAAACATGTCCCTGCTTCTGCAGGGGGCTGGACTAGATGACCTGTAAAGGTCCCTTCTAACCCAAGGCATTCTATCATTCGAGGATTCTATGAATTTTGGATTAATTGAACATCCTTACTAGTGCTGCCTCCTGAATAGTTGCAAAAAATCCTGGCTTGCATCAGCCTCATCTGCTTTGGTGATGAAAAGCCACTTAAGTCCCAGTGCTAGCAAACACATTCTTCCATGTGTTTTCACTGAACTTTATTAGAAAGGCCTTTCTCCCTCAGCAGTTTGGACCTATGAGCACCGCTGATACACACAGCAATGCTTTCTGTCTTTTATCCAGAACAAACTTACATTAACAACTGATTTTTTTCCATAAATCTAATAATGGATGGTAATATTGGAATAACCCATGATAGCACATAATTGCAGTAATATAAATGTTCTGTTAACTGACGGGGTTTATTTCCCTTCCCTTGTGGGAGGCATTTTGTAGTGGTGTGACCATTCCATGTTGAGCCGCTCTAAGTTTGTGGTCGTGACTCAGGGTATGAAAGTTGATGTGTTTATGATGCCTATGCTTCCTTCATAACATTTTTAAAGCATCATAAGTGCAGCTTAACTACTTCCCGTACATTTAGTTTTAAATCCATGATTCTGCAGTGATTCAAGTTTTAAAGACACCTCCTCATTAGCTGAAATTAATACTAAGTATAAATTAAATTAAATGAACAAGGCGGTAGTTACATTGTTGATTGATGTATTATATTCATTAAAAGCCTCTGTTCTTCTCTTCATTGAACTCAGAAGAATCTCGGATCTCTTTCATCCCACTGCTGAGAGTCCAAGTGCTTCGATGTACAGCTCACAATGATTTTGCCACAGAGTACACAGATATTGATTGTAATTTATTTTTCCTAGCTTATTTTCCTGATGTGTGCTTCATCAAGGCATTACAATACAGGTAGTACTATTCAAATTATCAACATCCTTGAAGATAAGATACACAGCTAATAAAATTATGTTCCATTCCTCTTCCAAAATGCTACGCTGAAGTTTTACTTTGAAGTGTTTGGCTGGTGAGATGAGAGGGAAACATGCTGTTAGAAACAGAAATTCGTTGCTTTCCTGAAATGAAAATATTTTATTTTCTCAGATGATATGTTGTATTAGTCAGAATATTTGCAGATTAAATTCAATTCAGATTTAGACTCTCAGAAAAGACAATGCAAAGGATTTCTAAATCCTCATTTGGTTATGCAGATAGATGTGTAATGCAATTGAGAAGAACATCTAAGTTTTGGCTTCAAGGCATTGGCATAGTATTTTAACACGCAAGTTGTTTAGTAAACAGAAGGGAGTTCTATAATTCCTCAAGAAATCTTTGGAGGGATTTAAGTCCTGTCATCATTTAATACTTCTCATCATGAAGATGTGTACAGATGTTCTTGCTTTTTAGATTGTTGAAAATATGAAAGCTAGCTATTTGTTGTTTAACATGCTATTGCTTCCTAGAGAGCATTCTTCCTATAAAGTTTTACTCTTCTTGACATCATGCTTATCTACAGTGAATATTGATATCACATATGAGGAATTACAGTCTATTTCATCAAGAGAAAAAGATCAAGCAGGTGAATTTTTGTGTCCAAATATCCAATTTTCTCCAAATAGCCAAAGAAAAGGAGAAATAAGAAACAAGACAAAAAGGAAAACCAGAACATTTTTCTTCAAAAGATTGACAGTATTTTGTCAGTAGGATGGTCTCCACTTGTGCATTGAATGAAATTATCAGTAAGATGAAATGAAAAGTCAAACCACTAAAAAAAAAAAAAATGATTTCAGACACTACCGGTACTCCTCTAGAAATTAACTTCAAGCAGCAGGACTTTCAGCAGCATTGTTCTCTACACCCTTTCCTAAGCTTGAGTACCTGACCTAGAGTGCAGGTTTTATGTAAAAAATATTCCATACCATGGGTTATCATGTTTCAGAGCCATGAAGTGTTTGCTATGTTTGAGATCTTTCATTAGGTTTATTGTTGGATCTTGGGAGGTCACCTTCAGCCATTCTTTCTTTTGTCTTGGATCTGAGCTCTGCTGAACACTGTTGTCCTTCTGCATTGTGGTAGCAGAATACCTTGGCTTTGGGCATAGGGGCCCATGTGTGGTGTGGAAACCTCCAAACATCCTTCTGGAGTCCTGGGAAGAGAGGCTGGACATTATTATTTTTTTGTCTGAAACTTCTGATTTAACAAAAGGCCAAGAATTTATCTGCAAGTGAAGAGGTTCCAAAGTTTCTCCTAAAAAGCAGCAGCACTCAGCCTTCCAGGTTTCATGTGTCTGCTTAAAAACAGTTGTTTTTAAAACAACATGTAAGTGAATTAGTTAAGTGAAATCTATTACGTGCTCTTTGTCGTGCTGAGTGGAAAGAATATTAAATGATGAAAAACAAGTGTGGAATAAGTTCTGTGGATACACTAGAGAGATATCTTGATTTGAAAACAGCTTGGAAGGTCTGTTGCCATTTCTTACAAAAATATTTTCAGCTCTCGATAATTAAATTAAATAGTTTGTTTTGCTGGTTCCCAATGTGATATCAATTGTAGAGATTGTTAAATTCATAATTTTATTAAGAAATTGTACTGAGGTCTTGAAAAAAAATCACATTCTTGTGATGTTTTCATGTGAAAAGAAATGACATAGAGTGACCATCACAGGCCCTGGGAGATGACTGCTCTCACTGCAGAGGGATTTTCAGGTGGATATGTGGATTTTGGGGTGGATAAATGAACTTGCTGTTCCGAAAAATATTTGAATCTACGATTCAGAAATAATAAAAAAAATTCCTCATTGTTTTTTAATGAAGGTTGATGAAGACAGCTAGGCTTCCCAGAGGCAAATTAAGATGAAAAATACAGTTAGGTCATGCTCAGCTCCTTATAAATAAACCACCAAAATGCCAATGGTTAATTTTAGATACTATTTGAGAGACACTTAAATCAGACTTTTTCAGGTATTTCCAGTTCTCCCAAACAGGAATAGTACCTTTCTGATTTCTAGCTTTGGCCTGTATTGAAATGGAAATAGAGGATTCTCCAACAATAAATTCTATAAGAACATAAATAAACATTTTCAGCTGACACTGTGAGGTTACTCTGCTTGGGCAGAGGGCTTGCTAGGTGCTTAGGTGACCATTTGGTCTCAAGGATGGGAAAGAAACCTTGTGTTGTCTCTGCCTTCACATCAGTCAAATACAACACAGCCAAAAAGAAGAACATAAATATTTTCCTTCAGAAGAAAACATATTTTTCTCCAACTGAACAATTTGGGATTAGGATACATGGTATTGCAGGGGTATCTGGACTAGTATTGCCTGACCTGACACTGGCCTTGCTATTGGGTGAGATTTGCTGAGGTTAGTAGCAGATAATACACAGCAGGCTGTAAATGAGATTCTGATCCAAGAACGAGAAATTCCATTGGGTTTATTCCATCATACACTTGTTGAATAAAGGGGACGTGTTGGAGGGGATTTTCCAGGAGAAATCCAGAGGAATCAAAAATCTCAATGAGTGTGGCTCAGATGATGTCCGTTATTTCTAAGCAACTGGATCCATGGATATGGTTCTACTAGTAGTTTGCGCAGAAATTGTGGTGTTGTTTTTGTTTTTATTATTGTTGTTGTTAATGTTATGAAAGAAACCTCATGACTATCTAGTGAGATGAGGCTGTGAAATGTGGTATGAAGGTCCCAAACACTTCACGGTCGGTAAGAAAGAGCCATAGTTCAACATGGAAAATTATTACTTAACACCGATGAAATTATTTTTTAAAGTTGCATGCAAAACAGTTACATAGAAGAGGGTAAAAAGCTCCATTTAAAAATGAAAAAGGAAGGGTGTGTCTCAGTATTATAAATATCTGTACTAAACAACCAAAATTTGCTGTTGATAGAAAAGCATTCTGCATGCAGAAGAGAACTAGAATAGCCAATCTTTTATGGGTTAACAAAGGTGACTTCCCCAGTGGCTTCCCAAACAACATGGGAAATGAGATGAAGTGGAACAGCACAGGACATTTACAAAATAGAAATTTGTATTACAGGTCTCTACGAGCTCTGAATGGGTCAGCTGGAAATGGCAGAACTGTGCAAAAACTTTCTGTATTAGTTGATTGCAGGTTGTGTATGAGGGTGATGTGAAAGCTGGGAGACAGTGAAGATGAAAATGAGATCTTGGATACTGTCAAACAAAGGGTTTCCAGTAGTGATGAAAAAGAATGTGCCAGTGGCACCTCTGTAGGTGGGTTCAAGGTAGTTTTGAATGACCCACACTCTATAAAGATGAGTGGAAAATGCTATTGAGACTGTTATCTCCTGTTTTCTAAGAAGAAATTGAGAAAGCTTTGCTTGCTTAGTCTGCCTAAACAACCTGAGAGAGAATAGGAGCAAAACTGTTTTAAAAAGTTGTATTTGGAGAGCCTTATTCTTGTTACGCTTCCAGCAGGGAAGGGGCAGCGTTGAGGGTTCAGCAGCATCTGTCCTTGCTGCATTTTGACTCTGTCCTTTTACTAATGACTCAGATGAGGAAATAAGATATGCTTGTTAAATGTGTCAGTGACCGAAGCTTGAGACAAATTGCCAAGCTGGTGACTGGAGGTACAATTTGAAAACCAGGCAATCCACAGAGCTGTGGATTTATTTTCCATATCTGTAACTGGCTGGCGTGCTATGTGACTATGCCTTTCCCCTAATCCCCTCTGCCCTCCCTGTAAGGTGCTGTTTTGCCATGCCACGTATTATTTTCCAGCTCCACTCTGCCACTCTGGGGCTACTTTGTCCTTGTGGTCCCTGGATCTGAGCTGGGCAAGGGACAGTGGGGGACAGGGCTAGCTCTGAGCATACCCAGGCAGAAGGACTAGTGGCAGGCTAGGCAAAATAAATGCCTAGTGAGCTCTCACTGCAGCCTGGCCCTCTGCAGGGGTTGTAATTTCTATCCTTTCCCTATACCCAGTCATCGATTTTCACACAGCTTGAAAAATACATAATACCTGTGCAGCTTTTCAACGAAATCTGATAGAGGGGCAAATGAGTTCCAAGGAAACTGAAGGAAATAGGAAAAAAAAGTATGAGATTATCAGATAAAACAGCTGCCTAAATGTATGCACATATGTTCTGTTTTCTCAGGACTCAAGTGGAAAATATGATGCAGTTTGATTTGCAGTAACTCTTTAAGATAGGAAATAATTGCCATATAGCAGCTCTTTGGAAAATGATATGGGAGATAAAGTGGATCCCAACATAACTGTGATTCAAACATTCAGACATTGTATTAGTACACATATGAAAAGAAATAGAATGTTTCGAACTTCTCAGTTTTCTCAGTGGAAATGTCTTGCTTGCAGTACTGCATCTGTTCGTGGATACTGCAGCTCATTGTGATGTGGACCAGCTGGAAGCAGCCTAGAATGGCAAGATGTCTCAAAAGTGTGATTTAGAAGAGCAGGTTGAAGTAATTTGTATGCTTTATTCAGTAAAAAAAAGAAGGAAGCATACCAACAGTTTTCAAAAACTACTTGTAAAAGGAAGTTTTCCATACAGGTTTACGTGTCTGCAGTGTATGGGACAAGAAGAAACAGACTGAATTTTTTAGGAAGGGAAGATGCAGATTAGATATTAAGAAAAAAATATCTCCTAATAGAGTCTGGATTAGGGTGCCTGAATATTATTTGGATTCATGATTACTGAAGGCCTTAAAATGCTGATAAGACAAGTATCTTTTAGGGATGATATAGGTATGTACTGATAATCTCACTTCGATGCAGGGAAATGGCTTAAGTGGTTTCTTGAATTTCTTCTGGCTTTATTATTCTAAGACTCCATATTTGATCTCTGCAAATGTCAATGAAAGACTATGAATTATTTAAGGAACAATATTGACAAAAAAGCCTCTAAATTCTGGCTATACATCAATTATTCCAGAACTTAAAAGAAAGATTCTAACTATCCAGGGACAATTTTCTGGACAAAATGCAAATCTATCTGGATTAAAGCCGGAATATGGTCAGTTTTAGGAAGATATGCTGTGCATTTCCTTCTGATTCCAGGGGACTTGGCTCAAAGATCTAGAGAGACCCTGTGTTGATAATCTTACATATGCATGATCCCCAAAAGAAGGTGATTGAATGCTTTTAGCCCACAGGAGTCTTGCGATGGCATTCAGCTTGTGAATAAGGCAAGTGAATCTGACTCACAGTGTGCAAACTCACCTCTCTTTTTAATTTGCTTCTTGGTATGTTCTTTTCCAAAGCTTTATTCTATCAGCTTTTACTCTCTTCTGATATCACTGTTCGATATCTAGGGTTTAATAATCATTACAATGACACTGAAGCATCATGAACACTGGATGGTGTTATTGCAGAATGAATCAGGCATGGAAAACAAGCAGCTTCTATTTATACGTACACATACCCCACTAATCAAGGAAAAGATTTACAGAGTAAAATGTGTTGTAAAATACTTTTTACATAATTTGTTTTTTAGAAAAAGAGCTGAAACTGCCACATAAGCCCACCCTATAGTTCAGATTTTCTCTTAAGTAAAAGCATGAATGATTTTGAAATAAAATGCAGTATAATTTATGGTATTTGTTCTCACAGAATAATTCTTGATTACTTAGCTTTAAGAACACAGCCTACGCAACAAACAGCATAGAGCAGACAGAGGTTTTATAAGGGACTTAATCCTGCGAAGAGAAAAGGCAAAAATATATTTGTTGCAGGCTTCTTTCATTTTGTTTTGTTTTATTGCAGTTGCTGTTTTACTTAAGCTCTGCAAGAGTGAGAAGCAATATGGGTTCCTAGATATTCAGAAGGGACACCCATCCTCTATGGCTCCATTTCAGCCTAGGACACAGCAGGATAACAGCAAATTAGGGGCAAGCGATACGCATGGATGTTCTTTCAAAGACTTCCTGATCTGATGAAATGTTTTCTACTGTTTTTGCTGAAAAAAGTACAGAAGTCCTTTATTGTGGAACCAGTGTCAAAGCTGGCAATATCTGCCAGATTTTAATTTGTATTGTCTGTTTTGCATGTATGGGCAAACTTTCAGGTGCTTCAGGTGGTCCTTTGTAGCTGAATATATCAGAGGCACCTGTTGATGCAGACAGAAGCATTTATTCTCTCAACATCAGATTCTGAGCTCACTTCCAGGAACCCAGTCCTCCATGGAACAAGACCCAAGAAGGGCTGATTCAGGCTGACCTTCAGTCGTACAGCCAAAAGGCAGTATGGAGCTTGCCATGCCAGTTCTGGCCACCTCTGCTGGAGGACACTATTCTCCAGTACTGCCCCTGAGCTTTGGCTGCCACTGCCCAGCACTCCTATGTACCCCTCTGCCATGCCCCAGGGTGTGCAGCGCTTCTCCTCGATTTTATGCTATGAGAACGCCAGTCTGGAGGGTGTCCCCCTCTCCTCCTGTTATCTGAGGTACTTTGAGATGGAAACAACGCAGGACCAAACCATTCTTACTTGTGGCATGATAGGAGGACAGCTCTGACCCTGTGATGAGACCCAGGGCCTAGAGTGGCACGGGATGGATCTAGCACTTCAGCTTTTCAGGGGGTGAGGACTGTGCAGAGTAGACACAATCCCCCTGCTCCATCTGACCTTGTCTTTGTGTTGGTGGACATAGCACTGCAAATACTCCTACCAGCTAGAGTCAGGTGCTGAGTGGATTTTCAGAGCTCTGATTTTTCTTTTTTTGCCAAAGGCATCCACAGAAGCAATTATGCTGGCTTTAGGCTTTTATGTCCTTTTCTAGATCCAGATCTACTATCTATTTTATTGGTTTTGAAACTGTCTCTTTTCCCTTCATGGGGTAGCAAATGACTAAATTTCTTCCCACCTTAAATGAGATTAAGCCCCTGGGAAGAAAAATTTAATAGCAATATGCCAAACCACATTTTAAGCCCCATCTTTTTAAAAAGATCAATCACTATTGCTTAGAATGACTTTAAATTGTTTTATCCAAAGGAACCAATAGATCCAATTCTGGAATACCCCTGTCTTGAACTAAGTTCAGTCTAAGACCTTGCATGAAGACAATGTAGAGGGACAAAGGGAGAGAGAAGACATAAGTCCTGGCTTACTTTAACTTCCCTGAAATTAAAACTGCACATTTTGAAAGTCTTCTGGTTTGAGCTAAAGCAGAATAAATTCTTTAACTTTTCAGCTAAGCCTCTTCTAAGCGACTTAATTTTCTGGAAGTTAACAATATGATTTTTGGACTGTGTGCACCTCTAGAAGACCAGTTTTGTGTCTGTCAATGAGAAAGTAGACATTAAATGCACCATTTGAATGATTTCTCCTTTTGGTTTCAGATGCTGCTCAGAGACACTAGATGGCACCTTTTGTTTGCTACGTGAGTGGGGCCAGAAATAGGGCCCATCTAAATTCTGGTGAAAGCTGACAATTATTTTTGAAGCAACTGGTGCATCCATATGGATCCTTGCTGACGAAGGAGACAAAAATATCGTGATGCTCCATATCCAGAAAAATGGGAAGGACAGAGCCCCCATTAACTACCTTGTTTCTTCCTTTTATATCTTCTCTGTGCTCTAGCTGGTGGAGCATAGAAACACCCAATTTAGTTAAAGAACAGGCTGGGAATGTTTGTATTCATGATGAATTTTGAGGAAATGGTTTGGGGGAAAGCCAGACATGGTACACGCATCTAGAGTGGGATTCAGGCCAATGAAGTATAATGTATTGCAGTGTGAAAGTGCAGCGTATGGACATGGGAGTCTGTAGCATGGTTCACCTGCCTCATCACATGTATCTGGTGTCATTCAGGGTGCCATGAGGGATCCTACATGAAGTCCAGTCACTGCTCAGCCTCTGAATCTGCTCTGTGTTTATCATGGTGCAACCTCTCATGCTCGTTTTCCACAAGCAGGGGGATTATGACTGTGTTGTTTGATAGGACTTCTCAGGCACAGACCACAAGGACTGCCCAAATCATTGGTTCGGTGCCCTGACATTGAAAGGCTACATCAGGTTAATTTTTAATCCAGAGGGATCTGCAGAGTCCCTATTTCCCACATAGTAGATACCACAAGCCATGAAGCATCTGCTTTGCCCGTTGCAAATGAACCTTACTTATAGTACAAAAAGCTGAAGTACTAGAAATTCAATGGAAGGTCACAGAAAAGAGGAAGGAAAGAACTAGGTCCAGAGCAAATGACTTGGACTGCTACCATGGGAGCTGATTTGTAAGGAATAAAAGCTCAGAAGATGCCGGGAATTGTGCTATATCAATATTACAGAGAAAAGCAATGATCCTCTCCCCCAGCAGTACTGTCATTTTGACCTGGGAGGAAATTCCTTCCTACTCCTGAATCTGGTGATCTGTTTAAGACTGAGCTGATCATCAAGACACATAAACTAGCTTGCTAGAGGTTTTCAGTACTGTCAATGTACCCTGCCTGTCATCTTATTTCTGAAGCTATTCCACATCTCCTGCATTTAAGGGAGGAGGAAAAAAAACCCTAAAAAGTCAAGCTATATATTAACAAAAGAAAAAAACCCCAACTTCCTACCCTTTACAAGCAGCTAGTAGAAACCCTGAAACAAGGATCTAATTTAAACAGGGTAAAAATCATGCAACTTTACCCTGTCAAAAAATAGCCATTCAGTCTGTTTTTAAAGCCCTTGCAATTCCTGTATTCACTCCCACAACCTCCATCTGACATGCATTAAACCTAAATAAAATAAATCTACTACATTACCTTTATCTAAGGAGCTGGCTATTTTTCAGGAAAAAAAAATAGAATTCAGGTTGCAAAATTAAAAGTAAAAATCAGATGTCTCTCATTAGAAGAGAGATCTAGACATCTCCATATAGTTGCCTACCCTACATATGTCTACACGTGAACTAGGAGTGTAACTTTCAATTATACTTCATCAAGAGGTAGGGCTGGACTCAGGTGCCTGCATGTAGGCTTCTGTAGGCATTTGGGGAGCCCTTTGGTACTTGAGATGTTTGATTTGGACTGACAGATACAATGCAGGATCTGTTTCTTTCAGGCTGGACATCAGGAAAAATTTTTTCACAGAAAGGGTCATTGGGCACCGGAACAGGCTGCCCAGGGAGGTGGTTGAGTCACCTTCCCTGGAGGTGTTTAAGGGACAGGTGGATGAGATGCTGAGAGGCATGGTTTAGTGACTGATAGGAATGGTTGGACTCAATGATCCATGTAGGTCTTTTCCAACCTAGTGATTCTATGCTTCTATGGTCTGGAGGCCATTCAGGATCCCTAAAATGGCACTTGATGTTATCATTCAGCAACTCTGACAAGTCTTTAGTCAGTAAAATGGAAGCCAGAGAGCTATTCAACTCACTCAAATATCACCAATATTTGCTTAGCTTGAAAGCTCTCCAGGCTCCGATGAATTTGTTGACTGACTATAACAGGCCTGTAGACACCTAGCTCACATGCAGGTGCCTACGCATGGACACCACCCCTAGTTGGGGTGCATTTGCTGGATCAGATCATAAGAAGGCTTAGAGCCTGTAGATGGTCTTGCCCAAGTGCAGGGAAGAGACTGGCCTTCCTGTTCCCTCACTGCAGTCAAGGCACAAGCCCATCTGTCATCCATCATTAGAATTAAGGCCATACTTGAGGAGAAAAATAAGTCACATCCTTAATCTATTGTAGGTCTGAGCCACATGCTAATGATTAAAGTGAATATCATTGCAAAATGAGGGTGACTGGTAGGATTTCCCAAGCCAGATGGCTCGTGTTTGTGAAACGCAGTGGGACAGATATAAATGGTTAATAGTTGTTCGCCTTGCTGAAGCAGGTGTCTATGCATCCTCTGTTGCAGACAGGACTTTAAATCTACTGTTACACACACAAAATGTAGAACAACTGATACTTCAAACACTGTATTTTGGATTGTAACTTTGATTATATAGGAACAAAACTACTCCCTTACTGTCTTGTGATCCTGTCTCACTTCACAGAACCTTTTAAATCTCTTCTATTCACACATCCGTACATCACATTTTACACTTTTTGCTATCTTTTAATCTTTGTTGCCTGTTTTACTGCGTACAAACGGAAGACATGGAGCAAAATGTGCTGCTGCGTAGAGAAGTGACTACGCAGAGAGCTTGCAGCAGGGCCCTCGTCATTCCCATCTATCAGAAAGATAACCAAGGTTACCATCTCCAGAGACCCAGAACCCTCCCATTATGGTTTGGTAGCTGAGGGGAAGTGGCTGAAAGCAGAGGACCACACACAGGGAATGTGTCCTCTGATACAGCTCAATCTAACCAGTGGTTTTGGTGTAGGAAAGCGTGTAAATGCTGGGTGCAACGGGCAGGGAGACCTGCTCATAGGACACAGGGCTTCTTGCTAATGGCAAGCTGAAATGGCTCAGCTTTGACCCTGTACGTCTTCACAGAGACCTCTGAACTGCTTGAACTAACCTGGCTGTGGCCTTCTGGACATATTCCAATTTAAATCTAATGCTGCCGTGCTCAGGGCAGCCCTCTCCCCATTACAGGCTTACAGTGGCTGCACAGGGCAAGAACTGCAGGATGTGCCTTCATCCACTCAGATATAAATTTAATCAAGCACTGAAACTGCGACAAATATTTCATTTAGGGCAACAAAATGTGGGTGAAAGGCATTTTGTTGGTGGAAACTTGGTGTTAAGAGACAAGTTCCTTCTGCAGAGAACTGCTGTTAATTTTTTTATTATAAAATTTCATGAGGAGCATTTCGCTAACAGGCTACCATTAATTGCCTGGTGGCTGGTCTTTTATTTCTTTTTGATCTCAGACATTGCTACGTCCATAAACACAAAAATCAGAATATTTTTCCTTGAAATATATTCCTTGAATATATTTCCATGGTCAAAATATTTGTCTGCAATGAAGTAACACATGCAGTGGTTTTATGGTTTCAGCATGACAATTTCAGAACACAAGGATAGTTGTTAATTATTTCTTATCAGCTGTGATGCAAAACCAGTCACTTTAACTACAGAAAAGTAATTTCATCAAGCTAAAAAGGTGAATTTTTACTGCTAAGGTAAGGGATATACATCAATATTTTTTTTTTATTCCATACAAGTGCATCATGTAGGAACATCTCTTGGCCACAGCCCCCACTCCTGCTCTGCTCTGTAGACGCACTAAGAAAACCCTTGGTTTCTTGGCCATTTGAACTGGTTTCTTTATCATTTGAACCACAGTACCGAACACACATCTCGCTCGGCATCCTCTCTGTAGTAAGTAAATGTGGCTGAAGAGTCCACTGAATAATTTATTGTGTTTTCAGAACCTCACTAGCCAGGCCAATTAATATTTAGTGAAAATCACATTCCTTACTTTGAAAGGCAGGATATTGGCAGGAGATGAATGGCTGTGGTCAGAGACGACCACAGGTCTCTTAAAGGTGCTTAACCGATGGGTCAGCAGGAGGGGGCAGGACCCTCCAGGGGCTCACACAGATGAGGAGCTGTGTGTGGTAGGTATTAAGACAAGCACTAAAGGTCAGACCCCTGTGGCACACTTGGATGGGTCGCCAGTTTGAGCGAGTGAGACCCAAGCTGTGCTGCAGGACGTTTGCACAGCAAAAGTGGGATGAATGCAGTGCCTGCCTCCAACAAGAGGAGCTGCTGTATCTTACACACCTCTTTCTCTTTTCTTTGATTAAAAAACCCCAAAAGGGATGAAATAAGAGCAGAGAATTTACACCTGAAGAGGAAGACGATGGGTGCAAATGTATCTGCAGTGCCCAGTCTGGCCTTTGGGTTCTGGGAGCCTTCTCATGACCCCGCTTTCAATGGTGATGCTTCCCTTCAGTTTCTTATTTCTGTCCTTGCATCTCATTTTAAATTGTGTGTTGAAAATATGTATACCTGTGTGAGAGGCTAAAATCTGTGTTTCAAGTAGATGATAAATCAACAGAATTGGGTTGAATTGCACTTCAATATTTTAACAATTTGATTAATCAAGTTGCAGTCAGTAGATGAAACCAGCAAAGAGCACGATAATAATATCTCAATGAGATATCAAAGACTGGCCTAGAATTACCTCTTCTTTTCCCAATACTCTCAGGCTTCCACAGTGAAAATCATAATAATAACTTTCATAATCATGTGTGATACCTCTAGAAAAGGAAGCATTAGGAAAAAGATATTAAAAAGGAGGTATTAAGGGAAAGAGGCAATCCACCAGTTTCTGCGATGGGAAATTTTGTCTCACTAGTCTATCAGATTTTTTTTTAATATATCAGTAATGCAATGTGAAAATGTAAAGTAGTGTAAAATGGAATAAAAATAATGTATTCTAATTTTCAAAAGGTGAGCAAAAAGGTTTCTTAGAAGAAAGTGTAAAAGAATCACTTGTTTCTGTTCAGAGAAGTGATAAATTGGGAGCAAAACCCAAGAAATAGGAAAAAAAGAATCAGATGAATGCATTTTCAATAAAGGCAAAAGATTAAGAATAGAGTACTTAGGTACTGATCTCTTGAGCCTTGGAGTCTGTCGTGGGTGGAGAAGGCTGGTTGGAGCTCCAGAGAACTGAATAAGGGTGAATGGAATGAGCTCAGTGCCAACAAATGCAAAATAATATTAATTAGAGAGGAAAACATGAGCCACAGTCCAAAGGACATAACAAATTAATAGGTGGTAAAGGTATGGAAAAAGAAAGCAGAACTTTTCTGTGGTTGGCGGTGTGACTCTGTGGAGAAGACCACGTGTAGGACTGGGTGCTCACACTCTCAAGCAATGATGCAGATCTATGTCAGCTTCAGCACAGGGTGATGGGAATGATTTGGAGAGTGTAAAAATATTCAGCACAAACCATGTTTTAAAAGATCGAGATCATTTGCCTTTGAAACAAGGAGAAGTGGGAGTATGATAGCAATATATAAAACAGCAGATGATCTGGAGAAGTGAGCTTGGGAATACAAGAGCGAGAGAAAAAATCAATGGTTTAGACAAAGGTGAACACAGCTCATTGGAGTTAGTTCGTTTCTAATTTGGATAATGCAGTGTGTATCTGGCTTTTACTGCCCCAACCTGGGACACCAAATATTTGGGCTTACTCAGTTTTTCAGTCAATGAGTCTCACAGAGAGAAAATTACAAAGTGAGAGAAGGGAATCTTGTTTCCACAGAAAAAGTAATTAGACCATAAAAATCATTAACCCAGAGTTGTGTTTACTGTTAATACTCTATCAAATGTTGATTGTGTGACTAAACTGCAAAGTAAAAGAGCAGCCATAACCATCACCCAACAATATAAACAAGGTCATCATTGCTGTGAAAGGAAACATGAACTGGATGAAAACTGTTCAAAAGGTACTTTCATCTATAAAGTGATGAAATAGAGCAGGTTTTCGGACCTCAATCATTAAATAGCTTTTCCGAATTTTTTCATACAAAAATTATTTCAAAAAATTAGTGTATTTTAAAAAAAAATGTGCACAGAGAGACACATGCCAAGGATTCAGAACTGCTTGTGCATGTTTAATTTGAACTCGCCTTAATTCGTTTTGGAAACACCAGCATTTGGTTTGGTATGAACATGCCTACTGAGTACATCCACGTAAAATATCTGCTTTCTGCTATCCAGTAGTCTCCATTCAACTCTCTTCATTGTCGTCATGGCAATAAGACTGTTTTTGACACTGCCATTAATGAACTCTGAGGGTGAGAAAGGTCCTTCTCCAACAAGGTGTGACACCACCACAAAGCAAATTAAATTGCTCTGACAACATATCTATTGAGAATGAGTTCACATGTCACCGGAGCTTTTAGGATCTTATTGATGACTTTGTGCCTGCCAAAAGTCATCAAGTCCTGGTGTTGTAACAGGTTTATGTCTACAGAGGGTATTTGCCTGCATTGTTTGATCACCCTAATGCTGATATATTCTGTCATTTTACCTTGACAGCTGTATTTGCTATTACTCCTCTGTCAGTCAATTAATGAAGGTGTGTGTGTCAGTGATCATTTCTTATCTCCAAAATGGTATCATGTATATGCCATAAACACAGAACTTGTCGACAACTGATTACTCTAAAGCTAAGTGACAAAGGCAGTTGACAGGAATAGTTGGAGATCATAGAGTAGACATTGGCCAGCACATTCTTCTGGCTGATAAAAGCTGGAGTAAAGGTGGCCCAAATCACAGGTGGGTAGGGCCTTTTACAGTCATTTTGGTGCCTGTTCACAAAGTACCTACCACTTCCAGAAGAAGTGGTATATATCTAAATAGATCTAAAAGATATAGAGATGTCTTCTTTTAAATACCGTACTTTAATGGGCTTAACATCAAAAGAAGACCACCACTCTGGTGCAAGTGGCTCATGGTTTCAGCAGAAACCTGAAGACACTGTCTCTAAATCTGTAGCACTATCAGCTTGGAGCTTCTCAGCTGCAGAGAAATATGTGAATTTTACTTCCCTTGTATTAAGGGGTTGAAATCAGTCTGTAGCTTTATTATTTCTTGAAAAGGGAGGGGATGAGATGAGATGTAACACACAGCCTGACTTACCACAGTTGCTCCTGGGAATGTAAGAGGGGGATGAAGGTGATGGATGCTGTAGGTTTGGATGAGGGGCCCTCCTCCCGTCCCAAGAGGCTGCAACAAGAGGCTGCAGGAGAGATTGGCTCTCCAGAACACTACATAGTTTTTCTTATACTGTGTAGGCAGCTGTATCTATCTGTTTTTACTATATAGGCAGGTGGATCTCTGGCACTCTTCTGTCTTAAGCAACTGTGAGCCTCTGCTCAGGGACAGTTTGTCTTGAAGGCAGCCACCTTTACTAAAAGTGACTCTCCGGTACCTACAAATCAAAAAAGAGAAACCTTATCCTGCCTTTGCAGAGCACACAAGGACTGTATGTGTATTAAGTACTGCAGAATGGTGCAAGAGCTTCAAGCCTTTGTGCCTACGCATCCTGTCTGATATAACCTAGCTTGGTCAAAAACATCACCATGCAACATTTTTTCTCACAGCCATAATAAGTATTTAGACAGTGCCCTTAAACAACTTGCTTTAACTTTTGGTCAGCCCTGAAGTGGTCAGGTAGTTGGACTAGATGATTGTTGTGGGTCCCTTCAAACTGAAAGTCTAGTCCATTCCATTATGTTTTGTTTTTTTTTTCCTGTTCCATTCTGTTCTATTCTATTCTGTTTCAGCCCAACATGGTCTTTCTTCCACAGGGGGAAACCAAATGCTAGAGTTAAGCTAAAGTGCACTCTTACATCTTGGACAGTTTTGAGGCACTTTGATGGGGTGAAAGGAAGGAGCTTCTACTGTTGCTGTCCAGGCTTTGCCACTGCTGCAAGCAGTAGAGCCGTGAGTGAGGTACGTGCTGAGGTATTTGGGTAGCCAAAAGGGCTGTGGAGGCACATGAGAGACACGTGAATGATCTAGATAGTTGTCTATGATAAATGATGTGAACTGCCTGGCTACTTAACCATCTACCCATTGCTGGGCAGTGTAGAAAAGAAGCATCCACCGTGAATTAACCTGAGACATCACAAATATTGAAGCGTCCTTCACCAGCAGCTAAACTTTTCCATCTTTGTTTCAAGCATATTTTGGCTTTTACACTATCTTCTCCCACACAACGAAGATCCATTCAGAGTCCTCACTATTTTTCTGATGTGAACCAGCTCACCCAGCAACGAGTTGTAGAAGAAAGGTCAGATGTGTAGGTGTCCTACTGTTTCATGCCTTTTCAGTTGTCTTGCGCAGAGCCTCCAAAAGTTTCCATGTTCTGCCTTAAAACAGCCTCATGATATTGTGAATAGTGTTGGAAAAAAAATTAAAAGCAGTTGAGCCATGGATTCAAGGTGCTATGCAATCAAGAGCAACACTCTTACCTTTATCAAGCTTTACTCAGCTTAGCTAAAAATCTGAATAGAAAGCAACACTGCACTGATGACTAGATACTGCACCTGCAAATTCGTTTTATTAGAATGTCTAATGCAGTGTAGAATCATAGAATGGTTTGGATTGGAAGGGACCTTGAATATCATCCAGTTCGAATGCCCCTGCCGTGTACCTTATGTAGGCTTGTGGATGGGTCTCTAGTTAAAGGGATTTAAGTACCCTTCAATGCATTTCTATAACTTTATCTTTACAAAAAAAAAGATGTAGACAAAGACTGCACAGCATCTAACTAAATAATGTCATTGGAGGCATCAAGAATAAATTCTCATTGTTAAAGAAATATCATGACTCATAAGCAAAGTTGCTTTTCATTGTTAGCTTAAGGGCTAGACAGCACAAAAGGTATGTTCATGACACACTTCAAATTTGTGTTGCTTATTCATTTTTTTTTGATTGAACACACCAACCTCAGAAAAACTGTGCTAATCTTTTCCACTGGAACTGATCTGCCCTCAGTCTTCGTGTATGTCTGACACTGCTGGTAACCCTCATTTCAAAAAATAAACACATTATCAAAGCACAAGGGAGTAGACATCTGAAAGCTTTGTCTTTATATTTGGTCTTCCAGTCAGACTGCTTTACTCATACAGAGTCTCACTCATTTTAATGTCCTTGCAGGAACAGCTAAAATGCTCTGCCATGTGCTTCTTATGTAAGTCAGTCTCCATTTAATAACTTGGTTCCACCTTGAGTGCAAGTGGTGAAATTCAGCATGAAAAATGGTGATAGAAGACAAAGCACATTCTGTAGTTCTGGTAGCAAAATGTGGATTTGCTATGTGGGTCCGTTGTATCAGCAAGCCCGCCCTTATGCTAATTTGCTGTTTCTTTGGCGTTTGAAAAAGAGTTTGAACTGAAAAGTAAATAATAAACCCAGAGCCTGTATTTTGTTTTCATGGGGACTACATTTGTTCTTTATGACAAAAATGGCTTTTCGTAGATCAAATTTATACTTTGAATTCAGAAGAATGGAGAAAAAATAAAAAGAAAGAACATGAAAGAAAATGTGAAATTGTTTCTTGAAGTCTCAGATAATATACAAGCCTATATTTTAATAGAATGATGAAATAAAACCAAATGAGATGGGGTGATCTTTCTATTACCTATCATGAGGACTTCAGCAGTGAAGGTTCAAGTAAGCAGACAATATAGGTTAACAGTTCTACAGGAAAACATTTATGTCTGCTGGAAATAACAGGCTGGAAGTTAGGTGGTAAAGTGCTGCTGCTAAATGGCAAATATCCTACACAAATATCTAAACAGGAGCATAGCCTGCAAGACGTGTGAAATAATGCCCTCCTCAAGACTGAAAAGGCCTCAGACATGCCCAGCTTATGAGATACATGGGACATCTGGGAGCCACATATCTGGAAGGATTGTGGTATCACAAGGACCCAGTGCATGCTCTGCAGAGGAGAGGGACAGGCATGGTCAGGATTTCAGAAAACATGCAATGTTCTGCTTCAGCCCAGAGCCAAAAAGGCTGCGAGAACATGCAATGGATGCTTAGGCCACCTCAAAGGGTATAGCACAAAAAAAGGAGTCATTGACTCAGGGCAGATTTGGAGCACAACTTCTCCCTAGAGCTGAAGGAACCAAGGAAGGAGCCTCTGTGGCTTGAAGCCTTCTCTGTCTGGGGCAATTGCTTTGTTTTCTGTCATACAGACATCTAGGCATTTAAACCATGGAACGTGCCTGAGAAAGTGACAGCAGAGGCCTGACATAAGAACAATGATATGCTGCTTGGTCTTCCAAGGTGCATCATGCTTATGTCCCGTTCTTCCTCCTGCACAACCCATCACAGACAAACTGTCTTCTTGACTCAAGCCTTCAAAATCTTGACATCAATCTAAAAATCCCCAGGTCTTTGAAATAATACTTCTAAGTTCCTTACCTTTTGGTTTTCAGGTGTTATGGACAATGTCTGCACTGTCAGCTCAGAGCACGTAGGCCCAGTGCAGACATTTAACTTGAGTACACCAATATCTCCAGCTTTTATCCATTGTCATGAGGAACTTGTTTGGTACTTTTTTTTTTTTTAAGGCAATCATTATTCAGTGGCCACCTCTGATGAAGACCTCAAATGTCCAGTATCATGACTGGGAAATTCTGCATCTGAAGTCCCCAGGAGCTGTATCCTTCACACACTTCATTTAACGCATTCTCCCACCAGCTTGAATCTGAATGGTACCAGCAAATAGAACTCTCATGAGCCCAAGTTTGTTCTTATTCAGTAAGTCTCACCCTACACTAAGCTACATCCTGTGCTTGAGAGCTTTGTTGAATACAAAGAAATTTTGAGACCAAGGCCTTTTCAGAAACAGCCTCCTGGCTACAGAGAAACAAATCGCTTTGTGTGTTGACTGTATTTTTGTCTCCCTCAGTTAAACTTCAGTTTATTTCTTTATTTGCCCTTAGGTTTGAGCCTTTCAGAGTAGAGATCATCTTCAATGGGAGATGCCTTGCACAGAGCTACTAAAGGTGCAGAACAGCACAACAGCAACAATAGCTTTAACTAAAAGCAATGAAAGGACTTTTTATTCTGCTTTAAAAACACGTCTTAGAAATAGAAAATAATGAGGGACTGACCGATTAATGAGAAAGGGCAAAACATTAATCATATCTTCCAAATTATTTTAATACTTTAAGAAAAATCTGTCTTGAATAAGAAAATTTGCATATGTGCAGCTAAGAAGTAAATGTAAATCTCTAAGACCTAGGTTGAAAAAAACAGGAATGATATGAGTCAGAAAGATTTAATTTATGCAAATCCACAAGACCAGATTTTAGCATCCTAAATTGTAAATGGAAGCACTTAATGAGTTTATTGAATCCTTAAATTATTTCTGTGCTGTTCTGGTAAGTCTAGAAGGTAATAAGCATTGGGCAAGAATGTGGGAGTTGCCTACATTCATATATATCTGTGACACGGAGGCTGTTGTGCTGCTGGTGCTAATTTCTTTGAAGTTTATCTTCTTTAAGTAGTGTCTTGTTTCCCCAGACACAGAGAAAAGTCAGTGGGGGACACTGAGGTTGGAATTCTTTAAGAAGAGAACCTGAAGCTTTTAAGACACAAATTTCTCAGGAGACACGAGAAAGTTGGTTAGAGCTGTGCCCCCGTGGTTCTCCAGAGGGACTGGTGCATATAAAATAGAGGGTTTGCTGACACAGTTGAGCCACTGAGAGATGTGAAAAAGCCCTCTTGAAATCCTTCTCCAAACCAACATGCCAATGCAACAGAAAGTTGTTTTTGCTGGTTTGTGAGACAACACATTGCGACAACGCATTGCACCTCTTGTTGCCTTGTACTCTCTGCCATCGGCACGGGCTTTGTAGGGTGGAGGAGACACACATAACAGGTCATGGTCACAATCTGCTTTTAAACAAAAACTTTTGTGGTAAGTTTTAAGGGCAGAAGCTCTTGGGAGATGCCAGTTACCTTGATAAAACTCTTCTAGAGGCAGGGCAGTAAGAAAGAAGGCAAAACTCTCCTCTCTTCCCATCACAGCACTCAAGGTCCCTTTCTAGGCTGGCATGTGGTTCTTCATTGCCACAGTCTGTGCTCATGGAGGCTGACTCTGTAATGATACATTTGTGATTCATTATATAAGTGATAGTGACTAATGTCATCTTGCATGTCATCAGGGGATTAAACACCATCCACTTAATGCACACGAGAAATTCCACTATAAAATTGTATTTGTGATTGTTGCTGATGACAAATTTTGGCTTCTAGTGTCAGTCATATCTGAGGGCTTCCTGGAGGCCTGCCTATTCCCTTGAAATACCCAATTAATTAACATTTTGTCTACAATAAGCAGTTCACAAAAGTAAGCCTCAGACAGGCATTACTGTCTGTGTTAAAAAAATTACTGTTCCTCCTTTGTACCTAGTTGTGTTATGAAAATAAAACCATACACTCCTCTTTTCAGTGTGTTAGACTTTCTAAGCTCTATTAGTGTGAAAGTTCCTAAAACCAAGGAGAAAGTTTGTCAGAAATGTGGGTGCCACAGAAAATTGCACCAGCAGTTTCTGAGTGCTGTGTACATTCGGGTATTGATTGATGTCAAAGGACTGGAGCCCTGAGGGAAATTTGTTTTTCTTTTGGATTATGCATTTTTTTTTCCCCCTGAAATATTGGCTTTCCCCCCTTCTTAATATTTACGGAATTACTACGTGATTTTGGTTCCATTGCAGCACGAATAAATTTTGGGGTAGGTCTGCCATTACCTGGGCACGGAGCGGTTCCTGGAGTCCAGCATGGAGCCCAAGTGGGACAGCCCTTCCTTATTTGCTGCTCCTCTGCCACTGAAGAAGTAGTAACTGTTTCTGGATTTCATACAAATGTCCACTCCAAACAGAAGATCTGCCTTTCCCACTGTAATAGAGTTGGTCTGAAGAACCATTCGACTCAAGAGGGGATCAGACCACAAGTCTTTTGGGCAGAAATGTGACTTTGCTGCTCATAGTAAAGTGGGTCTGCTTTGGAAGGGTTGGAAGAAGAGCTGCAACTGTACAAGATGAACCAACTGATGAAATACCAGATAATATCTGATGAATTTGTTTGTCAAAGAAATGAATCTTTAACCAGAACTCTTAATATTACAAGCAAGTGATGAAAAAAAAAAAAGAGCAGAGCTTATTCAATATTCAGCAATGTATGCCAGGTTTAGAAAAGCTTGACATGAAAATCAATGTTCACTCTTACCTGGGTATCTGAGAGGGAAAGGTTTACTTCTCAGAGGAGCATGTGGCCAATGGAGATGTCCTCTAGTCCAGCTCCCACCATCCTCCCTTTGAATCATAGAATTATAGAATCACTAGGTTGGAAAAGACCCACTGGATCATCGAGTCCAACCATTCCCATCAATCACTAAACCATGTCCCTGAGCAACTCATCCTTCTTCATGTCTTCTAAACACCTCCAGGGAAGGTGACTCCACCACCTCCTTGGGCAAAGGGAAGAGTCCCAGGGAGCTCCTGGAAGGCTTTTGAGAAAAGAGGACCCCATCCTGCTCTTGAACCAACTATCACTGAGTGCCACAGTTTGTGCAAACAGTGATTTTGATTCAGAAAATTATGTGATTCATGAAGCAAACACTCTGTGGACTGTGGTTTTTGGGTAAATGTAGACAAAACTTTGCCTATTCTATTTCCAGCTACTAGGTCCCAGTGAAAGGAAAGGGCTTTTTCCAGATGTGCAAATGCACTGAGAGATGTCTAGGAGTCAGATACCTCAATCCACAAGCTAACGATCTGCTATAATTCCAAAGAGGATAAACAGACTGCGTTAAATGGGAAATCTGACCAGACAGCTATGATCAGACTGTTCTTCCCTTCATTATTCTCCTTATTCATTATTTTGAATGAGTAAATGATTGTAGATGATTTGTATATTCATTTAATCATCATAAATCATTTAAGCCAAGGCATTAAATCTGTCTATTTTTTTTGATGAAAGCAAACTCAATGTAGAAATTAATATTTTGCATTTCAGAATCCCCATGCAGTCTACCCCTTTTGATTTATTAAAAACCTGTTTTCTCCTGATATTTGGAAATGCCATTTTTATTTCCCTTCATTCCTTTGGACAGGGTGAATTGGGCCTTTTTTTGGTTCTTGGTACCCTCGCATACTTACAATTCATTCTGCACATTCTAGATATGTTGCTTTCCCCTCACTACTCCATTTCCACTACAGCTTTTTCATTTAAGCTAGTGGTTTAAAGGTAACTTCTGGGAAGCTACCTGTACTGCAGATTAACTAATTTCTGTCCTTTAGCAGGGGTACTGTAGGGCCAAGCTGGAGTGTGGCTCCTCATTTTAAAACTCCTATTTTGCATTCTTGTTCTGTTCTTCTCTATCACTCAGAGCATTAGTTCCAAGGAGGCTTTTGTTAAAGCCTGGGCAGCTGCCTTCTGGCAGGGTGAGTTTGGAGCAGCTGACCTGCTTGTGCTTGTTGCTTGGTTAAAAACCTCCATTTTCATATGGGTGGAACCAGGGGAAAAACAACTTTAGCTCCAACAGCGTCCTCAAAGAGTTCAGGATTGTTCTTCACCCTGGTCATAAAATACAGCAAAACAATGGCAAAGCTTTCTCAGATGCGAATCCTGTACTGCTCTGTATCCAGACACAGCCAGCGTATTGTTCTCACTCAAATAAAATGCTCTCATGATGCACTTACTGAGTGCAGCTGATGAGACTCTGGAGAGGACTGTCTTCCCCTGCATCCTGGGGAGGAGTAGACACCTTGACCATCTGTGCTTGAGTCTTAATATTACACCAGCGTGTTATCTCAAAATGATATCCAACAACCCAGAAAAGATAAAAAAGTGTTGCTGTAGTGCAGTAAAAACCCCACCTTGTCCTCTGTAGTTCCGTGTATTGTGTGCATGCTTGGTTTCCTTGGAGCCCTGAAATCTGATGTTAAAAAGACATCACATAGGCATGTGCGTGCTTCTGTTTCAAACCACTTATTCACATCAGAAAGAAAATGTGCTTTGGAAAGATTTATTCTCATTAAAAGAAATAAGTTTTGTCAGGGGAAAAATTTGTGCTTGGCAGCCTGCAACATTTGATTGCTCTAATGGTAATGACGGTGGTAATCTATTTTTTTGCCTTGCTGGTAAATGGAAGTATCCAGCAAAGATAAAAGGTTACCAGCTGGGATAACTGTCCTCTAATTAGTATTGCAGATTTTTTTGGGAATTTGGAAATAATGCGATGCAGCCTCTTAAATTTATTATAAATAAGACCAAATAAGAACAAGCAAAGTACTCAACATATGAACCTCAGCACCAAATGTGAGAGGGCTGGTCAGCCATTCGGAGCAAAATACAATTAGACTTCATTGTGCTGGGAAGAGAAGATGTTCTGAGAGCCACTGTTCACAAAAATCAATACAGTCTTGAGCTTCCTACTTGCATCCCGTGTTCCTGAACTGGTTGGTCAGCATACCTGGCAAGTATAGTTATAGGGTGCAGAGGGGCCAAAGCTAATTTTCACTTAGGTAACTCAAGGACTGGCAACTGATTAGGTACAGGAGGACAGACAACCAACAGTCCTGGTTGATTCTCCAAAATATTGCTTAATTTCATCAAGAGTTTTACTTGGAAATTATAAATAATGAAGTATGAGGAGGAAGAAAAATTCCCACAGGGGACCATCACTACTCCGGGAGAGATGATAAGAAAAAATGAAGCAGTTAACCTTAACTGTGGACTGAAAACTATAGCAGCTCAGAAGCTGTGCATAAGCAAATCAGATGCCTCTGCCTCAGGGGAGTAAAGTCCAGAAATGGGTCAGTGACAGTTTCAGTGGTCTGATTTCAATGTCTGTGAGAGCCCATCCTGGCTATTGGTGCTAATAAATCACTCAGTCACCTCAGCCCATGTCCCCTGTGAGCCGTTGCCAATATTTTGTTAACAAATGCCTACAACTTCCCCAATGCAGTCTGCTGGTGACAACAGCTGAGAGCCCAAATGTAGCTGTTCCCAGAAATGAGACATAGGGCAATGGGGACAGTTTTTGCACTGTCACCATGCAGCTTGGCTTGACAAACATGCTTAAACGTCTGAGAAACCTGACAGACATGTTCCTGAAATCACCTGGACTAGCAGAGAAGCAATGTTGACAGGAAAGACCAGGGTTTTGGAAGGATCTGTGCTCATCTCTTTCATTATTAATCTTTCATTTGTCCCCATGTGTTTTTCTAGAGATGTGCTTGCAATTGAGGAAAATTTTGTCCATTTGCCATCAGCAAAATCTTCTGAAGGACTAGAAAAAGTCACTGCTGGGCAGGGCAGTTGAGTGATGTTCAGGGTAGGGTGAAC